>NC_135497.1:510320017-510620017 GCF_052857255.1 Amblyomma americanum
TGTGTTAAAATTTGCATGTCAGCCCCCCAAAAATTATCCCGCATGTGTAAGAACACATGTCCAGACAAGCAGGATAGGAAGGCCTGCTCTGTACGTCTGCAAAACCCCTTTGTAACTTGCAACGATAACATTATATGCAGATTGCCGCTTTCATGTGGTAAGGTGTATATAGGGCAGACAGGCCGGTGCCTGAATAAGCGACTTAGCGAGTCGCTTTATTCAGTGGAAGTTTAGCGCTCGTGTCGTGTCCCCTCAATTGTGTGCGCTATGGATCCTCATGTTGACTACTCACTAGCCCGAACCCTCACCCTACTAACTCATTAGAGTGCGTACTCTTCAGATAGCATCTGCATCTACGCAGTACGCAAAACAAAATTATGGTGTTGACGACTTCATTTTTTCCACATTTGAGAGGACATCTCAGTACATTTCGCAAATTATAATCATGTATTCTGCAAGTTGTCTAATTGAATGCCTAAAGTTTTTCATGCAGCTGAGGGCTGAGCGCGTTGTTTCTTGAGTGCTCAACGTTCGCCAAACCTAAGTCAACAAGCAGTTCCTATGAGCTTAAGGTATCCCTTTTTATTATTTCATGCTTTATGGACTTTCTAATACTACACATTTAATGATTTTAATGAAATAGTGTTTAGGGACTCTTTTTTTACCTCAACAGTACAGCAGTTGACCAGGCATCACAGGAAATATTTCCTCAGTCTCTGCATGAGCCTTATTTTTTTCTGTTGCTTAAAATTGTGTGCCTTGATGGAAATTTCTCTTGTGTGTCATGCTACCCCTCCTGCTATAGCGTGGCCTGGGCGGCAGTAGCTATCAGTGAATATAAATAAATTAAATAATCATGAACGGTTGAACATAAGTTTTTGCGCTCGTTAATACCGCGGCCGAATTACTCGGAATTACTCCGGGTACTACTTGTATATCCTTAACCTCACAGCTGTAAGCGAAGTCGTGGTGGAGGATTTCGGGCTCAAAATTTTATCGGCCTGAGAAGAACCCCTTGCTTGTGCAGAAACATCTCGTAGAGATAATTTCGCATTTTCCTTTCATACCACTGCGACCTCCCGCATTCATGTTTCCAACTCGCGGCTTTGTGCTCACCAAGAGCGCACGCCGTAGCCCCTGATCCGACGCGGCGGGTGGGAGCGCAAGGCCAGTGAGAACTGCCTCAGGCGTTAAGTGGCGTGCACTGAATGTTCTCGCATGCTTTCCTGTACGTTTGTTTTATCTTGTAGCTTGTTTATGTTGGTCACCGATTGTTAAAACGCAGCAGATATTCCCACTCTACGAACATAGTGCTGTGGTGCTGCAGTGGGGTGTGGGAAATCTGCGTTGTTCTTGAATCGACATGTTTTTCGAAGTCGTATTTATTCCCAGTGATTTAGAAAGGTAGGTGATCGACCGGTATTCATGCTCACTCTGCGCCAAAATTAGACAGACTGTCAGCCTTACCCCCCCCCCCCCCCCCCCCAGTGCCTGGCTTATGACGCTCGTGATAGGGCACATGGCACGCGCCCACTCCACTCAGGCATACATATTAGCCCTTGTATTGAATCACCAAACAACATCGTCTACGCCCTTGATGTCATGAGAAGTTTTTTGTGAAATCGTTAACCCTTCGTAAACATGGCGTAATATGCTTTGTCACAGAAGCTGTGCTAGTTGAATTCAGCACTACTGTATCTGTCTATACTGCCTCCGTTTTTGAGCTCTTTATACCAAGTTCACTGTGCTAGGCTGGTTCACAGTTTCGATCAGGTCTAGCTGGTATATTGGCGAACCTACCAGCGCCCGTCCTTTCTTTTGTGCGCCTTTGTTGTCCTCGTTTCACTGCGCTGCTTTCCGTCGTTCCGTTCGGCTGGTGCCATTAAGAATGTAAACTCAACGACATGAACACTCCTCGCTCCGTTCGTAGAAATCACTTCTTTTCCGAACAGCTTTAGCCAATACATAGCGCAGTCGAAAGAGGCTGAGTGTATCATGAAAGTGGGCACCAACATGAATTGAGTAAGGCAGCGTGTAGGGGAGCGGACTTTCTTAGTGTGGTAAATTCAGCGCGCGTGCGCCTTTCCTCTCTCTTTGTGACACGTGAGTCCGAACTCGGGGATGGAAAGTTGTATCGTGGGGCACACTCAAGTAAACGATCGCCGTGCGCTTCTCGCAAATTTGTCCCACCCACAGCACTCGAGCAAAGGGCAGAGTAGACCGGTAGAACAGAACGGGCCGCTCGGCAGAAAGAAACGCTGTACCCCGGGCTCCGTGCCCGCGCCATGCTGAGCCGCGGGCGTCGGTGGCACCGGCACGTACCGTGTCAGCAGTATCCCTGCTACAGCGCACGCCCTTGTCTGCGGGGGCATCAGCTGCGGTCAGGGCGCGAGTGGTGCAGGCACGTGCGCGCCACTCGCGCACTCGCCTGCGCCGCTCGCAGAGCTTTGCGTCCGTACTGCGAGGGCCGTTCCGTGACCCGTTCCCCTTCGTGACCCAGCTTGAGTGGCCTCTGCGTGCGCTTTAAGCTTAGACTCGCGGAACGACGGATAAGCGAGATCGAAGCAGCGGAGGTATCACAGCGGAAGGTATACGCTGTGGGGTGTACAGCGCTGACCCAGCATGACTTTTCGCCATCACCGTGAAAATAAAAAAAAGGTTGCGGGTTCGTTACAGGTTCTGCCCAGTGATTGACACGGACAAAGTGCGCACATGCTCAGGAGCTCGTAAGGAGCGCAACTCGGGAAAGACAGCGGTCGCAATGCAGGAAAGTTCGTCACAGCAGACGCATGCTCATTGCTATAAGAGGGAATGCAGCAGCGTGAGCCAGAGTTTATTCCCTGCATACACATTCCCCTTTCTAAACTTGTTCCCAATGGCACAACAAAAAACATTAAATGGCGGTCACGCCAGTGGTAATGCGAAGAATCAGTGCTAGCTGGTCCACACTGCGTGTGTGCAATTGTTGAATTTGCTTTGATGCTTGTGTGGTTATGTCGTGGTTATGTTTGGGAGGTTTGCATCGAGTGCGTATGAGAAATGTGCGGGCACAGACTTCAGCACCTTGTCGGACGGCACGTTTTCGGGCAGCGCACCGAAAACCCGCCGCACGTTGGTGGGTGTGGCCTCTCGCATGCGCCAAGCGTTGAGAGCACGACGCTCCGTCTCGGCTATATACTTACAAGGCCCTCCTGCATTGCGACTGCCGTTCACGTCGGCGCTGTCGGCTTTGTCAAAAGTACGGTGGCTGCCACTCCGCAGGCGCACAGGATGCCGCCACCTTCAGTCATTACAGAATGGTTGTTGTCGTTAAAAATGTTTTGTCCAAATTGAATATGAACCCCATGGTTAGAGTCCCTATTTAAACATTCAGTTCGTCGAAGCTGCTACGGTGGCTCTGTTTACACGCCATTTCTGGCTGTCAGGGCCTGCGGTAAGCAGGGCAAACTCCCACTGGTTGGGAAGGGTTGAGGGATAAGGTCTTGTTTTTCTGGCAGGCCTATAGTATGTGTTTGAGATCCGGGATTTCTCCACAGTGCTTATATTCTGCCCTGTAAAGTTATGGGCACCACGTGAATAGTAACCTGGGAGTGTGAAATTTGTTGGCTTGTATTCGCAATGTTTTCTTCATTGGCGTTTCAATGCACCTGGTGACGAAGTTAGCGCGAGGCGTGAGACACTGGCTACGTGCACGGTTTCCTCTAGGGGCGTTAGACGGCGCCTTGCTCCCACCCCGCACCTCACCTGATGACGACGAAATCAGCACGGGGGGGTTACGGGATACTCTGGACTCGCCCCACCGCCGCTGCTTAGCACGGAGGCGGGAGGTCCTCGCTTTACAGCTAACAGTGAAAAGAAAAAAGATGAAATGACCAAGAAAATGGCCAACAACATGCTTTATATGTTGTATATATTCTCCTCTACAATGTGGAATACAGCGCTGGCTAAGCTATGACCATCTTTATACCCTTTTCATGAGCATCAGACACTCAAAGTAGCAGTTTTGTATTTTTACGCGCATTTAAAAGAAGACGAAATGAAACCCAGCACAGTGGCTTAGTGGCCGTGGTACTTGGATGCAAGCACTAAGCTCTAGGGATTCAATCTCGTCTGCGGAGGCCTCATTTCAGTAGAGGCGAAACGCAAATGCGCCCCTGTTCTGTGTCATATCAGTGCACGTTGAACAACCGCAGGTGGTTTGAATTAATTCGGAGTCCTCCATTACGGCGTCCCTCGGGACACATATGCAGCACTGGGACGTTATAAACCCCGCGTTCCACATGAATTGAATCAAAAGTGAAAGAAGCAAGATAGGGATATCCCGTTTTCTGAATTTACCGCCCTTTTTTCGCTTGCAACGTTTGGAACCCTTCCCTGAATTCTGCACCCAAGTTTTAACTCGCTAGTCCGAAATTTGTTACGAGAAGCAATTCTGCTTTTACCCTTTAGTTTCACCAAATCAATACTGACACATCGTCATCAATTGGGACTTGGTTGCCTGAATGAGGGTTCCCATTTTGTTTGTTTTCCCTATTTCTCCTCAGCTGACATCCGCTCAGCTACTAAACGTACTTCACCGGCGCTTGCTTCTTACCTCGTGGTCCAAGAAGGCGATTCCAGCTACTCATAAATATGGTAATTGTCCAATGTTTTCGCGGAAAATTCCCCAGGTGGAGTAGATTCGTGACAAGGGACTAATTATTCATTTGCAGTCACCAGAGCACAGCAGCCATGCGACTATAAAGCAAAGACAAAAACTTTCACAGAAACTGCGTTGTTAACAAAAAATTAGTCCTGATCCAGGCATCGATCCCGGAAACGCTGTCTGTACGCGGCAGTAGCTCTACAAACTTAACTAACCAGGGCGGCTGGTCCATTTCAAGTTCTTAATCAATTCGGTCTCACCGTATACCATCTGCTAACCGTGGTGGTTAGTTTAGTTAGTAGAGCGACTGTCCCGGACGGATGGCGGACCCGGGTTCTAGCCTTGGACCAGAACGGATTTTTCTTCAACTGCAGTTTCTGTGTGTAAGCTGTATAAATTTACTTGGTAGCCGTATGGCTTCTCTTTTGGGGGGATGGCAAAGACTAATTCCTTAACACACATGGTAGTCGCTCTGGTTTGGCGCTGATAAGGCGATAGCCTACGCCTTGGCAGCATAAGGCCTATAGTTGAGCCCTGCAGGTCGGCCATTCTAAGAAAAGCGGGTGCACTTTTTAAACTTGGGTCCGAAAACTCGGGCTCTCATTTATTCACCAGAGCTCGCCAGAAGGGTCGAGAAATCAGGCATTGTGAAAAGCTGCATCCCTCAATCACTGAACTTGGATACATAACGCCGCTGTCAGTGTAGCGAGGTTCCAACGTTGGCTGCTGATCTCACAGGATGATGCATTGTAAAAACTGGTATGATGTTTCGGGACGATTCTTCTTTCTACTTATTGTTTTGCCTCTTGCCTTTTGAAGACACCGCCAGCGATTGGCAGCGTTTGCTGAGGGCTAGGTCTGACATCACGGGCACCAGCTCATCACGGGAACCGAGAGCCAGAAGAGCGGATGTAGAAGAAAATCATCATTAGATACCGCGCCTGGTGTCCGAGAAAAAAAAAAAAAAAACTTGACAACTTCTCTATGGGAAGTCGACTAGCGAACGCCGCTGACCCCGTTCGCATTCGGCGGCCCCATATTCTACAACGCGTTGGTCAGAAAAAAACAGAAACTTGTTACGACGGGCAATTTTTTTTGTTGCAATTTTATTTTAAAACTGCAGGCTCCACCCCAAGGCTAAACAAGACGTCCGGCCTTTCGTTCTACACCCTTAGATTGCTGATTTCATGCGAAACTTGAATACTTACGCGGTCAAGAAACAAAAAGCGTATTCGGGGCACTCGAGTATAAGTAGGCCGTTCACATGGTTTCCATTTTTCGCTGCTCAAATATTTATCTCGCGCGTTTATGGGTATGACGAAGTGATTGGCAGCCTATCGATGCGCCTACGCAAGAAAGATTGACTAAAGACCAAGCAACCTGCTGTTTCTTGCTTCCCTGTAGGCTACTCCTGTTAGCCAGCGATTACGATACGTGTATCAACAAATATTGCTTTACTTATTACGGATGGCCAGGAAGTATTCGGTGCCTCGTGGAGAAAGGTACAGAGCTTAACGAGTGAATTTAGACAAAGCAAGTGATAACACAAGCGCTGTATCGTCGCTTTCTTCATCCACGTCCCGTTATTCCGCGTTGTTTCTTTCGCCACGCAAGTGTAGCGCCTGGCCAGGCTTTTATCCTATTGATCTTCAGTGCCGCCCAAAAGTTTGTTAGTTTTCACTGATGGAGATAGGCGAGAAGAGTTAGGAGGGAGGATGTGCATGTCACATTCACACACGTTGCTAGATCTGGTTACGTTCTGCCTGTCCAAAGCATGACGAAGCTACGTGGCCACCCTTGGAAACAGCTGCTGCAGCCACACCGTTATACGGAGGCCATGACCTTACTCATCGGTGCACACAGTTCATTGCAGGAGTAGATGGAAGCATACGCCGTCCTGGAGTTGACGTCTTCCCCTCGACTGATCATGACCTCCGCTTCACCTATTCCAAGGGTGTTTTTTTTTTCTATGAAGCACATATGTGGTTTGCAGCGATCATTCAGTCATCATTTTTTGTTACTCACTTTTCGTACAAGAGTTTTTCGCTTGTCGCTATCGCGAGCCACAAAGTGACGCAGTCATTTATTAGCTGTTCACGTGTTAATCGGAGAGTGACACCTGTCCGCATAGCACTCATGATGATGCAAAATTGTGCAACGTGCTCCAAGCTATCAGCAAGCAGTTCTTGTTTTTTTTTAAATGAAACTTTTAGTGTTCCGACTGAGGGTCTTTTTCAAAATGAGATTTTGCAAAAGGCCTTTGGTGGGAACTTATCGACCGCATAAAGGCCTTCTAAACTGTCTGTTCTGTTCACTCGTTAAGTCGAGTTTCACTCTTTGTGACCATATGTGCCAGCTCGCGATGCCTTCCGGCCCTCCACTGTCTCCCGGAGTTCACACAACTTCATCTTCTATGAATCAGTGATGCCATCTACCAATTTCATCCCCGGTCGCCCTCTTCTTTTGCTCTCAATCTAACCCCGAATCGGGGTCATTCCCAGCGAATCCTGTCTGCGCACTGAGTAGTCAGAGTTTCGAGCTTAACGTCAGGATTAGACCCTTCAATGAGCAGTCAGTGTTGATTATCCTCGCAATGCAGATGCGTATAAACGAGCACATCCTCATGAATTTATTAAAAAAATTCAGTCACATGCACTTGGTTTCTGTGTTCTAGTAATAATTGTTCTTCGTTGACTTTACACAGTCAATGAGAACTACATTTATTTATTTTATTTATTTACATTACCCCTCAGGGCCAGTGACATTACAGACGGGGAGTGGTAAATATACAAAAACAGAGAGAAAATACAGTTGGTTACAAGAGTGTTTAAATAGCATCTGAATATATGAAGTTAGCTATTGCTACGCGGAACTGCTCATAATTTGCAATGCCAGCAACTTCTGCGGGAAGGTGGTTCCAGGCTTTGAGGTTCGCGGCAGGAATGAGTGCGAGAAGCATTTCGTGTTGCATGACACAATTCCGACTTTGTTATTATGATCAATACGGCGGGATACATAAATTAGCTGGGGGATGAGGTGTTCACGTAAAGCGGGATGATGATACAGCTTGTGGAACAGGGCGATACGAAACACTTTTCTACGCGATGTCAGTGTTGGGAGGCAGAGATTAGATTTCATAGCAGTTATACTCGCTGTGCGGTTGTAGTTAGCAAGGATGAAACGTACAGAGTTATTTTGCACCATCTCAAGATCGTTAATTAAGTTGCCATGAGCAGGGTCCCATGCAAGTGTTGCATACTCGAGTTTAGATCGTATTAGTGTTTTATAAAGCAATAGTTTCAAATTCGAAGGAACATTAAAAAGTTGCGACCTATGCAGCCTAGCATGCGATTGCATTTTTAATTATGTTCTCGATATGAAGAGACCAATTAAGGCTTGAAGTAACGCGAACGCCTCGGTATTTATATGACGAGACTGATTCCAACGAAATGTTATCAATGTACTAGTGAGGCGGTTCGGAAGTTTTTTTAGATACATGCATGACTTCGCATTCGTTAATAGTTAGCTGCATTAACCAATCTTTGCACCAGTTCTCTATTGTGTTGAGGTCTGATTAAATAATGTAATGCGGTTAGTGTTGATACTTTTTCTATAAATGACGCAATCATCAGCGAATAGGTGAATATGACAGTTCACAAGAGAGGGAAGATCATTCATGTAAGTTGGAAACAGTAGGGGTCCAAAAACTAAACCTTGTGCAACCCCGGAAGACACTTCGTAAAACTGAAGTTATAACCGTTGGAAAAAACAAATTGTGAGCGATTAAGTAGAAAATATTCAATCCATTTCAGTAAGTTGCAGTCAATATTCAGTTGTGTTAATTTGTGAAGTAAAACTTTGTGACAGACCTAGTCGAAAGCCTTTGAAAAGTCTTGAAGTATACAGTCAGCTAGTGATGACAGGTCTAGAATACGATGCAATGCATGTGTAAACGATATTGACTGCGTTTCGCAAGAGTAAAATTTTTCGAAAACCATGCTGACGCTGACGTAAAAAAGGAGTTCGATTCGAGGAAGTTAACTAGGTTGGTGAATATTATATGTTCAAGCATTTTTCAACAAGTACTGGTAAGGGATATGGAACGATAATTACTAGGGGATGCTTTGCTGCCGGATTTGTAGACTGGAACCAGCTTTCCGATTTTCCACTCAGTAGGCTGCGTTGATTGGTGAAGTGATTGCTGGAAGAGTTTGGTCAGTATAATTGAAGAATAAGCTGAAGTGCTTTTTAAGAACTTTGGGTTAATGCAGTCATAACCTGGAGTGGAATGAACACTGAGTGCATCAATAAGCTTATCGACATCAGCAGTAGCAACAGCTATAGGTGGCATGGAAACATAGTTGAAATGGTGAGTTGTTGGCATATGTACATCAGACATGGCTGTAAAGTCTTCAGTGAATGCGCGGTTCAGAATCGTGGCGCAAATGTTGGAAGGAATGGGTTTGCCTGATGGGTCAGATAAAGCGATGGTATCATCGGTGGAAGAATTAATGACCCGCCAGGATTTTTTCACATTGGTCGTTAACTTAGACGGCAGAACATGCGAGTGGAAGTGCTTTTTAGCGTCTTTTAGCGCCTGAACATACGTGTTGGAAGCCGTCGTATACGAAGCCCAACGCTCACTAGTTAGCGAGAGCTTTTCGATACGGTAGAGGCGTTTCTTTTCGTTAGATAAGCGCTTAATGTGATTATTGTACCAGGGAGCGTTTGAGTAGGTGGTAACAGCGCGTTGAGGAATGTATTGTTCAGTGAGTTCGGAGACTTTCACTGTGGACATGCTCCAGTTAGTTTCAACACTGTGGTTATCAAAGCTATGAAAGAAAACATCGATGAAAGGAGACAGCTCATTACTTATCGCCCGGAAATTTGCTCTGTTGTAGTCTCGTATATTTTTTCCTTTCTATTAGTATTCGGAGGGGCTATGCTAATGTCAAATTGCATTAGCAACTAGTCGCTGATGTCCGGCAGGTATGTAATAGGCGAGGCTATGTCAGATCGATTTGCCAAGATTAAATCTATTGTATTCGCCGCTCTGTCCGTTATTCTAGTTCCTTGTTGTCAGAATTTCACTGGCGAGAATACTGAGCACACATATAAAAATTCCCGACCTCGAGGCGAGAACGGGGACACGAAAGGGGAGTCGATATTCCATGTTATGTTCGAAAAACTGAAATCGCCGAATAAGAATAGTGGGGATGAAGGAAAGCGTGTCGCGACGGTATTAATAGCATCGTAAAGTTCTTCACCAAACGCAGGCGACGAGGAAGGTGGAAGGCAGCATACGCCTATTACTACCCTCAGGTGATTAAGAGTGAGCGCAGCCCATACTATTTCTAGGTTAGTCTGGGCACGTATACATGATGATGAGATATCTTTCTAAATAGCGAGTAGCACCCCGCCGCCTCTCTGCGTGCCCCGATCACAGCGGAGGAACGAAAAGCGATGAGCATCGAAAAAGATATCAGTGTCGCAAACATGCGCAGTGAGCCAAGTTTCTGTTAACGCGATGATTTTAGCGAAACAAGTATCGATAGCTGATGATAGAGAGTTATACTTGTTAAGAACGCTTCTGATGTTAGTAAAAAGAACCGATACTGAGGCTGTGGATGGCTGACCACTACCCCTCTCGCATGCCTAGGATGTGCTATCCGAGCTAGCGGCAGAGGCTGAACTGGCATATGTGCTGCGTGTATCAATGTTAATTACGATGTTTGTGTTTGAATAGTACATGTAATATTTCCTGTTCATAAGTAACTTGTTGTAGCGCATCTTGTGGGTGGGGAAATCAGGTTGGCCTTTTGCAATATCGAGATGATATTCTTCTTGTCTTATATCGCTGAAACTGGTGAAATTGTGCCTAAATCCCATGTATATGATTACACCGGATTTATAATGTTATCCATGAGAAGAGATAATTAACGTAGGCTTTTTTTCTTCCAATATTTGCCAAACAAAATAAATGAAACTTTCCCTGCAAAAAAATGGAAATTATGGGCTTGACAAAGTGTTAATTTGCTCATTTAAGCAGAAATTCGCCTCGAAGCTCTCCTCGCCGCGAAATTCGTCTTTCCGGGAAACATGATGAAGTGAACCGCTTAGTGTGAGAGACACACACGGATGAAGAATAAGACCAGCACGGCACTCTTTTACTTCATCTATACACTGTGTCCGTCTCAGATTGCGCTGTTCGCTTCATAAGGCTTCATAAACTTTTTCCGGGCAAGCTTAAACCCCCCCCTCCCTCGAAGACTGAGCGATGGGGTTAGGGAGCAGCATATCTTCTGCTCCTGGCGCATTCACATGGGTGACGGGGAGTCCGTGAGAGCGATGTCGCTGTTTCCGGCCGCACGCTTCACGCCAGGAAAGGCGATGTACACTGGAGCGAAAAAAAGCGCCCGGCAAAGTAAAATAAACAAACTCGTCCCGTCAGCCACATTATATCAGCGCCAACGTATCGTTCGTCACTTGTTGATCACCATCACAAATTTCACGTGAGTCACTGCCATACAAAGTTTTTTTTTAATTGGATCATGCCACGTACTACGCTAAATGACTAGAACCACCTTCCCATATAGACACTCTGTAAATAAGCGATTTTGTTTTTTTTTTCGCCATTTACTCTCTGCATTTTGTTTCGTGATTTGATTTAGCTTTCTTCACAAGCAGCCCTGTTTATTCTTATTTATTTGCCATGATACGTTTTGCTGATGTATGGATGGTGTCCTAATTTATTGGTTTAATAAAAGCATAGGGTCACTGACCAAGTCAAAATTTTAAAGAAACGTATTGACGTTGAAGCCGTAGGGCTTCCGAAACGTCACTACGTTTCTTTAAAATTTTGACTTGGTCAGTGACCCTATGCTTTTTTTATGCCTCTACCTGACCAGACGACGTTTCGTCAAACTCTTGACTACAATTTATTGGTTGAAAATTTGTACTACTTCCATTGCGCTGTGATCAGCTTTGCTTATGTCTGTTTGTGTGGTAGTTCACTGCTCTTAAATTTTGTGTCGTATTGCGTTTGTTCGCTAAACTTCCCGCTGTTTGTTTTTTACGATTTATGTAAACCCAATCGCCTCCATAATGTTTCTCGCAACTGCTTGTATAGAAAATAAATAAAGAAAAATTGAAAGTTGGCCAAAACAGCAGAGCACGTGAGCGCGCTACTGCACCACTTCGCCATTGTTAATGTCGAGTGATTAGAAAAAAAATTGGGGTAAAACCAATTGAAGATCTGTTCTTTCCAGTCATCAAGCAACAATATATAAGAAATTGAAATAAAATTAAGTGATCGAGCAGCCAGGCTTTCTTCGATCTTACGTGAAATCACCCTATCCATTTCTCCAGCGTAACTAGCTACTACCAGGCGCCATCTTTCATATGTTAGGTAATATCAGCTATGCCAGATCGCCACACACTATCTCAAGCACCATATTTAGGGTACCTAAAACCGGGAATCATTTTCGATGTCAATCCGTGTCACGACGCTATGCAGTAATAAAATCTAAAAAAGGCATGTTTTGGGGTCCTCCCGTAGGCAGCATTGCATAATGCTCAAACGCGCTGGGAGGCTCGTGTGTCACGAATATCGACGCACATTTCTGTTAAGCCGGCGCGGCGTAAAGGAAGCGCGCGCCGCATCAGCATAGACTGCTCGAGAAGTTAATAACTCACTGCTATTACATAAACTAAGTGTTCTGAACATTGATACCGCAGTTCTTAATTGGATCCGTGGATTTCCTTCTTATCGTGTTGAATTTTTCACCATTAATGACGCTGATTCCTCTACTGTACCACATGGTTCTGGAGTTCCTCAAGGACCAGTACTTGGGCCCCTTAGCATTTTAATTATCTTCTATATTGCAGTGAATTGCCGTTCCCATCTTTAATGTACTCTGTATCCTGAGGGTAAAATAAATAAATAAATAAATAAATAATTTTTGCAAAGGAGCATGGCCAGAGGACTAGGGGAGGCCGAATGAAAAAGAGAGAGAGGGTGCTAACTGGGTCCCAGCCCCCACCCCGGAAGATTTGAAAACTCGGCGCCTATGTAAACGCATTTCCGAGAAAGAATATATAGCGTGACACATTTAACAGACCTCATCATCGCTCATATTTAGACTACATTTACAAGGCAGCTTCTGTTTTAGGAGAAAAAATTGGCAGTGGCTTAGCTTGGGTAAACCCTGGAATCCGGCGAAAAGCAAGGACGCTTGCTAAGCGTCTGAGGCTCGTCCATGTCACCTCCGCTACACCTCGCGACAGACGTTCTATGTATAGCCACGCTACCACATGGCTATATATGACGTAGTATGACATGGTAATACGACACCCCCATGGGATGCCATAACCTCATCCGATGTTCTTAAGGCCAAAGGTGCACCTAAAGGTCACCCAAAGTCAGAGGTCAATTAAAGGTCATGGGTCAAGGGTTCGACACCATAACTGTACTACATATGGTCATACACGGCTATCCTTGATTGGGATGAAGGTCGTGCCTATTCAAAGACTGCTTCATCTAGCGCAGTGAAGTTTTTCTCTTCAAATTAAGAATTTTAAGTACTTCCCGTGCGGCCACGGACAACGCCGTTTTGCAGTGCCTCGGATCCCTTCTGTGGTCGTGTTGCGCGCGTTATACGCGGTCTCTGACCGCAAGCACGGGGCATAGCAAGTCGATGCTTTTACATATTTTGCTGTGCCGTATCTGTTTCCGGAAAAAATTGGTGGCCACTCAAACTCCGCCTAAAGCGTATGACACTTTAATGGGTCCCTTTAGCTGCCCGGGGTCCTGATTGCATATCACTTCGCTGCCACGAACACTGCTCTTTGTTTTATTTCATGTCATTCTAGATTTGCTGTGTTTACTTTATTTCACCTATACTTTTATTTATTTTTAGAAGAACATACAAAGCTTCCCTTTAACTAAGTTTAACGAACGTTCCTCAGTGACCGATGAGTGGCGCCCCCGAATCACGACCCAGGGGGCAGCGGTTCGAGTCTCGGCTCGAACATTCTTCCTTTCAGCACAAGTGCTCTTCTTTCTTCGGAAGCACTACCTAATGGTGATGGAATGACGTCACGACCCTGTAGTCCAATGAGGAATTCTGTAGCGATGTCATCAGTTTCGTACTGTTCGATCGTTGTGGGGTGTTTGAATTATCCGCGCGAGGTCACGTGGTTGTGAGTTCCGGATACTCTCGACCAGTCCGGAATTTTTCTTCACAACGCCGACGCAGAGTTTTCTGCTGAAGTGGACCCTTATCTCGCGTTAAAAGGATGCCCACCTCGCATAACCGTTGCACATTCCGCAGACAGCAGGATTGGGCCAGATCTCGTTTACAAAGGCACCGGGCGACGTTTGAGGCAGACCACTTGACATAGCCCTCATTTGCATCCTTAAAGCGAGCTCCAGATCAAAGACCCTGGTGCTAGCTTTTTACTACGCGAGCTCTTATGCGCATCAATCAAGTCTGAAAGACCGCCACGTTTTTGTGGGCTAAATTATTTTCGCGATGCAGTCTCAGCGGTGCAGTACTTTAAAGGCGTAATGGCTGCCGAAAATAAAGTGAGAGCAACGGCGTTGGCGTGATATCAGTTTGAAATAACTTTCTTTTTTAGGCGCATGGACAACCCCTACTCGGAAACCTTGCGATTACACTCAATTGGTTTACTCACCATGGCATTGCGTAGATTTTATTGGACTGGTTTCAAGTCCACTGGCGTTCTTCTCTTGTGGTGGACATCTTGGTCGCGTAGAAGGTGCAAGAAAATAAGATAAGCAAAGCGAAAGGTATGGGATACAAGGCCACTCATATTTCATAAAGAGTAAAAGGAGAGACATTATTGTTACATTCGGAAAACGCAAGAATTAAATCTCGCTTTCAATGTCGGGCGAGCCAGTTTTCTGTCGGGCTTATGGTGCGAAAAGAAAAGGGGTCAAAATGGGTTCGGTCGAAAATGTCGAAAAATTGCGAGCCAGAATATAGAGACCAGTGGTTGCTTGAAAATGGTAGTGCGCGTGCATTGTGCGCATCATTCCTAGAGCGCTAAGCTTCTAATAGGAAGCGTTAAGCGCCAACTCCAAGGACCCTTCCTAGGCGTACTCGCTCAGCGTTGGCGCTCTTGGCGTACGCCAAAACCGGTCTGCGCATGCGCACTGCACGAGACGCCAGCGAGCCTCGGCGAGGCGCCTATATCTGTCCGTGCTGGATATCGGCGTCAGCGCACGGGTGCTCGCGTGCTTGTCTGAAGAGGGGTCCGGTTTATAACAATGAGAGGATCGGCGGGATCTCAGTGGCTCTTTTTTCTTTCATGACTAGGTTCCCCGAACTTATCTTCGCGGTTTAAGTTTTCCGTTCATCGCCCCCCTACCCCTTCTCTTCACGGCGTGAAATTCTCTCCGTCGGCTCGAGAGGGGAAGCGAGCCAGCGCGAGGAACATGGAGATGCATGCCCCTTTTCGACGCCCGTTCCGGCGTACGCCAAGAGCACAGACGCTGGACGCGTACGCCCAGGAAGGGCTCTTGGAGTTGGCGCTTTAAAGTACCAATAAAACTGGTAGAGGAAAAAGCTACTGGCTGAGACAGGAAGAGCTTCCTTTTAAAATCACAATGCGGGAAAAGCCCGCCGCGGTGGCTTCAGTGGTTTTGGCGTTCAGCTGCTGGTCCCAAAGGCGCGGGATCGAGCCCCGGCCGCGGTGGTCGCATTTTGGTGAAACCGAAATGCAATAACGCACTTGTACTGTGCTACGTAAGTGCATTTGAAGGAACCAAAGGTGCTCTCATTAATCTGGAACACTGCGCTATGGCATCCATTATAGCCATCCATGTGTAGCTGCGAGACCTTAAACCCCACAGTGGCATACGAGGACAATGTGTGAAAAACAAGCCTAGCGTGATGTTTCCTCTTCAGGACGTACTTGGGCTTGGTGTTCCACCACCGAACGCCTTTCCTCAATGCTATACAGAATGCATGTTTAGGCGGAATGACTATGGACTCTAAGCGGTTTGATAAAAAAAAAATAAGCGCAAGCCACACAAAGCATGACCCTCTAGGCACCTTGCGTAATATTAGAAGGGGTTGTCATATTGATGACTTGAGCAGTACGTAATATTTGCCCTTGATCATGGGCAAAAATGGCCCCTCGCAGCTTTTTTATACTATTTTTTTTTCTTATAGGCACTCAGTGCTGTGTTCAGCGGCAATACACTGTATTACATACACGTGAGAGTGGGTCATGCCCGCACAGTGCAGTTCTCGTTTCTCTACAACCTTGCCTCGTCGAAAGAAAGCGGAGTGCCCGCCAGAGCCGTTTCCTCTTCCAGCTTACGTTACATCCGAGCGGTCGACGTGCGTGACCGCGTGGGCTGTCGTCTTGGCAGCAGGCGGGATGATAATGCGGGGGAGCTTCTGGCTCCGATTTTTAGGGTGCGCGCCCCGAAGGAAATCGTGTAAAACGTCCTCCCATTTCCGGCTCTCAGAAAAAATAAACAGACCGGAAGTTCGGCCACGCGTGGCCATCCTCCGCCGATTGTTTGTTTTCGGCCCGTCACGAGCGCGGCCTCCGTCTGGTCCCACTTCCTGCGCCCGACAGCGGGCGCTGATACCGGCCTCCTTTTTTGCATGTCGGGAAACGGCACTCGTCTCTATCACTGCGCAACGAGGTCAGGGGCATGAGTGAAAAGAAAAAAAGGGAGCTGAAAGAAAGTGGGGGGATGTGATAGAGGAGGGGCCCGTATCCAACCGAAGTTGCGAAAGGTGCAGGTTTTAACTCGACGAGAACGGCATGGAACGTTTGAGAGATGGGCCAAGACCAAGCCGATCCGCAAACGTAGCCAGCTAGGCACTCCGCGCGGCCTTCTTATTCCTTGCTCTCTTCCCGCAGTTTCCTCCGACTGCGCCCGGCTCTGTTGACAACCCCCAGCCGTGATTTAATAGTGAGAGGCGGCATTGGCATTTATAGGGCACCACGGACAAGGACGAAAGCATGCAACACATCGGACAAAGCCTACGCTCTGTCATAGTTTCTTCCGTTCTTATTGTGTGGTGTCTTAAAGAAAACTGTCCACTAGAGAGCACCTACAAACCCACGGTTACACGTATTAAGGCCACTTATTCCTTGTCATGTTTTCAGTGTAACAGCATTACAGGAGTTAAGGCTCAACATGCCGCCAAACGACTTTTGTCGTGAATCTCTCTGTGTGTGCCTATGCCGTAGCATATTGGGAACATTGTTTTTAGTGAAGTACAAAAAAAAAACATTTGACAGGTGTGCCTGGTTGGGAAAGGAATTTAAGTTAGAAACGAACACCAACAAAAAAATTGACAGACGATGACGTTAGTCGGTAATGCGCAATTTGAGCACTGCTCTTAACGTATTTTAGTTGTGCGATATGCTGAGTTAAATAATTTCAGAGACACATGTTTCTACATATGTTGCCACCCTTCGGGATCTTCCCGTGGTAGTCACCTTCCGGTTGTTCATTCCTCCGCTGTAGCCGTGGCAGGTGGCGCTTCTACCTGCTACTGCCTGCCACGACTGTCACGTGGCGTGTTACGTCGACCACGCCGACAACGCCGACGACAACGACGCGCAATGCAGGAACGAGCGTCTAAGTGCTGCGCTCTAAACTGAAATAACATGGCGTTTCGGAACCTACCCAGTTCCTTCACAGATGTGACTGCGGGCGAGTTGCAGCTTGCCTTTTCCAGCGACAGCTGTTAGGCGCCCGTCCCTGGCTTGCGCGTCGTAGTGGTCCGCCGTCGTCACCGTCGGAACAACCGGTGGGTGCGTTAATGACGTCAAACCAGCGGTCATTGACGCACCCACCTTGTATCACGGTCAAGATGGATCGCATAACCCTTCGGGTGGCTCTGTTTTGTACAGCCGCCTGCCAGTGCAGGGGTGGATCACTTGACCACTACACAAGTGCGCCAGGAATATAGCCCCCAAACTAAACTCCTAAACAGCTATAGCTGAATCTCTCGTTACAAAGGCGTTTTCTTTTAAGCCCTCGCTTAGTCAGCCGCCGGGTCACTGACCGTAGACTGTGGATGTAAGAGGAGGAAAGGGTTCCTAGGGAGTGGTTAACATTCCCCCGCGTCCGCTGAATGTGCCATGACTCAGGTAAGTGCCCCCTGCGCGGGCGCGGCTCGGTGTCCAGTCCCCTGGAAGTCCATCTTGTGGTCACATGCCTCGCAGTGTTCGGCCACCGCGCTTCGATCCCTGTTCATTTTCTCGTAATCCGCTTTTCGTTACTTCATTCCTTAGGAGAAATTCTCGGATTCGCCAGTGTACAACGCCGACCACTTCGAGCAAGGGGTCTTTTCTTTCGGGTGCCGGTCTTTTTGGCGGAGGAGGAACCGTCCGATGGTGGAGGTCGGTTTGTGTATAGTTCCTTCATGACATCTTTGTGTGTGATGAAGGAATGGAGTAGATTCGGACAAGTCGAATTATTCCATTTTTGGTTGGCGTTCTTTTCTAACCTAAAGTACAAAAGCACTGATTGAGTATAAAGCTGATGTACTGAGTACAGTTGTGCAAAGACCAGAGAATTGAAAATTTTTAAACATATTAAATTACATGCAACTCCGCATTTCTGGCCTTCTATCGAAAATTGATTATGGAAGTACGCAAGGCGACAACCAAAAATTATGCCAGTGTAAGACAGGAACACTGGTGGCCGAATCTCTCCTCATATCAGTGCCACATCATCTTCCAGATTTCATGGCTATATTATTTGTGTTGACGCAGTACTATTTTCCAGTAACACATTTGCCTTCTGTCACCACCCTCTTTGACACCGGAGATAGCGGCGCACGCTGCCTGTTAGTCTATAACGCCGATGTCACGCAAGGTGGCCACAAGTCGTAGCGGAACCAAAGATGCATCATTGATCTACCCGGTGCTAGTGTGTGCTGTGTCAAAGCGGGCAATGTTACCTTTTAACGCTGAGAACATAAAGCGTTCTGTTGTTTTTCTTACTACGTGATTAAATTATTGCCGAATGCAAATGCTGGGGTCTGGCCCGTTAATGTGAGGATATATTAGAAAAAAAGAATCTCTTTCTTTCCATACCGAGACTGTTAATAAGGCGACCTGAATACTTTATTCTGGAAAGGGCATAAGTGGCCGAGTGGCCATTTTGGAAGTTTTTGTTGATTGATCTATTTTTATGCATTTATTTTTCAATAGTGACGTCTGTTCAATAGTGATATAAAGTTCAGCCCACTTTTAACGGCCGCAGTTAAAACGAACGCCCGCTTATCACGAAAGTGGACGGTGCTACCGTCAAAATATGTATTAGGGAAATGGCATTGTGTGTCAGATAGAACGAACACCTGTGGCTGCACAACTCGGCTACAGCGAACAAGTAGGCGCTATAAACTCGCCCACGAATTTTGGTTGGTTGGTTTTTTGGGGGAAAGGAAATGGCGCAGTATCTGTCTCATATATCGTTGGACACCTGAACCGCGCCGTAAGGGAAGGGATAAAGGAGGGAGTGAAAGAAGAAAGGAAGAAAAGGTGCCGTAGTGGAGAGCTCCGGAATAATTTCGACCACATGGGGATCTTTAACGTGCAGTGACATCGCACAGCACACGGGCGCCTTAGCGTTTTTCATCCAAAAACACCACTTCTTGCACGAGCGGATAGGAGCGTCTCATAGCATCCTTCTCCCTTCCTACGGAAATAACACGGCGACCCAACAAAGCAAAAAGAATAATAATGATAAATAAGAAATAAAAAATACGGGATGTATGGACTCCTAAAAAATTCTACCAGATGCGACCGCTAAAACGTATGCCTCGAAAGGCGATGCTTAGCACTGCTGGCGCAGTAAGCTTCGCGTTAGCGGCTGTTTGAGCCTGAGTATGAACGGCAGCGACCAATGGTCGCCGTTTGTCATCGGGGTGACTCGTAAGGCGCAGTGGTTTGGAAGATTCGTTCTTGTGCTCTACTAACATGAGACAAGAAACATCTTTGTAAAAAAAAAATCCCCGTTATGCATTCATCTCTGGAACGCACCTTTGGAAAAGGAAGCCTCCCAAGCATTCCCTTTTTAGCGAAGAATCCAGCACTAGCTTTGCTCAGCAAGCCGCAGGAACTCCCCGCACCACTCGTTATTGACCACACAGAGAAAAAAAACGGTGATCCATATTGGTGGCCAATGCATTCTTACAGTTCTGAATGAGTTGGTCAGCTGGCAAAAACGAATGTAAGCAAAAAAAAAACAACACAGAAAATGCTCACAAACTGTCGCCGAATTACACTTATAGTTCAGCTTAGGCTGTAATTATGCGCAGCAGTCCGCACATCAAAATGCTTGCCGGTATTTTTCCTGTAAGGACATTGTATACCGACTGTAGCAACTTTTTAAACAACTTTCGCTAATTGTGTTTCACGCCAAGTTGTAGGTGCCCACATGACATGTAATATCTGTGAATAATGTCTTGTTGAAGTTTGGTTCAGAGAAATGCCTCAGCTTACCTTGAAACCGGTCAACGGCAGAACCCAGCCCCATATAGCTTTCCAGATTATCGTTGTGAACGTGATTGGATTCAAATTGCTTATAATCAGGTCTCTTTCTATGCCCACTTAAGACCCTGGCCATCAAGGCGAAAGCACATAAACTGCCCGCCATTTCATGGTGTAGGAGGCTATTAAACCAGGAATTATTGTGCTAAGTTGAGCGCGCAAATTCTACCTTTTTTCTTCGTCAGATCCCTCGGAAGTTCAAGTTCAGACATATTTCCGGGTACAAAACTAACGCTGCAAACTTCACAGAGTGCAGTTGAGCTTTTCGGCGGGCTCCACGTGTTGCTGTGTTACGGTCACTTGCTCTAAAGACGGGCAACATAACTGTGTAAATGGACACTGCGTAGGTTAGGAGCGAAAAAAAAAATGGAACGTTTTTTGACACATCAGCAAAAATACTTTAAAATGACCAGCACCCGTATTCCTGCTCTTCGACGATTTGCGCTGCGTCACTGTCAGTCACTGAGCAACTGTTTGCATAGCAACCCACGCAGGGCGTTTTAAAATAAGCTGTGCCAAGCCTTAAAGTATAGCCGCGCGATCCACGAAGATTTGGCTTGAGCAGGGATTTAGGCAGTCACATTGACCATGTAAGCTTTTCTTTTAAATGCGCGTGATTTTCTAATTTACAAAGATGAATTAGCTGTTTATACATATCGCTAAATTTGGCAGAAAATTTTGTGCAGGAATGCCCATTTTAGTTGCTTTCTTGAAAGTAACCTCGACGACGTAGCTTCTTTTTAATGAAACAAAAGTGAAGTCTGCATGATTTAACAATTGCCACGTGCCTATGAGCTCTACCAATGGTTTTGAGATTAGCGTGGCTACTTCGTTTTAGTGCAAAATTACGATGCGGCAGCATCGGCGTGACCCCACTGGACTGCAAAAAATTATCTGTGCCCTGCCGTAAAATGGTGACGGCGTAGTGGAGCTCCTGCTGCAGCACCATGACTTGCGATTCCATTCAAAATCAAGGAGTAAGCCAAAGGATGAAGCTTGTCTACAGCTGATACGGCCAAACATTATAGAGACATTACAACACCGTGATACTTTTGATGGGAATAACGCGCTGCACACGGACAAAAACGACAACTGAAACGACGGACACAGAACAAGCGCGCACTAACAACTGAGATTTATTTTGGTACGAGCGCGCATAAATACATTTCATGCACATGCTCGAAACACTCAATTCATTGCCATCGGCTGTGTTGCACGCTCCTTCGTTTCTTGACTAGTTCTAACTCCCCACTTTATAACAACACCGAGTGTGTGCTTGCGTACTCGTCTTCACCGGCCTCCCATATCTTCTTCTTCTTCTTCCCCCCCAGGTATATGGCATATCTTTCAAAGGCTTTTTATTTTTTTCTTTCGTGTCCCTTGCACGTTCATTGTTCCAGAATAAATCTTAGTTGTTAGTGCGCGCTTGTCCTGTGTCCGTCGTTTCATTTGTTATTTTTGTTCCTGTGTAGCTCGTTATTCCCATCAAATGTACAGCCAAATAGCCCACATTGCTGCCTTGCTACCGTGATACAGGTTCAACCAAAATTCGGCTTGTAAAATTCTCAGTTCCAGCAGCTGCTCGCTGCCAAAATTTCAGGCAAAGTAGCTCCAAAAAACTAGGGCAATGAAGACTCCTTACGTGCTGTGAATGCGAAAGCATGAATGTTTCATCGTGGGTATATATGTCGTCGCTGGAATCCCTGTCGCAACTAGCGTCGAACTTGACTAGCAGCTGTATGCTATGTGCCACGAGAAATCGTACGATACCTCCCGAAGCGCTGTACGGTGAACGGTTGCGTCATAGCTGTGAAACGAAAGAGTGGGACAGTCATACCACTAAAGGTACATACGTCCTCGGTTGGAATCCCTTTCGCGAACTAACCGGCAACTTGACTAAGAGGAGGCGTGTGCTATGTGCAACGAGAAACTATATGGCATCACTCGGAACGCTGTATGACGAACCGTTGCGTCACAGTTTTGATATGAATGTCGGGAAAACTTGCGCCACCTGGGTGTCCGCCATTTAAGTCGTACGAGCAAATAGCCCGTCGGAGGGCGGGGGAGAGGCTGTTCTTGACAGCTGCTGTTGTTGTTGGTATCTATTAATATTTTACTAACGATACGTAGCGAAGCATCGTAGGTTGTAAAGGGACACTCAGGGCAGGCAGTCATCGAAGATACGGACAAATAACTAGGGGAGTGGGAACGGGACGGAGTGTATTTGGCAGGCACTCTCACGTCGTGACTAGCAGTTTAGCAGTATCTCTCGAGTGTAAAATACACATAACAGCTGTATCTTACCGCTACTCGCCTACGGGGCAGAAACGTGGACTCTAACGAA
This sequence comes from Amblyomma americanum, assembly GCF_052857255.1. Taxonomy (NCBI): domain Eukaryota; kingdom Metazoa; phylum Arthropoda; class Arachnida; order Ixodida; family Ixodidae; genus Amblyomma; species Amblyomma americanum. The sequence goes on from NC_135497.1 coordinate 510,342,562, forward strand.
AAGAGTTCAGCTTAAGTTAAGGACAACGCAGCGAGCCATGAAAAGTAAAATGATACATGTGTAACGTTGGGATCGGAAGCGGGTAGAGTGGGTGAGGGAACAAACAGGGTTAATGACATCCTAGTCGAAATCAAGAGGAAGAAATGGGTTTGGACAGGGCGTGTAATGCGAAGGCAAGATAACCGCTGGCCTTAAGGGTAGCGGACTGGATTTCTAGGGAAGGCAAGCGTTTCAGCGGGCGGTATAAAGTGAGGTGGGCGGATGAGATTAAAAAGTTTGCGAGGATAAGCTGGCCATAAATTTCCCTTCCAAAACCTCCAACCAATGATTCAACTTTAGCTGGTGTGCTTGGTGGGCACGATGCTATGGGCACCGAATTTACTACCTTCAGAAAATTCGCATGCAGGCAAGCAATACTGCCGACAGTACCAGGCTTCGGGAAGTGCGTGGAAGGCAGGCGTCGAAAAAAAACAAACTTAGTCTGCTTATTGCTATCTTGGGGAAGGTTACAGGATGAAACTATTTTGGCTGATATCTCTTAAGAATTACATGTAATGTTCTCACTAACGTCCATTTTTTTAGACCAATTCTCCAGCCTTTAAGCACAACTGGGTCACGTCCCCTAACAGCCAGCGAACGAAATGTTCTAGGACGCGCTTGGCCTGCGACGCCTTGTTTCAGCTGCAACAGGCTTCTCTACCTGTCGGCGTTGTTCCGCGGCGGTTTCAAGCTGACCGCTTCTGCTTTAATTAATGAGTTAGCATTGAAGGTTTTGTGCAAACGGAAATGGTGACCACCCTTACGCGTGACGTGGTCCGTACCTTGTGGCGTCGTCACAGCCTGCACACCGCGGCAGGTGGCAGTTACATTAATGACTGGTCGCGAGAGGTTCCTCAGGGAAGATTAACCTGGGTCTCTGAAGCACCACCGGTGGGTGTGCTTGAAACAGCCACCTGCTGGGGCAGTGGCGCATCGCTTAACCACTGCGCAAGAGTGGTATGGGGACTCCCCGAAATCTATTAATGTAAAATATAGAATGACCAATTCTGCATACATGGACATCAGCTGCAACAGAAAAAGCAGCAACACGTCCAAACGATCCACCGAAGATCGCCTAAGGGTTTTATTTTACTGCGTGCGCGACCATACTGAGAAATCCCTCTGTGCTTTGTATTCTGTTTCCCGCAGCACTTTGGGAAGACGATTCGGCAGTGAGCGGCTTCTTCGCGGTACTTCGACGTCTTAAAGAAAAAAAAAGAAACTTTGGAACGACTGTTCGGTTTGCAGGGGGTCGCGAAGCGTATTTATTGGCCACGGTCATGTAGTATGCGCAGTATTCGAGTCATTAGCGCTCTGCGGCCGGCGACTCCGAGCGTTAGTGAGCCAGCTGCGCGCTCCGATCGGGTAGCGTCTCAGGTCATGCTGCAACGCCGTTGGCCGTGCGTGTTGCCTGCAGCAGCATTGCTAGAATGCCTGTGCACACGGCACTTGTACCCGCTCCGTATGACTTCAGGTGAAAGGAGCACAATGTTAGATGTGCATAACTACGCGCGCGCCAGCAGTGCGAAGCTTTTGGAAACCATTGCTCCCTACTTCACAGGGCTAATATACAAGCCCTATAGATAGAAAGAGGCGGCCGCACTCCCGAGCAGCGCATTGTTAACCGTCATGGCAGCCATCATGGCAGCATCTGCTGACCACCTGCCTCTACTCTGCGGTCGAAACGTAAGACGTGAATCTGGCAACAACGATCTACTGGAGCACGTCTGCACCGTGCCTGTTTCGTGATGATTGCAGCCTGTGCCATGGGGGTCACTACACGCAGCACTGCTGGAACGTTTTTAAGTTCGGGAAAGTTAAAATCAGGAAAATACCCTCCTTGAACTTAAGTCAACGCCCGTTACAGCAGTTTCTGGTTCTGTGAGTATTCTTGGCAGAATACCACAAGGGGAGTGCACGAACTTCTCTCTTTGCTCTAAACCCCTGTCCTGATTTTTGTAGAATTGCACACCATTGCGCGCCTGCCGTCTGCATGAAATTTCGTTGTTTTTTTTGCGGGTGGGATCGCATAGCTACAAATGCTCTGCGAAAACAGTGGACACAGAGTAGCTTCTCTCATGCAAGCTTTCTTTGTCTCGGCGTATCGGGCCACTTCCTTAATTCTCGGCTCATGGGAGCTGGAAAGCTTTTGAGGCGCAGAAGTTGGGATAACAGCATAGGCTTTGGTTATTTTCTGAGCTGTAATTACCTACGATAAATGCCACTTGGCGCTATCGTAACCCGCGGGCGTATAATGTTATGTTTCATCTGTTTTTGATTCCACTTGGTAGTGATGTGACAATGGCGACGGAAGCATCACGAGGTGGGGAAGCAAGCCAACAGTCCTCCTCCCCCCTCATTCATGGGCGTCGGTGCGCCAGTGCGACATGGGCGCAAGACGTATTTGTGCAAGTAACTGGCGTCACGGGTGTGTTCCTGCCTCAACGAGTGTGACGTGGTGCCTCACGTCCTGTGTGACTGGGAACAGCGGCCAATGGTAAATGAGCAAATGAAACGTTAGAACACACGACCCCAGCAGTGTATTTGAGTGCCTCAGTCGAGTATGCCTCAAGTGAGCACCCCAAGGAGCAGGCTGGCGACCGGGCGGTAGGCGACTATGGGATAGGTTCTAGGAATAGCAGGGGAGAGTTATTAGTAGAACTCGCAGATAGAAGTAATTTACAGATCATCAATACCTTCTTCCGCAAACGAGAGAATAGGAAATGGAAGAGTCCCAATGTTGAGACTAAAAATGAAATCGACTTTATGATATGCGCTCAACCTGGCATCATTCAGGATGTGGACGTCCTCGGAAAGGGGAGTTGTGGCGACCGCATAATGGTAAAATCTCGAATTAGCTTAGACCTGAAGAGTGAACGGAAGAAGCTAGTGAACAGGAAGTCCATTAACGAGCTATAGATAAGAGGGAAAATAGAGGAATTCAGGATATCACTGCCGATATCCTGAATTCGTGGCAATATTAAGCTTTAACTGAGGAAGACTATCTTAATGTTAATACAATAAACGATAAAGTAGGCGGTAAAACGGTTCTGCAGGATACCGGCAAGCAATCTCAGGAGAAGAAAGATCTGATTAAGAAACACCAAAGCATGAGGGCTTCTAACCCTACCGACAGAATAGAACTGTTCTCGCGGACAGCTTTTTGTGGCTCTGCAGTGGAAGCTACCAAGGCGAGGCGCAAGGCTTACACAAGCGCGCTCGTATCACGCCCTCACGAGGGAGAGAGAGAGAGGCGTTTAAGCTGCCGGCGCGCGCCCGTAGCTTCCGCAGCATAGCCACAAAAAGCTGGCCGCAAATATACAGAGCTATCGAAGTTAATTAATAAGCGCAAGGTAGCCGACAAAAGGAAGTTTAATATGGAGACAATCGAGCATGCTCTAATGAACGGAGGTAGCCTAAAAGCGGTGAAGAGGAAACTAAGCATAGGTAAAAACCAGATGTATGCGTTCAAAGACAAGGGGCGGGGGGGGGGGGCAATATCATTAGCTATATGGATAAGATAGCTAAAGTAGCCGAACGGTTCTACACAAATCTATACAGGAGCCAATGTAATCAGAATGTTTATGATAGAGACAGCAGCGCACAGCAATGCGTCATCCCGCCAGTAACAAAAGAGGAAGTGAAGAAAGCCTTAGGAGCAATGCAAAGGGGAAAAGCAGCTGGTGAGGATCAGGTAACAGCAGATCTGTTGAAAAACGAAGGGGAGATGGCGCTAGAAAAACAATTCGCCCTGTATACGCAATGCCTTGTCCTCGACCGTACCAGAAGCTTGGAAGAACGCTAACATTATCTTAATTCATAAGAAAAGGGACGCCAAGGAGTTGAAAAATTACAGGCCGATCAGCATACTGTCAGTTGCCTAGAGGGAATTTACTAAGGTAATCGCTAATAGAGTCAGGATAGCCTTAGACTTCACTCAACCAAATGATCAGGCAGGCTTTCGAAATGGATATTCCACAATAAATCATATTCACACAACCAGGTGATAGAAAAATGAGCAAAATATTGTCACGGACTAGAAAACAACAAAGCGGGTAGTGGCGCGTCACGGAGCGCTCGCGTTAGGCCCATCATCATTAAATCATTCCATCGCCATCTGTCATGTAGTCCTGCCTTCACCGGCTTGCCGTCACGCAACAACATAACCAACCTCTATACATAGCCTTCATTGATTGCGAGAAGGCATTTGACTCAGTGGAAACCTCAGGAGTCAAACAGGCATTGCGGAATCAAGGTATAGAAGAGCCTTGTGTCACACTACTGGAATATATATATATATATATATATATATATATATATATATATATATATATATATATATATATATATATATATATATATATATATATTATAGCAACTGCAGAGCTACCATAGCCCTCCATAAAGTCGGTAATAAAACTCCAATAAGGAAAGGCGTCAGACAAGAAGACACGATCTCGCCAATGCTATTCACCGCCTGTTTACAGGAGGTATTCCGTGGACTGAATTGTAACAGTTGTGGATAAGAGTTAATGGAGAATACCAAAATAATCAGCGATTCGCTGATGGCATTGCCTTGCTGAGTCACTCAGGAGGTGAACGGCAAATCATGATCAATGAGTTACACAGGAAGCGCAGAACGGTGGCTCTAAAAACTAACATGCAGAAAACCAAAGTAATGCTCAACAGTCTAGCAAAGGAATTGCAGTTCACAATTGGTAGCGAGGAGGCGGAAGTGGTAACTACGAGTACTTAGGGCAGGTTGTGATTGCTGATCCGGATCATGAGAGGGAAATAACTAGAAGAATAAGAATGGTGTAGAGCGCATATGGCAGGTTCTCTGAGATCATGAGTGGCAGTTTACCAATATCCCTCAAGAGAAAAGTGTACAACAGCTTTATCTTACCGGTGCTCACCTACGGGGCAGAAACGAGGAGGCTAACGAAAAGAGTTCAGCTTAAGTTAAGGACAACGCAGCGAGCCATGGAAAGAAAAATGATAGGTGTAACATTAAGAGACAGGAAGCGGGCAGAGTAGGTGAGGGAACAAACGTGGGTTAATGACGTCCTAGTCGAAATCAAGAGGAAGAAAGGGGCTTGGGGAGGGCATGTAATGCGAAGGCAAGATAACCGCTGGTCCTTAAGGGTAACGGAGTGGATTCCAAGAGAAAGTAAGCGTAGCATAGGGCGGCAGAAGGTTAGGTGGGCGGATGAGATTAAGAAGTTTGCAGGCAAAGGGTGGGCGCAGTTGGCAAAGGACAGGGTTTATTGGAGAGAGATGAGAGCGGCCTTTGCCCTGTAGTGGGTGTAGTCAGTCTGGTAATGATGATGATGAGCACCCAAGTGCGTTCTTTCAAGATTGTCTGCCCTGTGTAGGCTACCTTTCACCTTCACAGAACAGAAAAAGGTCCTCCAACTGAATTTTAGACTTTTGTGAGAATGGCAATGATAATTTAAGCATGGGCCTCTTCAGTCGGTCGACTGAATGTTGTGTTTCTCTTATTGGTTGTGCATATTCCGCATGTATTGAAACATTGGTAATCAGATAAAAAAAACCATACAAACCTTATCGGCAGGCCCGCGCCGCGGTAGTTGTGGGGCTACGGCACTCGTCTGCTGTTCCCAAGGCCACGGGATGGAATTCGCGGCCGCAGGGACCGCATTTAGCTGCAGGTGAAATGCAAAAAAATGCCTCGCGCTGAGCGTTGTCAGTGAACATGAAGGAACCCCCGGTGGTGTAAATTAATCCGATATCCTCCTCTACGGCATCTCTCATAGACCTCCATGTGTAGCTTTGGAACGTTAAACCTCAGGTACTACACTTTGTATATAGTGTAAAATCTCACCGCCAAGTGCATTTTATTTGTGGCCAGATTTTAGCTGCGATCGTTTTTAGAAAGACAAACAATAAAGTCCCGCGTTCATTCTTACATTTCGCAATATTTTTATCGTCCAATGTTGCCGATACTACATATTCTGGCAATATATGCGCCGATACAACATATTCTGGCAATAAATTCTAATCATGTATACCGCCCGCTGCGGCGGTCGCATTTCGATGGAGGCGAAATGCCCGAGCACTGTGCGATGACAGTGCACGTTAAAGAACCCAAGTCGGTGGAAATTATCCTTAGCCTTCTACCGCAGCGTCCCTCATAGCCTGACTTGCTTTGGGACGTTAAAGCTCATAAACCCAAACCAAATTAATCGCGTATATCTTTGGAAAAGAAATAGTATGCCCACAAATGTGACGCCAGTGTTCTACGTTTAAAGAGTTGCTCAGAGCGAGATTATAGGCAGCACGGTTCTGTTATGCGCATATCTGTTTCCAGAGCACTCTCAGGAATGAAATTGTTGAAAAATTTTTTGTTTTCGTAGCATAGAAACGTTGTGCTCTGCGGGAGCGGACGATTCGTGCGCACATCTTCTCTATCTACCACGTGGTCATAGGTAGAGAAGACGTCTCAGGAGCGCGCCATGCGCAGTCACACTATCCTCAGCTACTATTATCATAACCACCTAGTCTATCGTTTTATCCAAGTTCACGGGTTCTGACGGAGATAACGTTCGCACCTTCGTCAGAAAGTGTAGAGAAAGCGGCCGGTGTGCAGAAGAAATACGAGCTCAGAGAGAACAGCCGAGAAAGCATTAGCGACATGCGTCTACGTAGCGTGTTAGTGGCAGCGATCCAAGCTCAGCATAATCAAAAAGTAATCACGCAATCGCTAAGCCAGACACGTGCGAACACCGCGCACGGGGAATAAATGAATAAAGTAAAATGTTTTAACCAAAATTCGGAATAGCTTTTCACGATTTCTCAGTAAATCGCTCTCTTATGTGGGTGTGACCGAAACCCAAGAAAGAAATCAAGCGAACCATATAGAAGTGCAATATTTAAACCACGACGACGCACGTCCGGGTTGTGAAATCAGTGTTCCTTCCAGAAAAAGTCAGCCGCAGGAAATTTACTAAGTGTCATCAGGAGAGCGTTTGAACGGGCCTAATTTCACTCCGATTTCCTAATCCTAATTGAGCTCCGATCTTCGCGAAGATGATCGCGGAGTTTTTTTATGCAACTGCAACCTCCTCAGCTACTTGTTCTGCAAAGAATGCAATGAACAGTCAGGCATACAAAAAGAAACAGTAATCTTTACCATGCAATAGGCACATGGTGACAATTAACTTGGGGAATTCTCAACAATTCTCGGTCAGTGGCCCGTGCTCTCCCGGCTAGCAGACCTGCAGGGCACAATTGAATTTGGAACCATACTGCGTTAATAAAGGTATATCTCAAAAACCGGCGCGCTTATCCTTTTCATCACGCAACGCTTCCAAGATAAAGCGATCGGAGCACTCCAACTACGCGTCTACAATAAAAGTATTCGAAACGAGGTTGATGTTCAACGCTCTCGAAATTCGCCGCATTCTGCCTACTCGTTTCATGTGCCGCACAAGATCGCGAGCTGCACCTCACACATTAAGCCGGATATCCCAGGTGCGACAACTTGACACGCGATGGGCAATCTTCCAAGTGCGACGGCTGCTTTGCCCTCGCGCTAAGTAAAAAAAAAAAGAAATAAAGCCTGTGCTCCAGAGGTGCAAGGGCGCGGAAACAGTAATTAGCACGCGCAAAATTACAGCACACGCGATGGCTCCCCCGCCTTTCTTTATTTTAGGGCGCATTCACACTTGTCCAAAAATCCGGCGAGCGAAGCGGATGATTCGCTCGCCGGGAAAACTAGGACCTGTTCTCATCTGTTGACGCCCGGGCGAGGCGGAACCGCCGCGCCGCTGCTGTTTCTCGCTTTTCCACACACTTCCCGGCCACCACGTCACCGCTCGCGGCGTACACAGATATGGTTAGAAAAGAGCATAAATCGATGCTGTCTGTGCACCATAACCGTATGCACGCTTGCGTACGTAAACGCAGGCACGTTCCATTTTTAGTTCAGCGTATGCAGACTCGCAACGATACGCCCAGCCTAGTGGCGCCATCTGCTTGTTAGGACGGGAACTAGCACTGTCAACAAAACCGGCGCTCCTCGTAGGCCTAGTAGCGGCAGAATCGTCACTCAAAATAAAAAATAAAGCAAATTTATCGCTTACACTTTTGCTTATAGGTGAGGTGAGACGAAGCGATGTACCGGTATCTGATTTATGGCCAGTGAACGCGCTGAACAAGGCCGCAACAACGACGAATTCATTCCGAGGCGAAGGGCCCTGCGTCGAAGGGCGCCGCCATGTTTTTCGCCGCGGCGGCGAACGCGGAAAATTTGGGTCCAGCCCGATCGCCCTCGCAGCGCCGCTTTCCGCCTTGCTAGGCGTGAAAAGCTGCCGAATCTATTTTTTGGACAATTGTGAACGGGCCCTTACTCTGCATTTTGAAAGCGGCAAGCGGAGACCTTGAAGCCTCAATTGCTAAGAAAGGTCGACCTGGGCAGCTAGCGGCAGGATGCCCTCCTCTTTTTGCATTTTGTTAGTTTTCGCTTGGATTCCTCTTTTATTTTCCTTACAGCTATATGTGATCGCTTTCTCCTCTCTTTTACCTCCCGCCATTTCAGTTTTGTTCCTTACTGTGTCCTTTCATGAAGCCTGTGCTGCAATGGGGAATGTTTCTATTTTTATTTTGTAGTGCTGATCAATGCCAGAATAATACTTCGATTATAACATTATTTATATATATATATATATATATATATATATATATATATATATATATATATATATATATATATACACCAAAAGTGATTTCTGGCAGCTGATTTGGTCAATATAATATAAAATCACCATAACAGGATTTAATTCACGACGTTTCGGCTGGAGGACAAGCCTTTTTCGAGTGTCATCCTGTTATGTTTCTTCAATTTTTGGTGATTTTATATATATATATATATATATATATATATATATATATATATATATATATATATATATATATATATATATATATATATATAATGAAAAGCGAACCGGGAGAGTGTTCACCAGCGCCACCCTCGTCCATAGCGGCAGACGTAGGACGTCCTGCATTACCGCGAAAGTGACATGGAACGTCATCTAACGGCGAGGGCGGAAGCTGTGCGAGAACTCTCTTCTGCTACTTATGACATCAAGACTGCCAGAACCGAGACCCTCGTTAAGCTATTAGCAGACAAGGCAAATGAAATGGGGGGCTCGTTTGACAAACATATGAAGGAAGCCGAAACTCACCGAAACCAAGGTGCACAGGGGAATGTTTCCATTTTTTATTTTGTAATGCTGATCAATGGGAGAACAACACTTCGATTAATCTGTCGTTTAAAGAATATTGGTTGTAAAGCAGCAGAAAAAACAACCATGCCGCCGGTGGGTAGCCAAGTTTCTAGAAATGATGCAATGCCCCAACTCTGAAACCACCTGATTTCTGTTAAGAGTAGTGTAGCTGAATTGCGAGTATGTTCTCGTTGTCCGAAGTGAATGAACTATTACAGTCTAATTACCTAACCTTCTAATTATTCGCGTCAGAAATCAAGTGCCAATTCATAAGTTGTCAACCGTCTTAATAAACAGCTGGCTGAAATGTTTGTACAAAGCTACCATTTACGTAAAGTCGCTTTTTTTTCCCGGCCTTGAGGGATAGGTCGCAAAATACAAAAGCTCCCACATGACAGTGGTGCTGCTTCAGCGTCCCAAGACGTGTCTCAGAGAATATATTCCGCTTTCCTCTGGAGCGCTGTCACGCAGCTTTCACGTGGTAGCTTTATTTCAAGGCCTGTAATTAACTTTGCGTAAATGGTACCGGGGTGCAAGCATTTCGATCAGCCGTTTTTCAAGACGATCTACAAGTTTTGAGCAGGCACTTTAACCCCAACTCGAACATCTAACATGCTGCAGACTAGTCCACGCGACTCTCAACAGCAGTCAATTTAGGGAACTCTGTCTTTTTCAAAAGGTTTTTTACCTTTAGCTGGGACGCCTGGTACAAAGAGAAAATCTTGAGGCAGGTGAGGACGGAAGACGTTCGTGTAGCTCGAAGGCAACTGCTCCTGGTGAACTTTTGAATAAATTGAGCGGAACTCTATTTCAGGACATGGTTTGAGTGGAGGATTGCGTACACTGCATGCATTATTCAGGCACAAGTTCGCATGCAACTTACTTCGGTCTAGTTTGAGATTGATTAAGTATAGGTCTGGAATGTATGACACGGATCGTACGCAACACCATGTTTACTCGGGATTTTAAACAGCTGTAAGGCTATGCTATAAATATGCATTTTTTTGAAGGAAGGAAGGAAGTTTATTCCAAGCATGTGTACATGCTTGAGGGGGAGGGCAAATGCATAGTAAGCCAGACGAGGCCCATCCCACTTCGTGCACCTGACACAGCAACTGTGGTATCCCTAAGCGTTTGTTCTACGAGAAGGATGCGCACTTTCCGCTTCATCTGCTGGATAATTTTGCTCCAGTGCTAAGAGAACTACTCCAAGTAAAACGTACTTCCGCACTCTGCTAAAAAAAACAAAAACAAGTTCAACTTGTTCTTGAGAGAAAACAGAGTTACATGGCATCACGAAGAGCATCGTTTAAAGTTAATCAGGTTGTCAGCTCGTGGCGCATACCTCTATATCTTTCAGTATTTTGCATTTTAGACACTTCTCTTTTCAAGAAACGGGCAGTCGAGGAGGTGCGAGTATACTGCTGTTTGCAACCGGAGCGTCTTCAAACATATTGTTAAGATTGACGGGAAGGCGCTGATGACGGACTATTAAAGGGGCGCGGATTTCAGCATTCTGTTCGAACCCGCGCCGCCGCGCGTTCGAAACCCAGTCGCCGCAATATTTGTTTTATTTCTGCATCCTCAAGGTTAGGGACGTCACAAGATTCTTGGCTGGGTTTGGCCCCGTGAAGTAGTGCTTTCGCTTTAAAAGGAATTTTTTTACCTTTTTGGGGGATTTTAATGCCACGTTCCCCCTTAAGCTAACAGATACCTGACGATTTCTACATATACACTCATCCATCAGCACAGAATGAGAGCTTGTGCAGAATTCAGAAACTAACCTATCGGCGACTCCCAAAGCAATAACACGAGGAAAGAAGGCGAACCGCACAGGCCACGCGTGGCGACGTGCTTCTTCTAACGTACAGAGCTTCAAAGAGACACTGGCTCCTGCTTCAATGTTCTCCACACTTAGCTCGTGGCCTAAAACGTAGATGAACTCACCTTCTCCTCGCTTATTCTTCCCTTGATAGCGCCCACCATCCTTAACTTTCTGGCGCTGCTATGGAGCGCAGGCATCAGAGGCCACTGCACTGTCCTAATCAGGAGACAAGAGTAGCAATGGAGCCCAAGGCCTGCATAATAATTGTCCTTGGGCTGTTGCATTTGAATTAGCACTGCCCTGAGGAGAACAGCTAGAGTGAGTTTTGTTTTCAGCTTTCTTTTATATTTCTCTCGCAGCAGAAGCTACGCTGGCATTACCTGCCGGTGCGTGGCCTCAAAATTCGTACAAGCTGGCTTATATAAGGCCGAATATTAGAAATTTTTTCCCGGCTCCTAATATGGCGCCAAAAACGTCAAAAGTAGGATGGCTTGCACTAAGCTTCGCCTTCGTTTCTGTCTACCTATAATGGCGCTTCTTTTGAGGCCAACACTTCGTTTTCTGTGGAAAAGAACCGACTGCACTGCTTGTGAGTTCAGCCACGTGCCGAAAAATGTACGCACTTCTGAGGCAAAGTTGTGTTCGGCGTCTTTGCCTGAAAGAGGAGGACTTGCAGAGGCATTTTGTCAACCTTGACGGCTGAGACGTCCAGATTGAGGTTAGCGGATGACGTGAGCAAAACAGAGAAGTCTAGCTGAGCGCAGGAAGTGCACGCAAGCAGAGCAAGCGAGAGAAGCGACACTCTTGTCGCCACCTGCACAATGCATGTGTAGTCACAGCCCTTCCACGCTGGTTCGCAAGTATTTCTTCCTTCTCCGTGTGGGCACAGAAGCCGCTCTGTCTCCACGCAACTGCCTGTTCTCTCGTCGAGTGCTTGTGAGTATTTCGTTTCTGATTTACATAGCGAGGCCAGATCCGCTGCTACAACTCGGAAAACATGCGTAACATTCGAGCCTTGCGACGACTTCAGGTATAGGCGGATTCAGGGGTCAACATTTTGCTGCCGGAGGGCCTTCTATTTTAATCTCACACCTGGTCAAGATATATCTGACAACGTTGCTGCCATTTCATTGACGTTTCTCTCTTTATACAAGTCTGTGAGATACTGTGGAGTCCATCTGAAGCGTACCCTCAGCGAGGACGACCCATAGAAAAAATAGACGCAACTAAATGAATCAATGGCCGAAGAGATAGAATTGAGAAAGAAGCACAGGCGCTCCCAAATAAACAATCTTTTCATGAATCTTCCCCGCAGGAGAGAATAAAATTCAAAGCGTGGACCTGCATTGCAAACAAGCCGGTGTCTGAGATCCCCCTCTCCCCCCCTGCAGCAGCCGTCGTTTGCGGTGGCTCATTCGGCACGGGCATCTGCGGGCGACACGCGCGGCGGTAATCGAACTGGCAACCTTGGCGGGCCCTCGTCACGCTAACCTGGTCGCAAAACAAAGCGGACACACGGCGCGCGCGGGGACGACCGTTGGCAGTGATGAAAATAGCAGCGAATCGATAGCCCCGTCTCGTAGAACTGGTAAATTTCGCCCCCGCTTGAAGGCGGCGGCGCGGTCTACGCTTACGCCGAGCCTCGAAAGGGGAACGAAAACGAGAGGACGCGTCGCGAGCGCCCTCTTTAGCCTCACTACGACCAGGGAAAGGGAGCGTTTTTCCCATGTCTTCCCCTTGTCTCCTGAGACCCCAGCTAACCTTCACTCTCGTTCGAAATGGATAGAAGGGAATAGGCGAACGCTGTTGGACTACTCGGTGGCGTTGATCTTGAAGCATTTTGGTTCATGCAGGACTTCTTAAATAGATGAAGCGCACAAAAGAAAGCACACAGGTGAAAGATAACACGAGACAGGCGCTACTTGCAACTGTTTATTGAATTCTGGTGTGGCTTATTATATAGCCAAGAGGAAGGCGTGGTGGAAGGAGAGATAAAACAGAATTCGATACAAAGCATGGTAACCCTTTTCTGTAATGTGCTGTGGGGGTAGTCTATAGCATTCTGCTGACGTGTGGGAAAGTGTGCATCGGCCAGACCGGCCGATGTATTAATGAACGCCTAATGGAGCACAAACGTTCTCTAGGAAAGAGTGCCGGGTCGCATCTGCCGCATTATTGCAAGGGCTGTGGTAAAGAAGAGCAGAGAATTTGTGACGCAAAGCTCTAAGGTACTAAGGTAGTATACAGAAACAAAGATAAGACTACCCGTGAGTTTCTAGATTCCCACCGGATGGGAAAAAGCAGGATTTCTTGTGTTAGTACCCCATCGCTTCTCATTCATAACGATACAAGTTAATTCGTTTTAGTGCCCTCCATTGCATTATCCTTGTCCTCGCACGTGTCATTTACCTGTTGTTGTGCTGTTTTTTTATCTCTCCTTCCACCGGGCCTTCCTTTTGGCTATAATAAGCCGCGCCTTAATTCAATAAATCGTTGCAACTAGCGCCTTTCTCGTGTTATTATTTGTCTGTATACTGTCTTTTGTGCGCTTCATCTACTCAAGCTATGCACAAACTTGCCACAGAACAGGTTTTACTGGGTCATTCAGGATTAATCAGTGAATATAGCGAAGAGTAGCGCGAAATTTCAATTTTGCAAGCACATCCAGGACTGCAGGCATTCCTGAGGCGCACCAGCCGTGAGCTCAAGCTGGCTTCTGGAAGCGACCGTTCCCAGGAAAACTTTAGCTCGGCGAGAGATGACGAGGGTCGGTGCAATCAAGAGAGAAACAGAATGCTTTGGAAGGTATTTTCGCTAACAAGAACAAAAGTGAATTCTTAATTCAAGTAGGCGTACTAAGCCACGCACAAGTTTATTTGCATTTTAACGACGTTTTAAAGGCGCTTAGGTTGGTGGAGTCAGAGCCAAGTAGGACAATGATACAAGGACGAGGAGGGCATTTTTGTTGTATTTTTTATATTGTAACAAGACTGCATTTGTAACATTATTCATTTCCTGCGCGAAAATCGCATGTGCTGTGAATTGTTCTCTTTTAAACATTCAACATTTCATGCATAACTGCTGCACAAACTGCCATGTAAAGGGGGTGGGGACCCAGTCAAGCTTGCCTTAGAGCAGCTTTTTGTCACCACTCCCTGCATTTTTATTTGTACTAAAAATGCAAAATAAAGATTGATTGATTGATTGATTGAAATATACATAAGTTAGTAAACTAGCGGAGTAATTCTGCACGTGTTTTCAGTATCCGAAGCATTCTTGATGCTAATTATGAAGTCAGTAGCGTGAAGCAATTGGACATGCCACAGGTAACGAAACAGGAGGTAAAAAAAGATATAAAACGAATCTAAAGGGGCAGTTGAGGACCAAATGACTGCAGATTTCTTAAGGGACGGGGGGCATATTTTGGTAGAAAATCTTGTCACCCTGCATATGCAGTGCTTCACAACCTATAGCGTACCTGAAACTTTGAAGAATACTAACATCACTTCAACACATAAGAAAATGGATATCAAGGAGATTAAAAATTAGAGATTCTTCAGGTTGCTACAAGTTTTTTTACAAGGTATTTATAAAGTGACCGTTTATCTAATTAGCTCGACCCAGACTCCTGCTTTCGAAAGAGTTACCCGAAAACAGGCCATCAATCAGGGGAAAGAGAAATGCGCAGAGTGCTACCATCTCCTACAGACCCTCCCAATAAGGGCTTCCTGGGCGTCGCCATATTGCTCGCTGGACTGCTGTGTGCACCTGGCGCTAACACGCTACAAGCAGCAGGAAAACTGGTTTGGGAATTTACTTTCAGCGGCCGGCGCGAGACGGACAAGGGAGAGAGTGTGCGAGCGGCGCATGCCCCCACACGCAGAAAAGTGTCGCGCGACGTTCTGCCTGGCGCAGGGCAACCCATCTCAGCCGGCATGGAAGACATCGCGAGGGCCGCGATCAGCCATTCCACCCCCCTTCCCCAAAGCAAGTCGCACGCCCCTGGACCAAGTACTCCTGTCATGCGCAGCGCTGCATCCCACATTTATTTCCATATCCAGTATTTGTACATAGTGTATATTACCCCCTACTCATATCCTTCCTTACTACCGCTTACCCACCTTTTTTCCGTCTCCCTGTCCTCCCCCTGTCCTTTTATTCTCGCTAGTCGCCGCTCAGGTGCTGCAAGTTTCGATGGCAGATACCGCGGCTAGCAACATCTTTTCCTTCCGTTGATAGTTTATTAATAAACAGTCACTAACAACAGCAGTTCTTAGACGACATTTTTCGTTACCTCCATCGACGATGGAAAAGTGTATATTTAGCCTTCATAGTTTAGGTAGAAGCAGTTGAAGCGGTCGAAATTAAGCACTCGCCCACAAGCTAAAAATATGTAGAATTGTGGGGAGGCTTACCGCAAAATTCCTCCCCGCAAAAGCCCCGTTCACAGACTGCTTTTCACCCCGGCTCTGCACACAAAAGGGGAGAGCGTGAGAAGCGAGTTGCCCCCCATCGCGATCTCTTTGAGTCTCCTGTAGCAATAATAGCCTCTAGTTACCTTTTTCCTTTATTGGTGATAAGCAAGACACAGGTGCTGGTGAGGGAAAGGCAGCATTGCACCATTTCGACCGCTGCCCTCTACGCTCGATCGCAGAAGACAGCGGCGCAGCTGTCCAAGATACAATCAGATTAAGGGGAGCCTCACCTTAAAAAAGAAGTGCAGGGCAAATGGTGCATCACTCTTCGCTGTCTCCTCTTAACAGTTTACAGCGTGTTTGCAGGAGGCATTCAGAGAAATGGATTAGGAAAATTTAGGTATTAAAAGGTAATGAAGAATACTGTAAAATCTGAGATTTTTTCATGACATTGCCTTGCTAAGCACTGAGGGGAAGAAATACAGAGTATAATTGGTGATCTAGAATGGTAAAGCAGAACGGTGGGCCTAAAACTTAATGGGCGGAAAACTGATGTTCAGGGCTCGGACGAGATCTATAGTTTAGTAACGATAGGTAGTGAAGCATTGGAAGGGGTAAGAGAATATATCTACCTAGGGAAGGCAGTCACCACAGATGCGAACATATAACTAGGAGAGTAATAATGAGGCGGAGTGTATTTGACAGGTACTCTCACGTCAAGAATATCAGTTTAGCAGTATCGCTAGGGTGGAAAGTGTATATCAGTTGTATCCTACCGGTACTTCTCTACCTCATCAGAAATGAGCGGAGCTTCCTCCGGAGGCTAAGAGTGGGCTACGCCAACACGGGCTCCCGCCTACATCACCTTAGCCTCTCTGCACCCCTGGGTGCACCCACTGCGACGACCCTGCAGAGACTCCACCACCTTCTCTGTGAGCGCCCTGAATTCACAGCCCCCAGAGTCGTCACGGCGATGGGCTTCCGGCTCATGGTCCTCCCAGGCTCCACGGCAGAGCACCTTCTATATCCCGGCGGACACCATCCAGCCAAGGCCTTCCGCCTCCTTATGGCCTTCCTGGAAGCTACCGGCCCCCACCTACTGCCGTCTGTGAGGCCTGAGGGGGCAGCAAGTGCCTCTTGGCACAGACACTGTGGCTGCGCGCCTTACCCCCTCTCGCTTTCTCCCCTCCACCACTTCCCTCTACGACACGCAGGCAGTGGACGTGGTGACTAACCCACCAGTAAGGGGCCCCTTTCTTTCCCCCCTTCCATGCCGTCCCTTCATTCACTGAAGAAGTACTCACCTATGCTGCAGAAACGTGGAGGCTAACACAATGGGTTGCACCTCAAATTGAGGAGAGCGCAGCGTGCTAGGGAAAGGGAAATGATATATGTGACGTTACGAGACAGGAAGTAAGAATAGTGGATCAGGGAACGAACGCGAGGTAATGACGTTCGAGTCGAAATCAAGAAGACGAAAAGAGCATGGCCAGGGTGTCTAATGTGAAGGCAAGATAACTGGTCGCTGTTAATGGCATCGGACTTGATTCTAAGAGAAGGCAAGAGTAACGGAGGGCGGCAGAAAGTTAGGTGGGCAGGTGAGATTACGAAGTTTGCGGAGACAGGACGACCATAACTGGCAGAGAAAGGGTTAGAGAGATATGGGAGAGGTCATTGTACCGCAGTGGGTGTGGTCAGGCTAATGATGGTGATGAATCAGTTCCACTTTCCTGACTTTCGGTGTTGCATCTATAGAACAAAATGTAATGCAGGTGGGCCCGAAAGAAGAGCCAGATCAGGAGAATAGCAAGGAAGAGGAAAAGGAGGACAAAGTAGAAGATATCAGTTACAAAATGCAGACTTCTTCATGAACTTCTCTTCTAATACGAAACGGCAAACTTGATTCTGTACTTGTGCATGACCTCGTATGTGCCTTGTGTCTCTTCAATGACTCATTTGTGAAACGTATGCGATGCACACAAGTTTTTGCAACTTGTGTACATTGCATTTTCTTGTGTAGGTCTGAGGAGTGAGTCTTTTATGCGCTCTTTCAGCCATGCTTTATGACCAACTTGCCCAACTTTATGCCCTTCTATGAGGGGGTCTCCTTAGGACGCTTAAACAAATTTAACCTTGGGTTCATTCAAGCGTTAGATCGGTCGCCTTCGCTCTGCATTTTACGTCTCCGTGGGGCTGAACTCTTGAATGGATAGGACAAGTTTTCATTACTGGGTACAAGTTTGATTCTGCCTTCACTGAAAAAGCGCTAAAAAAAGCAAAACAATTTAAAAATCTTTTTCTGCAGTACTCCGCAGTACTTTTTTCGCGATCAGGGCAGCCTGGTCACGGTACTTTTTGATGAGGTCTCAGCCATAACTTTCCGCCTTGTTGTCCATTGCACCACTGCGGCATTGAAGGACATGAGAGTTCAGTCCAATAGCCATGCACCCTCGTCCCTTTTTCCTCTCAGCTGCAATTTTCGGAAAATATTCTGGTCCCACCAAATAATTGAAATTTGCAGAATTGACACATCAGTCTGAGTAGATCGCCAGGAATGCAAATCCCAGAACGCTTGGCCACGGTGCTTCAAAGTAACGGGAAATAAATTCAACCCGTTCGTTACATGAAACGGTGTGACGGTTAAAAATACTCTCGCCCGCGGCGCTTCTTTTTTCTCTCGCGTTTCTTGATCATCCTATGGGTATGTTAAATAACGTCGCGTGGTGAGTATAATAGACTGGGTGCCTCGAGAATTTTCCCGATTTCATCTGTAATTTACCCACTGTTTTACGAGTTCAGTGGGAACGCAACTTGTGGTATGGATGCGAAATGCACGGCAAAGTCTCAGAAAACGCAAGCATATTCTTCGGGGTTAAAGAAAGTTCGAACCTTATTCAGACGAAGCAGGTGCTGGACACTCATTGCCTGTCGCGTTTTAGAGGCGTACCTGTGACGGTAACATAATAGAAGCCGATAGGAGAGACGTGAAACGAGCCAAGTATGCGGAGACCATTGGGAAAGTCGTTTACTTTGATATTGAATGAACATACCAATCAATCTCACCTTCTGTGGACATATATTTAAACCTTCTCCAAGATGAACAAAGATTACTTGGTTACAATGGAGGGCTTTCAGCTTTCACAGGTCAGTGCAGCTTAGAATATTGTTCGACCACTAACCAATCGCTCTGGTGATAGAGTATTAACGGCACTCGCGTACACTGCGCGCCTAAAAGAGGGTGCTGGGCAGCGTGCCCAGAACGTGCCTTATCACCATTTGTAGGTCCAAATAGGTACAGAAAAGCTCCTTATTGTTATACATATCACAGCGCAGCTAATGGCTGCATTCAGGCTTCTAGTGTTTATTTACTCATGGTTCATAGCAACGCTTTCCAACTGGCAGCTGACTCGAGCGTATCAGTGTTATCGCGGCAGCCATGCGTGTATTTGTCCTAAATAAAACCACATTGCATACCTACATGCTAGAGCTTCATTTAGCACCTTCTTCGGCCCATCACCTACTTCTTCCTGGAACGCTTGGCTTATCTAGAACCACTAAGGTCACCGGGTGACCTCGGTGCGGCAGGCCCAAGAAATTTTCAGTGCCGGACTGCTCTAACAGTATTTTCTCACTCCCATTTTGCCAGCTCAGGATTTATGATTTCGTCTCTCGCCGCTGTACACAGTGCTGTTTTCACGCGTTATGCAATCATTACTTTCTTGTGCTCGTGTTACTGCCATTACGAGCCACATCACTGGAGCAGCAGTCACTGTCAACAGGTAAAAACGGCCGGCTATTCCTTGGTGCGTGAAGGAAATTTTCTGTTCTTCTCGTAAGTATAGAGAAGTTATAACGTGTTAAAACAACGCGGCTGTCGCGCCGTTCTAAGTTGCATATTCTGTGTACTTGTGCCCGTTATGTATCGCTGCATAAAGCTAGTGATGTACAAAGGCGCAAGACTACTGGTTTGCTAACGAAGCATTGTGATCACGTTCTCTCAATACTTTGATACTCGTGACTTTTGAACCAGCTGCGTGCAAAACTCGTGTGTACTAGTGGCCATCGTCGAGATGTGCTTGTCGCTCTTTATTCTGCTGGTGAGAGCCTGGGATGCAAGTTCACCCATTCCATTGTTTCGTTCGAAAGTCTTCACGTCTACCTGCCGGCCAGCCTTTCGACCTCGCAGTGACGCAAAAAAATGGCGCACAAAAGACAACAGACAACAAATGATACACGACAAGCGCACTACATGAGGCCGTTATTTCCGTTTTCGTTGCCCCCCCCCCCCCCCCCATTTGTGGCTGTATTTTGCGTCGCTTGTAGTTTGGCGTTCGCCCAACTGTCAGCTTCTTGAGGTGTGTGTCTCTCTTGTGCCGGCCGTAAAGACACGTTGCAGTATCAGATGCGTTGCTTTCGGCGCGGGCTCTCCAAGGGGGGAAGAACACTTCCTTAATCGTATCCAGTATTAATGCGAAAGCACTACATGCCTCATAGGCAACAGAACCAGGCGTCAGCGTTGACCAGCAGCAGTGGCCCCAAAAATCCCACATCACATCACCATGGTATCAAAGAAAATAAAACTCCTTCCGAAAGTGCGAGGAATTTAACCCAGGACTTTCAGGTTGCGAGGCGAACGCACAACCCGTCGTAGGCCACAAAACCACGTTGCTCCTTCGAGAGCAAAGAGGAACATTGTATGGGCGTTGGCTTACGACTTTGTGCTAATTAGTATGTGTGTAATTAGAAAGGAAGATAAAATAAATAAATAAATAAATAAATAAAAATAAAAATGAAATACAAATGATATTCAACGCTTTGTCACTCGAAACACCTAATTATATTTAAGTGTCCTCCGTAATATTTTTCATCACAGATTTATTCCTTCATAATGAACGTTGAAGGAGCTCTTCCTTTTGCGAAAGCTACTGGCAGCAGTTGTAAGCAAAACATGCAGTTGTCGCCGTTGCTGGCCTCCGTTGGAACTGCACATACCCAAGAAGGGGGGGGGGGAGGGTTCCAAGGTGTGTGTGACTCAAGCAGGAGGTCCACGTTTACTTAGTCTAGCTAGGCAGACATTGGTTAACTTTTGATCAATAAAGACTAATTCTGAACTTTATCTAGTCGAACTGGAACCAAAGCTCAATCCGAAGCCGGACACATTTTGCTCGGAACCAGAATCGAACCGAACGGTATTATTTTCTCCATTTTGGAACTGAACTCGAACCCGAACGATTCAGAGAAACCGCTCCGATCCGGTTCGGCACACGACTCAGGGCCAGCATTGAGTTACATGGCACATTTTGTTTTCCGCGGAGATTTAGCCACTGAGAGCTGCGCTGAGAAAAAGAAAAATGGTAAGCAATCCACGTTGTAAAAAGAGCAAATGGGAACACACTTCTTGCTTCCATAACGCGCATTCAGCAATCCTAAAGTATTACACCAGGCCGATGGGAAACCTTGAGTTTATTACAGTCCCCTCTTGAACCTGCTGATAGAAAGGGTAAATGGAACTGATAGAAAGGGTAAATGGAACTGTTAGAGATATAGCTAACTCAGAGAGAGAGAGAGAGAGAAAGAGACATCTTTATTGCACGCATGAGTGGAGAGGTCTGCCTTGGTAACAATGCGTGGCCTAACTAAAAAATTTGTAATTAAGAATATCCTTCCTGCTTTCTGTGACAAGTATTGCCACCCGTATGTGAAGTATGTTAAACAAAGGTCTAACGATCCGACCACGTCGTGCAACATTTCTATTCTAAAGCATTCAGTGCCTCAGACAGCAGCTTCTGAGTAAACGCTTTATATTTATGGAATTTTTTTTCACAATCGAGACATTGTTGCAGGCTACGAAAATAAGCACAGAAAGGTAGGCCTTCCACACCATACCATACAGCACTGTACCGTACCGTACCGTTTAGTACCATACCATGCCATATCATACCATGCCACGCCATACCACACGATGTCATGCCATGCCATAATATACCATGCCATACCATGATTCACCATACCACACCATACCATGCCATACAATGCAATGTCATACCCCACCATGCTATGCCGTTCCATACCATACCATACCATGCCATGCCAAACCATACCATACCATACCATACCATACCATACGATTCCATCCATACCACACCATACCATACCATACCATACCATACCATACCATACCATGCCATGCCATGTATAAATATAGCACTTCTTTTAGTGTTCACCTTCGGTTTTATGTTGAACTGCGTCGTTTTTGCAGTTTGCCTGGTTATGACTGCCTTGTAATGAACTGGGCCACGGGCAGTAAACTTCGATAGACACCATTCTGCAGCTAATCCAGACATCAGCGCCAATTCTTCCCTTAGCGGCCGGACGAAAGCCAACCGGAGCGCCCTGTCATCATGGGAACGGCATCCAGAAAAAAAAAAAGAATTCACGCCGCCGTGGAATTCTAACCAGAACCTACAAAAACCGAGAAACTGCATTTTCTGGTAGTGTCAGACAATTCGGCCAACGCTGTTATCTCCACAACTGCTTTCATGCACAAGAATTATTCAGGTTTAGCCATCAGTTCACCTTCAGTCAACCGGGTGTGCTTAAGTATTTCAAACCGAAACTAGCTGCAGTTTCATCACCATCACTTACGAAGACAGAGTCAATAATTGCCCGTTCACTTCATTTTACTTTTCCTAGAAGGTATCTAGATTGACGGCCATACAATGTTCGAACAGAGAAGACGTCGACATTCAACCGCAATGGTGTGGCGACAGGAGCGGCAGTGACCCTCCTTCGCAGGCTATCGTTCAATATGCAGTTCTACACTGCCGGGCAGAGTGGACGTCGACACGTGTCATGGTTATTTGTCTGGTAAGAACATTTGGAATTCAGTCACAATTGTTCATGTACGAAAGAGGAGCTTTCGTTCAGGGAAGAGTAGCAGGGCCTAGAAAACGTGGTGACCGCAATGGCGCTAGCTCAGAAAGGTTACTGCTGATCTTTAAAAGAAGCGCGCAGAAGGGCACTTATAATTTCGCTTAAATGTGTCTAAAAAAAGCGTCTCGATCGCGACCAACGCGACTGTTAAAGTAGATAGGCAGAGAAGCACTGATTAGGAAGCTACCTGCTTATCTTTTTCAGTTTTAACACGAATCATTGTATGACTCATAAGCAACGAAATCCGGCGTTGGCGTTGGCCAGCAGCAGTGGTCCCGAAAATCCCAGATGACGTCACCGTGGTATCAAGGAAAAATAAAATTTATTCCAAAGGTGTGGAGAAGTTAAACCAGGACATTAAGATTGCGAGGATAGCACGCAACCCGTAGGCCACAAAACTGGGTTGCTTCGCGAGCGATGGTGAACCTAGTATATGCGCTGCCTTATGACGGTATGCTGATGAGTGGGCGTGTCATTAATGGAAGAAACATTAAGAAGGAAATAAATAAAAAAACGCTGTTGCATTCAAAGCACGTAAGTAGTTTTAAGTGCCCTCCGTAATTATTTATCTAGATCCTCGATACCACTGCCAGTTGCAATTCTTTACGTACTGTAGTTTTTCCCCCTAAGTTGTTTTGCAGGGTAATGACTGCAGAAAATTGGAGCGTATTAAGTTTTTCTTTGTTAGATCTCATCCCGAGATTTATAAATTGAGCCGCATGAATACTTCTTGCAAAGAAGCGAAAAATAATTTGTATCACTGCCCATGGTACCCTTCCTTGCTCGTATTTTAACTCTTCATATGCAGGACTATGAGCAGCCTCTGCATCCCTCACAGGCGTTTTCTAGCATTTTCACACGGGCCCCTTCTATGCCCAGGTTACGCAAAGCCTGTCCAGCGGCTGAGGTTACCACTGAATAAGTTGCGTTTAGCCGCAATTCTCGGCGCACTAAGGCGAACATCGCTATTAAACCGCGGCGAACCTGCAGCGAAACATGGGGGGAATATAAGGCCGCACATGAAGTAGAACTTTCTTGGCTCCCTTCTGCTTTCACGATCTCGTTCTGAGCCAGGAACATGTGCTAAGGCCGCTAAAGAGCGTAAGACCGCTATGGCATGTCAAACAGCGGAAACAGCGAGATACGCTGAGCGCGCTGCCTAGCGCCAAAATATATATAAAAAAACATATGAAGCGGCTGCATGCGGCGAAGGAAGCCGACCGCGCTTTCCACCTGTGAAAAGCCGCAGGCTCCTGAAGTCGCAAAAGAAACCAGGGGACCAAGCGCGTTGTATAGTTTGAAGAACAGGACCGGGCAAAGAACCTGTCCAATACAGTAGTGTGACTCCCGCCATCTTCGAGCCGCGTTATATGACCTACTCCCTTTCCTGCAGTCTATTTAATTCTATCATCGGCTTTCGTCGAGATCTACTGTAGAAAATTCATCAAAACGTCATCAAGTGATTCAGTTGAAGTACATGGCTTCGTAAAATGTGCATTAGTGTTTTCAACGTCTTAATTATCATTTCTCAACGTGATCTATGAGTTTAGAGAATCGTTTACTTTAGCGGAAAGTGCTGTCATCCCGAGAAATTCGTCACTCCGCAAATTATTCAAAAATTTCAGCATGTAACGCAATGACAAAACATTCAGATGAAGGAAGAAAATCGACCGGCATACTTCAGTCATAAAAGATGGATATTTTGCCAAAGAGGCATTTTCTCTTTGTGCAGAAAGCTGCCCGCTAGCCTGGCTGAAGAAAATGGAGCCGAATGGAAAGATAATAGCTCTAACGGGGTATATTGCGGTCACAAGTCCATCGAGCCGGCACACGCATTCAGGGGAAACACAGAATTCACGCAGCGGACGCCAGGCGTCCGTTGTTCAAAGGCGCATCTCGTGAAGGACCGCGTGCTCGTATTGCCCGATCTAGTTTCTCACGTATTCCATTGTGCGCCTAGCAGGCGTCGTTCATCCGCTTCTCGTCTCCTGGAGGGATGCGATTGATCATGCGAGCTGTCGCCTCTGCATTGTCCTGCCGCGGCACCCGCTTTCCTCTGTTTGTTCGCGCCCGCTCTGCACCCTGCTTGATGAAAATACTCACTGCTTAGAGCACCTGTGCTGAAACGGCAACACCGGGGGTTAAAACTGCCGGATAATGGTGGCTGTACTGCTCGACGACAAAACTTGCGTCTTCTCTCTTCACGAGCCAGTGAAATGCACGTACTGGACCTCAAAGTTTTAAACAACGCACAAGACTTCTAGCTGATCACCGGAAAAAGCCGCCGTAGAGACTCGTTCTCATAACATGACCTGAAGAGGCTGCATGAACCATTTGCACTTTGCAAGTCATGCATCGTGGCAGGTACCATGACGTTCATTCGCGGTGTTGCGGAATGCAACACGCAAGAAGGGGAGTAAAAACGCAGTGCTCGGATTACTCGACGCACGTTGCAACTTCGTAGATCAGAGTGTAGGGATCCCATCGAGCACAAACGCTGGAATGCAGCCAGTGAGGAGGAGGAAGAGACACAAGAAAGCAGGGGTGCTGCTCAAGTTCTGACACCTCCATGCTTACTTGTACCCCTCCTCTCTCATCATTTGGATCTCTGGTCGCAAAAAGATGCATGCGTTCAGCGGCTGGATGCTTAACTTGCGCCGGCCTAATTCAGACCGCCGAGCACTGAGTGATGCAGCCTGTGTCTTTCGTCCTCTCTGAAACACTGCAGGAAAGAGTACCGGTGTTGGCTACAGCGTCGAATCGGAATTCACGCTGCAGAAGAATAGAGAGCTGCGCGTGGTGGCGCTGACGCGTAAATGTCAAATATAACTGTGAAACTTCTGTTACTCACAGATTAGATACAACTGTAGCGCAATTCTCAAAAATAAATAAATGTCGGATGCTCCACAGAGGGAACTCGACACACATGGCGAGAACCGATCGGGCGCTATAACACGGAGAAATCGTGAAAGAAATAAAGAGAAGTATGAATTGCGATGGAATCAACGTGTACGCTGTGAGAGACAAGAAGTTTCATGTGATTAGCGATTCGGGCAAGAATGCCAAAGTGAGAGCAAGTACACCGGTAAATGTACCGAAGCTAAAATGGTTAAGGTTGTAATAAGAGAAACAGAAACAGCAAAGTGATAGGAATCATACTCGCAGCAAAACAAGAAGCAATGAGAGCCCTAAAAGCAATGCAAGACAGAAAAGTGGCTAGGGATGAACAAGTAATCGGAGATCTGTTGAAGATTGATGGAGATATTGTGCTATGGAAGCTTGCAACCTCGTGCACACGATGATTCGTGACGTTAAGTGCACTGGAAGTACAGCATCATCATCATCATCATCACCACCACCACCATCATCATCGTCAGCCTGACTGCGCCCACTGCAAGACGAAGACCTCTCCCAAATCTCTTCATTGAAACAGCACAGCATAATGTTAGCCTAATTCTAATTCGTAAAAAAAATGGCAACATCAGTTCCTTGAGAAATCTTGCACCAGTTTGATAACGGACCTAAGTTTTCAATACAAATAACTTGATAGCCGCGACCAAACCAAAGTAAATATTAGACTTTAATGAGCTAAGGAAGCAGGCTCGTTTCGAAGCGGTACAGGAGGGTGAAATAAAGGAAGGAGTGACATGATATGTTTTCCTTTGGAGATCATTGGCACCACTGCCGCGTTAATTATTCAATTTTAAAAACATTCGACAAACTTAAGCTGCATGAGTCGCCTGTCAAATTATTGCGTCCTTGGTCGCAGAGAAAGAAGCAGTGGTTACCGAACTTCGTGAGGAGTGGAAAGCTTTGTGCGTAAAGTGATTGTTAAATACGCTGCGTAAGTCACCTTCCGTTGCAAAATGTTCACTGTAAGAAACTTTTTGTACGGACTTCGTGTTTTGTTTTAAACCCATCGGTAGCATGAGTTGGCTTTGTCCGAAGCTTGTATTTGTGCCCCTCACGCGGAGAAGGGCGGGACTACTACTGCTTGTGGTAGTTCTAATTCTATTTTTACCCTTGGAAAATTTTTAAAATCGTTTTTCATATTTTTCTAGTTCTTGTGGGACCTAAAGTCTTTGCTGTGTATAGTGTGGTCACTTTACTTGTACAACAAATATTTCTGACAAACAGCTACGAATTTCTCGGTGAAAATGTGACTGACATGAACAAGAAAAAAGCACGCTGACTAAGCTCATTTCATTGAGAAAATTGGAGCATACCAGTCTCAGAACTTGAAGTCCTGGTAATGTGCGCTCGTTGTTGAAACTCTGTTCTACTTTCATCTTCTATTGTTTCAACAGCTGCTGCGCGAATAAATATAAATACTGGCGTATGGGCACTGCTAGTGAAATTTAGTACCTACTTCGTTGCTAAAATGAACCATTTGGTTATGCACTGATCAAGAGTAGTTGTAATAGTTTTCGTGGTTCTGTAACAAACTTTTTAGCATCTTCACGTACTTATTTGACAAATATTATCGATCAAGTATGAACTCTCGAGCAGCATTGTGACCCATAAATACTGAAGACTCCACCTATGGCCACGTTTTGCTTATTTTTGTAGGAATATTCTAGCATACGCCCTGTTGCATTTGTAATTGCTTACGCCAACAGAAGCCTTTGCCTTATTTGCTTTGTCACTGTAATATAGAAATTCGCAGATGCCTGTTCGTGCTACACTTCGGGTTTGCGACGATACGCGAACACACAAGACGCTTTTGTAGAAATCTAAATGACGGAAGCCAACAATCACCGAAACGAAGGAGCATGAGGGAGTGTCTTTTTTGTAGTTTTTATAATTGAGAGATTAATCAGAGCAGAAGAAAAAAACAATCGAATGCCACAGGTTCGATCCGAACCCGCGATCTCTGAATTTCGCATCCGGCGCTCTATCAACTGAGTTACGGGGACGGCTGTCCAATGTTCTGCTTTCGGCGGCATTTATGTGTAGCGTAAGCAAACCTTGACAGTGTTTGACAGCGCCACCCTCGTGCAAAGCGTGCACGACATGCGTGAGACGTTCGTGCGGACGTAGTACGTCTTGTATTACCGCGAGTACCACGCAGGAACGTTGTCGAACGGTGAGGGCAGAAGCTGTGCGAGAACCGTCTTATGTAACCAATGCTACACTACACATAAATGCCGTCAAAAGCAGAACATTGGTCAACCGTCGCCGTAGATCTGTTGGTAGAGCACCGGACGCGGAATTAACAGGTTGTGGGTTTGGATCCCACCGCCGGCATATGGTTGTTTTTTTTTCTGCTTTTATTATTCTCCCAATGATAAAAACAACAAAAAAGACATCCCACATTCTTCTTCGTTTCGGTGATGGCTGGCTTTCCTCATTTATGTCATAACGAACACAACTTTTCATTCCCTTGGCTTTTGAATTAGTAGAAATTGGTTAGTCACTTACACAATGCCGCCGAGACGGGCGCTCATTGTGACTCTGGCCTCCGCCAAGTGTGCGGGTTGCTGTCTCCATCGTCGAGTGTCCGTCTTCCTCGTCAAGGCAAAAGCCCCCCAATGAACAGCTTGCTTTTGAAGTCTTTGTCCACCTGCCTGCCTGCAGTGCAACCACCAAAGCGTTGTACTGTAATCCAGGCGAGTGCAGCGCACGGCCCTCAGACGTAGGCCGTCACAGGATGCGAAAAAGAGGCTTGCCGTGCGTCATAGTGCCCGGCACGGTTTAGGCAAGAAGCACTCGGAAACCTGCACATTTTCCTAACCCGCTTATCGCCGCATGCACCGGCCTGCACCGTGGAAGCTACTGCTTGGACTCCATCATGGCGCCCGTGATGTCACGTCCTGCCCACGTGTCTACAGGTGACGTTCACCCATCCGTGTCCAATACAGTGCGCGCGCAAGGTATGTAGCACTTTACCTGGGGCATTGTTAACGCCGCTTAAAGTGCGACGAAAGCGATACGCCATGGCTTAGCCAGCGGTTACCCACTACATAGCTCACGCTTAATTTTCACCCTGTGTCGTTCGAGAGGCCACCTTGATTCTTCGGGCGTTGGAAGGGAACGCGGAATACACGGCCTCTGTCTTGCTTTCATGCTCTCGCTTGCGTCTGAAGAATGATGTGGCAAATAAACCTCAAAGGAGGCTCATCCCCTTGCCCCTGCTAGCGTGGTATCGTAAGGGCCTGGCCGGTGCTAAGGAATTAACCACAGATTAATACATTATCTTCGACGGCATGAGAACCAGTGGCCGCTATTGGCGCGGTTGAAAAGGCTGAAATTCCGCTCGTGACTTGACCGGATTTAAGGCAGGTTAAAAGAAAACCGCTTTTGAGCCATAGTCACCAAACTCATCCTGTGCGCTTGAATCCAAGATTTTTTATATAAGTTGATATGCTCGTCATTCAACACGTTAGGCCCGATGCGATAGCCATGGCGTTCGAGTGCTGAGCCCCAGCTCACTTATTTAAATCCCGGCCGCGTAGGCTGCATTAAGGCGGAGGCGAAATGCAAAAACGGCCGTGTGCTGCGTGATGTCAGTGCCCATCAAAGAACCAAGGTAGTCTTAATTAATCCGGAGCAATCCATTATGGCGTCCCTCATAGCAGTGCCGCTTCGGGACGTTGAACCTTCCGTAACCACCGCCGCACAGAGGCCGACTGCCATCAGGAATTTGGGGCAGCTGCTAGCTAACACTGCATTGCCTTGCGGCCAATAGCGCTTGAATCCTACAAGCCGCGTTTTTAATGCCATAGTATTTGAGTTGCCGTCTCACCGCCGATGTCCGATCTAGAGAGGTCACGTGACCTTGTGACGTCATCACAATCTCCCCACTGACTTGTGAGCAACCTAGTTTCTAGACAGCAACCTTGATAGATAACTCTAATGAAAGTGAGAAAAAAGCTTGATTAATGCAAATGTCGGCATCTTCACAGCATAGCGGATACCAGTTACTGCAGCTAGCAGCCTGAATACGGCGGTTTATGAACCCACAATTGCAGCGAAATTGGAGCAAGCACATACAAAAGTTGCTGTGATAAATGTGAAATGTAATTCTATCGCATGCCAAACGTAAGGACACTTAGACGTCGCCATAGTTTTTTGCTTGGTATAATTAATCGCTCAGATAACGGAGTGTGTTCTTCCAAAGGATTTAGGTTCCAGGTAACCTCATGCAGACGTAAATAGGCAGCGCCGCCTGATATATTGCGCAACATTTCTTTAAAAACCGCTTAAAGTTTGAACAATAGGCGCCTGTGTATGCAATGAAAATTTAGGCCCCTTTGCAGTGATAAAAACTCGAATTTGGAAGAATGTACTGCAGATATCGGTTTATTTTCTTTTTTTTTGGTTAGAACACGACCTGGCTTTTTCATTTCTCAATAAAGGCATCATGTTGTCAGAGCGAAGAAGAGCAAACGGAGCAGTGCAAGAAGGAAAAGGAGAAGACGAGGTGGGAAGCAATAACGTCGTATGGGTCGCAAAATCTGAGACGCAAAAAAAGGAACTATTCAAAAAGGGAATTTGAAAAAAAAATCTACAATCATATTGCTGGTGATGCCGCATCTTATGGTTTGCAAGCGTGCTTGACCGGGCCAGTTTGCGATACTTATCAGCGAAAAACGCAAAACGGCGGAACATTATTTGTTTTTATTTGCTTATTTCTATACACTAAGGGGGAAAAAAACCAGAAAAATAGACACTACAGTAGGTTTGTTCCTTCACTAGGTCTTGTCTTAAATTTTGCGCTGTTTTTAGTGTTTCTCATTGTATGACAGCCGTTAAATTTTTCCCTCTTTTTCATATTTGGGGCAGCCAATTCCCATCCGTGTATCTAGAACATCACGGGGAAACAGAGAATGTACTGCGAGCCATGTCACGAGTAATGCGTGTGCTATGATGAGCTGACTCATTTGACATGAAGGGTATATTATTCAAGCCCAAGATAATGAAGAAACTTGGGGACCGTGACGTTGCTCGAGCATAAGCTAAGTCCGTGATTAGTGGTGTCAATGGAATCAGGACTTGAAAGCCAAGGGAACAGCCGAGACTTGGCTCCAGAATCCTCGCATACACAACTCCACAGTCGCAAATAAGCAGCACTTCCTCTTGCACTCTGATGACCCGAAGGAAAAGAATTATGCGGGTGGTAGTGAGATCACCGCTTCCTGATTCAACAACTGACATTGGTCGGCTCCGCAAGCTACATATAGGCGTCTGGGATAAAGAAACATGAACGGTGAAATTTCTAGCGCAATAAGGTAGGGGGTATTGTTCAAGGGTTCATTTCTGGATTCGCTCTTCGAAACCTCTATTATTGAGATCGGCTTGATTTGACGTCAGAGCTGATGTTTTTCCAAGCAGTGACAATTATCTCCATAATAAGAATATTAATTCAGAAAGCGCTGGTACGTCAATCAGGAAGACTCCTTTTGGAGAACAAGAGCGGCAGGCATATCCGCTACGAACGGTATATTCGCAATATTTTGTTTTTGATAATGGAACAAACAATGATGCCCATTTCATGTCCATTGTTCATTTACAATTGTCTTAAGGCAGGACCGCAAAAAAAACCAATTCACCCAACAGCTCACGCTTTCACGCTTCATTTCTTGTACAATGGGCTGCGGTTATTCGTCGTGGTTTTTGTAACCACATCGCGTTGGGCCCTTCATCGCACCGTGGTCAGGCAAGTCCAGAATGCCGGCATTTACATTCGGAAAAGATGTCTTCCTCCCGGGGTTCTGCCCGCCCGAGGTTTCTTGCAATCGATCAGTCATTGCACAAGGATGTGGAAGTTCCTGAAAGCGAGTGGCAACGGACAACCCGGTTGTGCCGGGATCATCTAAGGATTGTTCTACAGCTGTTAAGGAAGCCGTCTGGTTGGAAGAACCAGTGGCGTGAACTGAAGCGCCTTATCCACTGCAAAAATAAGGTCATGTGGCAGCGACAGCTACCCTTGCTTCGAAGCTTCGTTCCAAAGAGGACTACTGTATCCGTCAACCAGGTACAAAATTTAAGAGGTGCTCTGCTTCAGAATCCTGTTCTGAACCCTGGCCCTAACTTTCTTTCGAGCACGACAAGAGTGAACCTGAGCTTCTGCTAAGGTAAGACTTGTCTACCCTGAGGCCAGTCGTTGAATTTCGGAAGGTGTCCCTGTTCTAGCAGTCCTGGGAGTCGAACAAAAACATGCCAATCAAGAGGACTGTTGAATGCTTGCGCGACAATCCCCTTGCTCTTTTGGTCGTAAACAAATGGGGTGTCGTTGTCCTTCCAAATGATAGTTTCAAACAAAAAGCATGTGATTATGTTTTCTTAATTTTTAGGGAGTGCGTTAAGACTACACCTGCAAAACCTAAGAGCAATGTTTTGAAATTTTGCAAACAATACAAGTTGCATAAACTGTTCCGTTCAATAAAGAAGTGTAAGAAACTGTTTGTCGACGTTTTTCAGCATCAAGACAGATAAAAGTGACGGGCATTTCTGTGTTAATGTGTCCGAGAAAGGGCCTAGGCGAAAGCGTTTAGGACAGTTCTTAGAACAATAAGTTACCCAGCTACCTTTATCAGGTTAAGCTGGATTCAACTGCCTCAATTGGTTTCGTCGACGGCTATCAAGACAAGCCACTGCTCGCACTTTCTATTGATGTAAAGGATCTGTATCAATCGACGCCCACTGACCAATTTCTTGTGCGCATTAGTGGTAAAATTGATAAACACGGAGCTGTTTCTTATCAAAATGCAGCCGGCAGGTCAGTCGGTAATTCATTACAATTATTATGAGCCCACTTTGAATCAAGGCACGTCGAAAAAGAAGGCGGCGTTTTTATCTAGAAGAAAGACATATGCACAGCTGCTTCTATTTCTCGAATTTTTAATGAATTTTGTTTAGCCCTGAATGACAGAGCACTACGAGCCCGCCTCCAGGACTCAACTGTAAAAAAGGTGTTTCGTTTCGTCGATAACTGTTTTGTTTTACTTGCTTGTAATCTCCAAGCTTGTAGTCGAGACCTGTCTCTAATCTGTGCTATTTTTTAATGTTCTCGCTTCTCTGGATGTAGCCCATGAAGTTCTGTAAACGACAATAGCAGGTGTCTTGACTTGAGCCAAGAATTTTCTTCCCGCCTTGTTGCTGGTCTTTTGAGCCTTGCGGTGAAAACCCTTCGAAGCCTTATAGATGCTCGCATTCCAAACTGGTTAAAACATTAATTTCTCTGTCTTGTTTCAAGAGTGCCCTCACAAGGTCCTGTCTCCATCAGATTGCGCCATCAGGCCGATAGACTAGTCGCTTCCGGCTACTCACATCCCATCTGGACAGAGGCCGAGGGGTTCCCTAAAAGACTGAAAGTGTAGCCCCACCATCGCTCCAAGCCCTGAATGCCGACCAAGTAAGCGAGTGGAAGTTACACCATACCTTAGTAAAGCATCACACAACTTGAAAAGAGAAAAAATAATCGAAGTGGACTTATCAGCAAACCCGGAAAAACTCTAATTCCAGAAAAGACATGAAGAAAAGTTTGTCGAGTGTCAAACAAATCTGGCATATTAGAGTCATCTCGCCTGTGGCAATTATCAAACCGGCAAGACGGGGAGCTGCTTAAATGATAGACTGAGGCAGCCCCACAACATTGTTGGCAATGGAAGTTCACGAGACGTCAGAATTCATTGTCGCGATAGCCACTGCGCATCGGTGTTTAAATAATGCCAAGTTGTAGCAAAAATAAAGATCAGCTTTGTGAAGACGTGACTGAGGCCACATAAATCAAGAAGCTTGGTGAGAGGTGCATATTTAGCTCCTCGTCTATGTCCATCTACTGTAAAAAAGAACATAGTTTCTTGAGTTGCACTTCCAAGTTATTGTTGTCTTGCAGGAATGCCGATGCGTGAGTGTTTACCATGATCACTGCGCTTTAGTTTTCGATGTTTGCTTTGCTCGCCTCTGCTTATACGCGCAGCGCGCCAAATCAGCGCCACTTGTTAGTTCAGCGTTGTGTAGCGCCCCATTTTTCTCTTCCCTTTCCTCTCTTCAGGGATTCTGGCGTGGGCTAGTTGGTTCCTACTTTCCACAACACACATTGACACAGCGCAGCGGAACGAGGACGAGAAGGAGAAACACGAAACACAGGACGGGCGCTGACTACCAACTCTTTATTGCGTCATAAAAAACCGGCACAATTTATACCATTCACCTGGACCACGTGATACACTGTAAGCCAGTGGACATTGCGAAAAAACGCCTCACACTCTGGCGAATGCTGTTCCGGCGTGGTTTATCAGATTCCCCTTCACGTGCGGTAAAGTATACATCGGCCAGACCGTACGCTGTTTCAGTGACAGAGCAAGTGAAGACCCCCTCATTGTAAACAAAACAAGTCTGGGAGCCACATGGCAGGTCATTGCAATCAACCCCGCCACGAATGTCGGCCTATGTTATCCGCCACTAAATTTCTGGCGACAGCAAGGATTAAAATAGAGAGGGAGGTTTCGAAGGATTTTTGATTGAAAAGACTGGGACGCGTGCATCAGCAGCCCTTCTGTCTGTCTACTGGAGAACGAAAGGTCCTTCTTAGAGCGGGCGCAATTCTTGCATTTAAACCACATCTAGGCATCTTGGCAAACGGTTTTTGCTCGCACCTCACCTCATTGTCTTTTATTTGCTCTCATTTAATTAGCCGTGTTGTTTGTCGGCCTTAAGCGGATCGTCTCTCTTTTTTCTTTTAAAGATTTTAATGCTGTTTTAACGTCTTAAATGTTTGGCCGGTGGTGGTTCGTTTTAAGTTCTTTTTCTTTATTCTCTCTTTTTATACGATTTTAGCTTTTGT
Source organism: Amblyomma americanum (assembly GCF_052857255.1). Classification (NCBI taxonomy): domain Eukaryota; kingdom Metazoa; phylum Arthropoda; class Arachnida; order Ixodida; family Ixodidae; genus Amblyomma; species Amblyomma americanum. The sequence continues at coordinate 510,376,816 of NC_135497.1, forward strand.
GTGTTCTTTTGTTGGTGTCATCTCCTTCCTTTCTTCGTTTTCGCTTTTAGCCTGCTAACTGTGCCAATTGCATAGCAAGTTTTCATTATTTTTCTGCATGCTATGATTGTACGCCCTTTTTCATTGTGATTTCACGTCTGTCATCGCCGCGTTTCTTTTACTCGTTACTGCCCCTGGCAACGCCGATGTTAATGGCAGACGCACAAGCGCGATTCTCCTTTATCTGTGGCCCTTTTATCATTAGCTTAGTAATGCTATTGCATGTTAGCGCTTGCACGTGTCATGAATGCTTTTTGACTGTGTAATGAACGCCAGCGCGTGAGGCGTTTCTTCGCAATGTCCACTGGCTGACAGTGTATCACGTAGTCCAGGTTAATGGTATAAATTGTGCTGGTTTTTATGAAGCAATAAACAGTTGGTGCTCAGCGCCCGTCCTGTGTTTCATGTTTGCTCTTCTCGTCCTCGCTCCGTTGCGCTGTGTCAATCTGTCTCTTCGCCCTGTGCCGTAGGGCTGTAACGACATCGTCATTATTGTAATCAGGAAGGTTTTTTTAACGATATTATTTGAGGAAGCTTTTTGTTAGCGAAATGACTATGCGTATTTATTTTCAAACATAAATATTGCCTGATTAACTATGCTTTGTATGGCTCAACACGTTTGTGACCTCAATATGCTTTGAAAACGTGGATTTGAAGCTCGACAAGTGATTTATTTTAGAGTTTTGTTCGAGCCTCTGCCGCTTGGAGTGAAATAAAATTAAAAAGCTTCGTATTCTTGGCATGTCAGCCACATGCTTTGACGTCAACGTGGTGCAAACAAACAATAAGGCAAAACAAACAAAAACGATGCTTGTCAGGAGGACCTTAGCGAGACAAGGCCCATGAGCAAAGGATCCCCACTGCTTAACACTGCCTTTTTGCAGTCAATCGAAACCTTCATGTGATTATTGATTGATTGATTGATTGATTGATGGATTGATGAATTGATGGCCTGATTTATGGATGGATTGATGGATGAATGAATGGATGGATTTATGGATGAATTGATGGATGGATTGATAGATGGATGGATCGATAGATGGATGGATTGGTGGATGGATCGATTGATTGATGGATGGATGGATTGAATGATGGGTGTTTTGATGGGTGTATTAATAGACGGGTGGTTGGATTAATAGATCGGTGAATGGATGGATTGATGGATGGGAGGATTGATTAATGGATTCATGGACTGATTGATTCATGGATCGATTGATAAATGAATAGATGGATGGAGTGATTGATGGAGTGGTGGATGGATTGATGAATGGATGAATGAATTGATGGATAGATGCATGAATGAATTGATGGATGGATAGGTGAATGGATGGATTGAATGATGAATTGATGGATTGAGTGATGAATTGATGAATGGATGGATTGATGGATATCTGCCTGGATAGATGGATTCATTGATGCATTGGTGGATGAATTGATGAATGGATTGAAGGATGGATGGATGGATTGATAGAGGGATGAATCGATGAATTGTTGGAAGTATGGATTAATGGATGGGTGGATTGATGGATTGATTGAAGGATGGATGGATGATTGAATGAATGGATTGAAGGAAGGATGGATGGATTGATTGATTGAATGATTGATTGATTGGTAGATGGATTCATGTATGTATGAATGGATTGATTGATGAATGGATTGATGGATGGATGGATGGTTGGATTGGTTCACAGATAGAAGGATGGGTTGATCGATTAATTAATGTATGGATGGATTGGTTGAGAGATGGATGGATGGATGGATAGGTGGATTGATGGATGGATTGATGCAATAATTGAATGGTGGATGTATTGATGGATCGATGAATGAATGGATAGCGGGATGGATGGATTGATGGATGGACGTATTGATTTATGGATGTATTAATGGATTGACGGAGGTATGAATTGATGGATCGATGGTTGAATGAATGCATTGACGGATGGAATGAAGGCTGGATGGATTGATGAATGGATGGATGGATTGATTGATTTGTGGAGGGATTCATGGATGAATGAATTGATGTATGATGGAAGGATGGATGGATTCATTAATGGGTGGATTCATGGATGGATGGTTTGATGGATGGATCGATGAATGGATTGATTGATGAATGGAAGGATGGATGGATGAATAGATTGCTAAATGAATCGAAGAATGGATGGATTAATATATGACTGGATGGTTGGATTGACTGACAGTTGGAAGGATGGGTTGGTGGATGGCTGGATTGATGGATGGAATGATGAATAGATTGATTGATGAATGGTTTTTGTTTGGTTTTAGGGGATTTAACGGCCCAGAGCGACTAAGGTTATGAGGGAGGCCATAGTGAAAGGCCCCAGAAATTTCGACCACCTGGGGTTCTTGAACGTGCACTGACATCGCACTGTACACGAGCCTCTAGAATTTTGTCTCCATCGAAATTCGACCGCCCTGGCCAGGATCGAACCCGCGTCTTTCAGGTCAGCAGCCGAGCGCAATAAACACTCAGCCACCACGGTGGCATTGATGGATGGATGAATGGATGGATTGATGGACGGATGAATTAGAGGATTGTTGGATTGAAAGATGGATTAATGTACGGATGGCTGGATGAATGGATGGCTGCATGAATGGATTGATTGAAGGATAGGTGGATGGTTGAATGGATGGAATGATGAATGAATAGATTGGTGGATGGATTGATGAATGGAAGAATTGATGGATGGGTGGATTTATGGATGGATGAATGGATTGAAGGATGGATGGATTTCTGGATGGATGGCTAGATTGATTGATGGATGGATGAACGAATGGACGGAGTGATGATTGGATGGATCGATTGATGGATGTAATGTTTGATGGATGGATGATTGAATGAATGGATTGCTTGGAAGATGGATTCAGGGATGAATGTATTGATGTATGATGAATGTATAGATTGATTGATGAATGGACGAATCAATGGATGGATTAATGGATGATGGATTGATAGATGGATGGATGGACTAAAGGACTGATTAATGAATGGATGGATGGAATGATTAATGAATGGATGATTGAATAGATGTATTGATGCTTGATGGCTGGAAGTATTGATTGATGAATGGAGGAATTGATGGATGAATTAATGGATGATGGATGGATTGTTGCATTGATGGATGGGTCGTAATTAGGCTCAGTACGAGGTACAAGCTGAAGGTGGTGCAGGTTTACGCACCTACATCCAGAAATGATGACCAGACAGTTGAAAGTTAGTATGAAGATGTGGAGTCGGCAATGAACAAAGTAAAATCACCGTAAACTGTACTGATGGGCGACTTCAATGCGAAGGTGGGCAAGAAGCAGGATGGCGACCAGGCGGTAGGCGACAGGGGATAGGTTCTAGGAATAGTAGCAGAAAATTATTAGAAGAATTCGCAGATATAAATAATTTACAGATCATGAATACCTCCTCCCGAAAACGAGAGAACAGGAAGTAGACTTTGAAGAGCCCCAATGGTGAGACTAAAAATGAATTCGACTTCATACTATGCGCTCAACCTGGCGTCGTTCAGGATGTGGACGTCCTCGGAAAGGTGTGCTGTAGAGACCACAGAATGGTAAGGTCTCGAATTAGCTTAGTCTTGAGGAGGGAAGGGAAGAAGCTAGTGAAGAAGTCCATTAACGAGTTAGCGATAAGAGAGAAAACAGAGGAATTCAGGATATCACTTCAGAACAGATATTCAGCCTTAAATGAGGAAAACGATCATATTGTCCTTACAATCAAGGATAATCTACCAGCTATCAGTGCGGAGTGCACAGTATAAGTAGGCGGTAGGACGGTTCGACAGGATACCGGGAAGCTATCTAAGTAGGCGAACAATCAGACTACGAAACCCTAAAGCTTGAGGGCGTCTAAACCAACAGGCTGCATAGGACTAGCCGAGCTATCGAATTTAATGAATAAGCGAAATGTAGCCGACATAAGGAAGTTCGATATGGAGAGTATCGAACATGCTGTATAGAACGGAGGTAGCCTGAAAGCGGCGAATAGGAAACTAGGCATTGTTAATAATCAGATGTATGCGTTAGGAGGCAAGGTGGGTAATGTCATTAGAATATGGATAAGATAGTTAAAGTCGCCGATGAGTTGTACAGAAATCTATTCAGTAGTGAATGTAATCAGAGCGTTAATGAGAGAGACAGTAGCGCACAGCAATGAGTCATCCCGCCAGTAATGAAAGATGAAGCTACGAAAGCCTTAGGAACAATGCAAAGGGGAAAACCAGCTGGTGGAGATCAGGTGACAGCACATCTGTAGAAAGACCGAGGGGAAATTGTAACAGAAAAACTCGCCACCGTGTATACGGCATGCCTTATAATCTCGGCCGTGCCAGAAGCTTGGGAGAACGCAAACAGCAACTTAATTCATAAGAAAGGAGACGCAAGGACTTGAAAAATTACAGATCGATCAGCTGACTATCCGTAGGCTAAAAGGTAATCGCGGAAAGGGTCAGGGCAACCTGAGACTTCAATTAACCAAATGATCAGGCAGGTTTTCGTAAAGAATATTCAACAATAGATCTCATTCACACTATCTGTCATGTGATAAAAAAATGGGCAGAATATAAGCAACCACTATATATAGCCGTCGTTGAATACGAGAAAGCATTCGACTCAGTGGAATCCTCAGCTGTGATAGAGGCACTGCGGAATCAGGGTGTAGAAAAGCCTTAAGTGAAACTACTGGAAGATAACATGAGCAACTGCACCGCTACCATGGTCTTCCATAAAGTCAGAAATAAATTTTAATAAGGAAGGACGTCATGCAAGGATATACGATGTCAACAAAGCTGTTCACTGCCTGTCTACCGAAAGTATTCCAAAGCCTGAAATGGGAACAGTAGGAGATAAGAGTTAATAGAGAGTACCCAAATAATCTGCGATTCGCTGATTACGTCGGCTTGCTGAGTGACTCACGAGGTGTGAATTGCAAAGCATGATCAATGATTTAGGGAGGCAGAGCAAAACGGTGGGCCTAAAAATTAACATGCAGAAAACAAAAGTAATGTTCAACAGCCTAGCATCCAAACACCTTTTCACAATTGAAAGCGATGTGTTGGAAGTGGTAAAGGAATGTGTACTTAGAGCACCTAGTAACAGCTAATCCGGAACATGAGAAGGAAATAATTAGAAGGATAAGAATGGGGCGCAGCGCATATGGCAGGTTATCTCAGATCATGAATAGCAGTTTACCAATATCCCTCAAGAGAAAGGTGTACAACAGCCGTATCTTGCTGGTACTCACCTACGCGGAAGAAACATCGGGGCTAGCGAAAAGGGTTCAGCTTAAGTAAAGGATCCCGCAGAGAGCCATGGAAGGAAAAATGATTGGTGTGACGTTAAGACACCGGAAGCGGGAGCAGTGGGTGAGTGAACAAACGCGGGTTAATGACATCCTAGTCGAAACCAAGAGGAAGAAATTGACCTGAGCAGGGCATGTGATGCGAATGCTAGACAACCGCTGGTCCTGAAGGGTGACGGAGTGGATTCCAAGAGAAGGCAAGCGCAGCAGGGGGCGAACGGAGGTTAGGTGGGTGGATGAGATTAAGAAGCTTGCAGGCATATGGTGGGCGCAGCTGGCAAAGGACCGGGTTAATTGTAGAGACATGGGAGAGACAGGGTGAACCCTGCAGCGGGTGTAGTCAGGATGATGATGGTGATGATGATGATGGATGAATGAATAGTTTGATGAATGGATAGATAGATAGATAGATAGATAGATAGATAGATAGATAGATAGATAGATAGATAGATAGATAGATAGATAGATAGATAGATAGATATATAGATAGATAGATAGATAGATAGATAGATAGATAGATAGATAGATAGATAGATAGATAGATAGATAGATAGATAGATAGATAGATACATAGATAGATAGATACATAGATAGATAGATAGATAGATAGATAGATAGATAGATAGATAGATAGATAGATAGATAAATAGATAGATAGATAGATAGATAGATAGATAGATAGATAGATAGATAGATAGATAGATAGATAGATAGATAGATAGATAGATAGATAGATAGATAGATAGATAGATAGATAGATAGATAGATAGATAGATAGATAGATAGATAGATAGATAGATTGATTGATTGATTGATTGATTGAAGGATTGATAGCTGGATGGACAGATTGCTGGGTGGACCGGTGAATGGATGGATTGAATGATGAATTGATGGATAGATGTACTGAAGGATTAATGGATGGATTGAAGGATACCTGGATTGATGGATGGATGGATTGATTGGTTGATAGATGGATGGATTGATGAATGGATGGTTGGATAGATGAATGGATGGATTTATGGATGAATTGATGAATGGATGGATGAAAGGACTAATGGATGCATGGATTGATACATGGACTTCTGGATGTATGGGTGGATGGATTTATTGAAGAATAAATGGATTGATGGATGGACGGATTGATGATTGATGAATTGCTTGATGGATGGTTGGATTGAGGGATTGATCGACATATGAATTGATTGATTGATTGATTGATTGATTGATTGATTGATTGGCGTATGGATGGATTGAATAATAGATAGCTAGAATGATGAATGGGTGGTTGAATGGATGGATTGATGAATGGATGGGTGGATTAATGGATTGATGGATGGATGATTCAATGGATGAATTGATAGATGGATGATTCAAAGGATGGATTGATGGATGGATGGATAGATTGAATGATTGGTGTATGGATTGATGCATGATTGGTGGATAATTGTAATAATAGCTGGATGGATTGATTGACAGATGGAAGGATGGACTGATGGATGGATGGACTGATTGATGGATGGAAGGATTGATTGATGGATGGATGGATGGATTGATTGATGGATTGATGAATGGTTGGATAGATGGACGGATTGAAGGATTGATTGTTTGATTGAATGATTGATGAATGGTAGCAGCGATGGCGTAGATTTAGAGCGCCTGCCTCGCGTGGAAGAGGTCCTGGGGTCGAATCTTCTTGCCGCGCAATTCTCCACCCGGTTTGAAAACAAAATTCAGCGTGTTGACGGAATTGCATAAGCAGGGTTGGGGAGCGGCCTGATCTCGGTGGCCAAAACCGACAACGCACTCTTTAACCAGAACAAGATTTGGCCACGCTGGTGTAGTACTTGGCCACAAATTTCTATGAACAAACCAATTAACCCTCGTTCCTCAGTCCCCAGCGGCTGCGGAGCAACTGACCAAGGCGGCAGTCGGACCTGTGACGCAGTGGAGGGTACTAAAAATTTCTGGCTCCGCATAGGCCGCCATTGGAATCTGAACCCGGCAGCGTTTAACGGTAGAGCCATATCTAGTGATGCTATCCTAGCAGTGCTGTTCGAGGAGCTAGCGGGCATTAAAGGGGATGTCACAGGGCTTAGGGAAGTTAGGAGGACAGGTGTGTCGTATACAGTACTAAAGGACGGGGACTTACTGTGCTATTCCGGATCAGCGGGTAGACGAGAACTAGGTGTGGGATTCCTCAGTAATCAGGATAAAGCTGACAACGTAGAAGACCTCTGTAGTAATAACGAAAGAATGGCAGTTGTAGCAGTTAGGCCTAATAAGAGGTATAAGCTGAGGGCGGTGCAAGCCACGCACCTACATCCAGTCATGATGGTCAGGCTGTTGAAAACTTCTATGAAGACCTAGAATCAGCAATAAATAAAATAAAATGACAGTGCACTGTACTACTGATGCGCGATTTCAATGCGAAGGTGGGCAAGAAGCAGGCTGGCTATCAGCGGTAGGCGACTAGGATACGTTCTAGGAATAGCAAGTGAGAGCTAATAGAGTTCGCAGATAGGAATAATTTACGGATCATTAATACATTCTTACGCAAACGAGAGAATAGGAAGTGAACCTGGAAGAGCCCCAATGGTGGGACTAAAATCGAAATCGACTTCATACTATGCGCTCAACCTGGCATCCGACAGTATTTGGACGTCCTCAGAAAAGTGCGTTGTAGCGACCACAGAATGGCAATGTCTCGAATTAGCTTACACCTCAAAAGGGAAGGCAAGAAGCTAATGAAGAGGAAGTCCATTAACGAGCTAGCGGTAAGAGGGAAATAGATTAATTCAATATATCGCTGCAGAACTGATATTCAACTTTAACTCAGGAAGACGATCTTAATGTTCATATAATGGACGATAATATGACCGCCATTACTGCGGAGTGCGCAGTTGAAGTAGCCGGTAGGACGGCTCGACAGGATAACGGCAGCCATCTAAGGAGACGAAAGAACTGATTAAGAAACGACAAAGAATGAGGTCGTCTAACCCGACCGACAGAACAGAACTAACAGTGCTATCGAAGCTAATAAATAAGCGCAAGGTAGCCGACATAAGGAAGTTCAATATGGAGAGAATCGAACAAAAACATCCTCGACGGTAGTCAGTGTGGTTGGGTTCTTGGGATAGTTCAGAGGAAACAGAAGCCAACCAAAATTTTTTACTTCAGCCAACGTTTCGGGACCAACTCGGTCTTTACTTCAGGGGTGACTAAAGTGTGCCAGCAGCAGCAGCAGCAGCGGGTTCCTGCCTGCGCTCTGCCTTTCTTAGCCCGTGGCACTGACCACTAACGTACGTGGAGGGGAGCGTTCGTGTAGTTCTCTTCATCGCCTCCTTTGTGAGGAGGATGCGCCTCGACTCCACATGTCGCCTCTTGGAATAGGTTTGGTTCCACGGCCAAGGCGCTCACCTCCTCGAAGGCTATCCGGTAGTCGGCGCGCTTGCTGTGCTCGGTTTGGGGGTTGTATTCTGAATTCTTTAGCCGGATATAATTTTTGTGCTTAAATATTCTTTGGTGAAGGTTTTTTGTTTCGCCGACGTATGTAGCCGGGCACTCTGATCATGGGATTTAATAGACGACACCCGGTTCTTTTTCTCTGGTGACGGGGTCTTTCCTTCGTGGTAAGATGCGGCTGATTGTCGATACAGGTTTGTGAGCCACGTGGATTCCATGTTTTCCTAGAATGCGTATGAGTGCCTCGCTGGTTCCCCTCACCCAAGGAAGCATAACGCGTGCGTGTTTCGTTGTTTCATTGTTGACCGGTCCCCTGTCCTCCGAGCTTGACGGCGACCAACGCGTTGAATAAAGCCACGTGTGTAGCCATTCTACTGTAGGTCGGCGAGAACGGTGGGTTCTTCTGCGTTTTTCTCCACTTCGGACGAGCAGCTTGACTTTGCTCTTTTCAGCATAGAGGAGACGACGGATCCCTTGTGGCTTGTAGGTTGTTTGGAATTAAAATTTATGTAGCGGCCGGTATGGGTTGGCTGCCTCTAGACACCGAACTTTAGATCTGCTTCAAAAATTGAGGTAGCGGCCAGTATGGGTTACCTTCCTACTGATACCGAACTGCAGATCTGCGTTGAAATTTAGGTAGCGGCCGGTTTGCGTTGGCTTCCTGCAGACACCGAACTTTAGAACTGGTTTAAAATTTAGGTCGTAGCGGCCGGTTTGAGTTGGCTTGCTATAGACACCGCACTTTAGTACTGGTTTAAAATTTAGGTAGCGGCCGGTATGGGTGTAAATCTGCTTTAAAGCAGATCTAAAGTTCGGTGTCTATAGAAAGCCAACCCATATCGGCCGCTACCTAAATTTTAAAGCAGATCTAAAGTTCGGTGTCGGTAGGAAGCCAACCCACACCGGCCGGTACCTAAATTTTATTTCCAACCATCCTACTAGCCACAAGAGATCCGTTGTCTCCTCTCTCCTGAGAAGAGCAAAGTCAATCTACTGCTCCGAAGCAGAAAAAAGCAAAAGCCAACGTTCTTGCCAACCTACAGAATAAAGGCTACACACGTGGCTTTATTCAACGGGTTGGTCGCCGTCAAGCTCGGAGGACAGGGGGACCAGCCAACAATGAAACAACGAAACGCGCGTGCATTGTGCTTTCATATGTGAGGGGAACCAGTGAACTGCTCGCGTGCATTCTCGGAAAACATAAAATCCACGCGGCTCTCAAACCTGTATCGACAATAAGCTGCTTGTTACCATGAACGAAAGACCGCGTTCCCGAGAAAACAACCAGGTGTCGTCTACAAAACCCCATGCTCAGAGTCCCCAGCTTCATACATCGGCGAAACAAAAAACCCTCCATCAAAAATAAGGCAACATAAAAATGACATCCGGCTATTAAATTTTGAATCCAACCCCCTCGCCGAACACTGCGAGCGCGCAAATCACCCCAAAGCCTTCGAGGAGATGAGCGTCTTGGCCATGGAACCAAACCTTTCAAAAGGCGACATGTGCAGTCATGGCACATCCGGCTCACAAAGCAGGCGATAAATAGGGCTCCAGGCACGCTCCCCTTGTCGTACGTTAGTCGGCTGCGCCATGTGCTAACAAAGGAAGAACGAAGGCAGCAATCGGCTGCTGCTGCTGCTGGTACACTTTAGTCACCCTTGAAGAAGGGGCCGAGTTGGTCCCGAAACTTTGGGTAAAGTTAAATATACTGGTTGGCGTCAGTTTTCTCTCAACTATCGAGAGAATCAAGCATGCTCTAAAGAACGGAGGCAGAATAAAAGCGGTGAAGATGAAACTAGGCATAGGTAAAAGCCAGATGTATGCGCTGAGACACAAGGAGGGGAATGTCATTAGCAATATGAATAAGAGGTTTAAAGTAGCCGGCTGTTGTACAGAAATCGATACAGTAGCCAATGTAAAGAGAACGTTAATTAAAGAGACAGTAGCGGACAGTAATGCGTCATTCCGCCAGTAACGAAAGAGTAAGTAAAGAGAGCATTAGGAGCAATGGAAAGGGAAAAACACCTGGTGAGGATCAGGTAACAGCAGATCTGTTGAAGGACGGAGAGGAGATTGTGCTAGAAAGACCAGCCGCTTTGTATACGCAATGCCTTTTTACCTCGACCGTATCGAAGCTTTCAAGGACGCAAACATTATCTTAATTCATAAGAAAGGAGACGCCAAGGACCCGCAAAGTTACATACCGTTCAGCTGACTATCCGTTGCCTACAAGGTATCTACTAAGCTAATTGGTATTGGAGTCAAGGCAACCTTAGACTTTAATTAATTAAATTATCAGGCAGGCTTTCGTAAAAGATATTTCAACATAGGCCATATTGACACTATCAATCAGTTGACAGAGAAAGGCGCCCAATATAACCAACCCCTATATACAGCCTTCATTGAATACAACAAAGCAGTTGACTCAAATGAAACCTCAGCAATCATACAGGCAAAGCGGATTCAGGTTGCAGATGAGCCTTATGTCACAATACTCTAAGATATATATATATATATATATATATATATATATATATATATATATATATATATATATATATATATATATATATATATATATAGGAACTGTACCTCTACCATAATCCTCCATAGAGTCAGCAATAAATAATAAATTCCAGTCAGGAAGGGAGTCAGGTAAGAAGACACGATCTCGCCAATGCTATTCTCCGCCTATTTACAGGAGGTATTCCGAGGCCTGATTTGGGAACTGCTTGGGATAAGAGTTAATGGAGGATACCTAAATATTCTGCGATTCGCTGATGGCACTGCCTTACTGAGTCACTCAGTCGATGAACTGCAAACCATGATCACTTAGTTAGACAGACAGGGCAGTACGGTGGATCTTAAAATTAACACTCAGAAATCCAACGTAATGTTCCACAGTATAACAAGGGAACAGGAGTTCACAATTGGCAACGAGGTGCTGGAAGTGGTAAAGGTAAACGTCCACTTAGAGCATGTAGTGACAGCTGATCCGGATCATGAGAGGGAAATAACAAGAAGCATAAGAATGGGGTGGAGCACATATGGCAGGTTCTCTGAGATCATGAATAGCCGGTTACAAATATCCCTCAAAAAGAAAAGTGTACAACAGCTTTATCTTACCGGTACTCACTTACGGGGCAGGAACATGGAGGCTAACAAAAAGGGTTCAGTGTAAGTTAAGGGCGACACAGCGAGTGATGGAAAGAAAAATGATAGGTGTAACGTTAAGAGACCGGAAGCGGGCAGTAATATTCAGCAAAGTAATGTTCAGCAGCATAGCAAAGGAACAGGAGTTGAGAATTGGCAGCGAGGTCCTGGAAGTGGTATAGGAATCCGTCTACTTATGGCATGTAGTGACAGCTGATCCGGATCATGAGAAAGTGTTCTTAATATTCGCTATTTTCTGTAAATACGTTTTCGGTCCTACACTTATTACCAAATGTCAATTCTGCTTTTGAGCCACCCATGTTCTAATCGCTAATCGCTTACTAATTTCCGCTGCTGATTTATTTAGATGACCACTGATATCTCAAAATCCTAGGGCCTCAGGGACAGCGACTATAATAGCATCGACATCCGGACGGATACCTTCACGTTTAGTATCAGTTGTTCAATTGTTTCTATGTATTTACCACGCACAACACTTGTGTCGTCCTCATCGTTAAATTTCTTTGTGGAAACAAAGCAGCTGACGGCGCGTACTCTAGCGACACGTCGAGAGCGACGCTCTTCACCATAGGGGGGCCACCTACCACACTCAGAATGTTCATTCGTACCTTCAGAGACTTTTCTGCTCATTAACATTGGAGCTTAGAGAAAATATAAGCGTTATTTTTATTGATTTATTTCTTTACTTATTTACAACATACTGCAGGCTCAGCGCCGAATCAGGACTGGCATTGAGATGTATAGAATACAAAAATGCATGTAAATAAAATGTACAAAACACACAAACACATATGGTAGACCACTGGAAGTGGTTATTACTATACATGAGATGCTTCTGTGACCACAATCAAAACTGATAGTCAAGAACACATAAGAGACAAAATTGCCTAACTCGTTATAAGCTAAGTTCCAGCGTATCCCAAGATTTTAGAGCAGAAGCGGTGAAAATATTCCCATCTACAACTGCATGAGGGGAAGAAGAATTTCTGTAAGTTTGTCTTTGCAAAGTGAGGCGCCTAGGAGAGCGCAAGAGAGTGTCGTGTCTGCCTGGAAGTAAGAGAGCGAACCTAGTGGCTAGGATCAAGTGCGAGCTTGTTATTAAGGGAAATAAAAATTTGAGACGGAGGAATTTTCTTCTTGCCTGGAGAATGTTAATGCCATTTTCTGCCATTAGTACAGATATCGAATCGGACCGACCGTATTTCGAATAGATAAAGCGCATTGCCCGTCTCTGAAATTTTTCAAGTGAGTTTATATTGCACATCGTATGGGGGTCCCACAAAATGCAAGCAGATTCCAGCTTAGGCCTTATAAGTGTTGTGTGAGCAAGAAGTTTTAGATGAGCGGCAGCATCTTTCAGCTTGCGCCTGAGCAGGCACAGTTTGCGGAAGGCTGAAGAGGAAATTTTATGAATATATGTGTTCCAGCTGAGACGATCCTTTAATGTTATGCCGAGATATTTTTATTCCTGAACATTTAAGTGGCTGTCGAGTACAAAGCAAGAGTACTCAAGTGTTTTTTTTTCTGGTTTTGCGAAGTAAGGCAGATTTTTCTGAGTTAACCTGCATGCCACACTCCTGGCACCACTCTAGTATGTTAAATAGTTCGACATTAAGTGCGTGCTGGTCTTCAGATACCATTATTTCATTAAATATGACGCAGTCGTCGGCGAAGAGACGAATTTTTACGGGATCTTGAATCACTTTAATTATGTCGTAGCAAAATATCAGTAAAAAGAGCTGCCGAGAACACTATCCTTTGGAACTCCGGAAGTGACTGGAAGAAAGTTAGATTTGAAGACAATAACATACATATTGAGAACGATCGGCTAAGTATGCGGAAATTCAGGCAATGAGAAAACTGGGAAATTCGAGTTACTTTAATATGAAGATTAGGTTGTCATGTGGTATACGATCAGAGGCGTTCCTAAAGTCTAAAAATATGACATCTGTTTGCCTAGCTCCATCAGGACAGAAGCGAAAAAATGAACAACTGTTGTTATTTGGGTAGTGGTTGATAACCCCTTTCCGAAGTCATGCTGGAATGGAGATAGAATATTGTGCTGATTATAGGAAGTCGGTGATGTGAGTGTTTACGGTATGTTCAAGCAGCGTACAGGTCGATGATGCCAAGGAAATAGCACGGTAATCAAACACTAAGAGTGCGTTGCCTTTTTTAAACATACGCACTACACGCGCTATTTTCCAGTCAGCATGAAGAGAGGATGATCTTATTGAAAGTTGGGAGATTAATACAATGTACCTTGCTAGTTGTTTTGCGTAGCGCCAGAGAAATGCATTTTTGAATGCCATCTGGTCCTGGGGACGATTTAACTTTCAACCTTAACATCATATTTACAACGCCCTCATATGAAATAAATTTATTGTCGTGAGTATCGCAAGGTGCGTTTACGGGTGGGCTAGAGATGGTAAGGACACTGCTGAAATGATGATTGAAATTAGATACAATAGCCTCTGCGTGAAGTCTTGGTGAGTGAAGCACTCGCCCTCCAGAAGCACCACCCAACAGCCACCTCACCAGTCCACCCAACTTCACCCTCTAGAAACGCCATCCACGGTATGAATGTTAACTCAATAGTTATTTCACGGCAAGCAGCGGGCTAGGTAATGTAACATAAGGCCACAATAGACTGCCCTCAGCAATATCGTATGACGAAACTGCCAGCTTGCTTGGAAATCACTGCCAGCGGTTCTAGAAGTTAGTGCCAGACTAATGGGTGCAGCCGTTGCCACCGAAAGCGTGCTGATTTGGTGACGTCTTCGTTCAACGCAGATTGTGTACTCTTCAGATTCTCTTGCGTGCTGCGAACAAGTGCAGTTCGCTGGATGAAGCAATCAGGAGCTCTGCTCATTCTTCAACAATGGTATGCACAACCCAGACCAGTGGCATAGAAATGCATCACCGCTGGTGAGGGCTATATCAAGAACTGTCTAAATTTCTGGAAAGGTGGCATGCTAAACTTTCATTTAAATTTGGTATCTCTGAATGACATCTCGTAGCAAAAAGTTACAACGCAGGGAGAAAAGATTGTTGGTGTTGCAGATAAGTTTTATTTTCTTCAATAGCAATAAACTCACTGACGCACCTAGTGAAGTAAATGTAACTAAATATATTTCCTAGAACTGCACGATATGGGCCTTAGTGCAGAATACGTAGCATAAACGTTTGCACCGTTTTCTTGGTTCAGCATATGGTGTGGAGCTGTCTAAATGATTGCACTATGTGGCAGACAGCGAAAGAAAAAATGTGTCACAAAACCACCCCAATTTCGGTCCTATCCTAGAGAAAGAAGTGACAGCGAAAGCTGCAACGCTATACTCTGTCTCGTCGGCCGTTTTAAATCCCTGATGGCACAAGCCTGCCTGGACTACGTGACCGGATAGGACACAACCTGAATGGAGCCTACTTCGTGCCCCACGTGAACAACACTCCCGTCAACAAGCAAGTTGAAGGACCGACGTTTATGATGACGCCATGCAGCGGTTTTTGCGCCATTTTTCCGCGAGAAAGCACTGCTTGCATAGATAATGATGCCGACGGACACGATCTAGCGTGGCTTGAGCTGTTAGCCCCGAGGTTGACAGCGCGACGTGAGCTAACGGCGGGTCAGGAATTGTTGGGGTACAATGCAGCTGAAAAAATGGGCCGCTTACTCTGACGAACTTTTGCAGGTCTCGCTACTTCACAGTGCATTCATCTGTCTTCCTGAAGCACTGACTACACCGTCTATTTTTTCGAGGGGTGTCCCTTGGGTCTGCCCGAGCCGTTTATCACATTTTCCAGCCTGGACTGCAACGCAACTTCCATCAGGCAACACCGGCATTCAACGTCAGCATTCACTATGGGCACACTCGGAGCGGCATATAAATGCTCCTCTGCATCGGCCTCGTTTGGGCATGGTATCGCAGCCAGAATTGCGCATTCACCCATCCTACCTTTTTGCGCTAGTTAATTGAATCTCAGTGCTTGCATAGAAAGCAGTAACTTCTGTTTTCAAGCGGTTTTGCGCCCGGTAGAAGTGTGTGATATTACGAAACGTTCCTTATTGTTGCCGTCGGCAATATTGCGCTTGTTTGTTTGATCTCGTACTGTTTATATGGGTGATGTTAAAAAAAACCGGGGCTCTTACGACAAAACTCTGACGTCTGTTTTGATGCAACAGAAATCTTGACGCAGAGAAGGCGGGTTCACTGGGTGAAATAATGAACTGTAAAGGGGAAAAAAGCCGCTGAGAATGAAATCAAATATCTATTATACAGGGTGTATGCCCTTGAAACTGACTTTCCTTCTCCCAGTAAGACCAGAGCCTTTGTTTCTCATAATGTTACGTCCAACAGCACAAAACAGCTGTGGTCTCTTCATTCTGTATGTGATGTTGCAGAAGATAGATATAGGTGGTCAAACTTGCAGTTCTTCGGCATTCGAAATGACTATAAATAAGGTGGCTCTGCTTCCGAACAAACATTAAAATAATTGTGTCAGAGCATCTGATAAGCATCTTAGAGTACCTGAGAAGCAGGCTGGCGACCACGCGGTAGGCGACTATGGGATAAGTTCTAGAAGGAGCAGGGAAGAGTTATTTGTCGAATTCGGAGACAGACATAATTTACGGATCATGAATACCTTCTTCCGCAAACGAGAGAACAGCAAGTTGACCTGGAAGAGCCCCAATGATGGGGCTAAAAATGAAATCGATTTGATACTATCCGCTCAACCTGGCATCGTTCAGGATGTGCTCGTCCTCGGAAAGGCGCGCTGTAGCGACCACAGAGTGGTAAGGTCTCGAATTACCTCAGATATGAAGAGGGAACGGAAGAAGCTAGTGAAGAGGAAGTCCATTAACGAGTTGGAGGTAAGAGGGAAAGTAGAGGAATTCAGGATATTGCTGTAGAACAGGCATTGGGCTTTAACTGAGGAAGACGATCTTAATGTTGATACAGTGTACGATAATCTGACAGCTATCATTACGGAGTGCGAAGTAGAAGAAATCGGTAGGACGGCTCGACAGGATACCGGCAAGCTGTCTCAGGTGACGAAAGACCTGATGAAGAAACGGCAAAACATGAGGACGTCTAATCCTACCGACAGAATAGAACTGGCAGAGCCGCCATAAGAAAGTTTAATATGGAGACAATCGAGCATGCTCTAAAGAACTAAGGTAGCCTAAAAGTGGTGAAAGGAAGCTAGGCATAGGTAAAAACAGATGTATGCGTAAGAGACAGTGAGGTTAATGTCGTTAGCAATATGGATAAGATGGTTAAAGTAGCCGAAGAGTTCTACACAAATCTATACAGTAGCCAATGTAATTAGAACGTTTATAAAAGAGTCAGTAGCACACAGCAATGCGTCATCCCGCCATTAACGAAAGAGGAAGCAAAGAAAGCCTTAGGAGCAACGGGAAGGGGAAAAGGAGCGGGGGAGGGTCAGGTAACAGCAGATCTGTTGAAGGACGGAGGGCAGATCGTGCTAAAAAAACTAACCATCCTGTATACGCAATGCCTTATGACTTCGACCGTACTAGAAGCTTCGAAGAATGCAAACATGATCTTAATTCATAAGAAGGGAGACGCCAAGGACTTGAAAAATTACAGGCTGATCAGCTTACTATCCGTTGCCTCCAAGGCATTTACTAAGCTAATCGCTAATACAGTCAGGGCAACCTTAGACTGCAATCAACCAAATGATCATGCAGGCTTCCGTAAAGGACATTACACAATAGATCATATTCACACTATCAATCAGGTGATATAGAAATGCGCACAATATAACCAACCTCTATATATAGCCTTCATTGATTACGAGAACGCACTCGACTACGTGGAAACCTCATCAGTCATACAGGCATTGCGTAATCAGTGTGTAGAAGATCCTTATGTCAAAATACTGGAATATATATATATATATATATATATATATATATATATATATATATATATATATATATATATATATATATATATATATATATATATATATATATATATATATATATATATATATATATATATATATATAAGGTTCGCTTACACCCAATGAACATAAATACCCACGAGAGCAGCAGATTGGACAGCCGTCGCCGTAGCTCAGTTGGTAAGAGCACCGGACGCGATATTCGGAGGTCGTGGGTTCGGATCCCACCGGCGGCATGGTTGTTTTTTCTGCTGCTTTATAAGTGATTTTCTTTAAGTGATTTATCAATCTAAGTACTATAATATCCCACTTATAAGCACAACACATAAAAAAAAACATTCCCCTATGCACCATGGTTTCGGTGACTGTTAGCTCCCTTCATAAGTTTGTCAAACGGGCCCCTCATTTCATTTAACTTATCTGGTAATATATATATATATATATATATATATATATATATATATATATATATATATATATATATATATATATATATATATATATATATATATATATATATATATAAACTGCAGAGTTACCATACACCATACTTGCACATAAAATCAGGAATAAAATTTCAATAAGGAAGGGCGTCAGGCAAGCAGACACGATCTTGCCAATGCCATTCACCGCCTGTTTACAAGAAATATTCCGAGGCCCGAATTGGGAACAGTTGGGAATAAGAGTAAATGGAGAATACCTAAATAATCTGCGATTCGCTGATGACATTGCCTTGCTGAGTCACTCAGGAGGTGAACTGCAAATTATGATCAATGTGTTCGACAGGCAGAGCAGAACGCTGGCTCTAAAAATTAAAATGTAAAAAGTCAAAGTACTCTTCAAGAGTAGCAAAGGAAGAGCAGTTCACAATTGGCAGCGAGGGACCGGAAGTGATAGCTGATCTGGATCATGATAGGGAAATAACTTGAAAGATAAGAATTGAGTGGAGCGCATATGGCAGGTTTTCTCAGATCATTAATGGCAGTTTTCCAATATTCTTCAAGAGAAAAGTGTACAACAGCTGTATCTTATCGGTAGTCACCTACGGGGCAGAAACGTGGACGCGAACGAAAAGGGTTCAACTTTAGTTAAGGACAACGCAGTGAGCCATGGAAAAAAAATGATTGGCGTAAATTTAAGAGACCGGAAGCGGTCAGAGTGCGTGAGGAAAAAAACGCTGGTTAATGACATCCTAGTCGAAATCAACAGGAAAAAATGGGCTTGGGCAGAGCATGTAATGCGAAGGTAAGATAACCGCTGGTCCTTAAGGATAACGGAGTGGATTACATGAGAAAGTAAGCGCAACAGGGGGCGGCAGATGTTAGGTGGGCGAATGAGATTAAGATGTTTGCAGCAAAGGGCGGATGCAGCTGGCAAAGGACAAGGTTAATTGGAGATAGACGGGAGAGACATTTGCCCTGTAGTGGGTGTATTCAGGCTGATGATGATCTGGATATTACAGTTACCGGCTAGGAATTTGAATGAACCCATCACATGAGAAAGCTTTCTTCCGGAAAGAAAAAACCAATAATCAAGTATTCTTATCTTTTTAAGGAGCAGCAAACAAGCATATGTGCTGCTCGCAAACTAAAAAAAATAGAGCATTTTTCATTAGCGAGATTTTTGCGGTGGTATACAGCAACCACAAAAACAATTAATACAGCAAATGCGAAGCCATTAAGGTTGTATGTTCACAAAACACGAAGACAAACTTAAGAGTGTGCAGAACTTTCTTTGATTTCTCTCAAATAGCGAGACCAGGCCCGCGCGCGCACTTGTTTTCTCCAAATGTATCGCTACCGTATTTATCCCTATCGTTTCCTAGTATTCACCGATTCCTTCCAAAGCATGACCAGATATGTTGTTTTACAGGTGATCACAATCTGATGTCCTTATGTTAACGGAGAGCTGGCTGCACCCTGAAATAAACTGCAGCGAAATTTTACCTTAAGGATATACGTACCGTGCATATAACAATGACCGGTCAGTAAGGAAGGGCACAGTCTTTTTGATAGCCATTGAAAAATTCCTAAAATCACCACATTCATAGCTTGAAATTGTCTGAACGGCCTGTGCCTCATCATTCACAAAGATGCCGCATATGCCTGTTGCTGATCACCTAAGCTTTGTAACTGCTTTGCTGACAATCTCCGTCACAGCATTGATGTTGCAATGTTGCAATCCCCATGCGATGGCATCCACCTTTTTGCTTACTTCAGTTTTCCACCTTTTGATGAGCCTTCTTTATCTACAGGTAATGCCACATCCCACAAGTTCCTAAATAAATGTTTGGACTCCCACGGATTCAAATTGTTAACAATCCGACACGCGGCCCGGGTACACTTGACCTCGTCCTCATCAATGTTCTATAATTCATACTCGGCATTATAATTTCATAACTTTAGTGATCACAAGTTAATGAAGTTACCAGGCCGTATCGCTCACTGGCATTGGCAACCCGGTCACAAAACTGAGGTAGGAGGTAGCAATAAGGCTATATATTGCCAAATGAACGAATATCTTGATACCTTCTTTTGTCACAAGTTCCTTAGACAGGACAACGGTTCAAGAAAACTGGGTTATTTTTAGAAATAAGATTTGCGACTTCGGCGAATTGTACAGCCTTTGCCAAAAGTAACCAGGCTGCATGGTTTGCTTCTCATTCGAATAGTAGAGCCCTTAGAGCAAATACCAAAAAGCTCTCGGAAGGAGAGGACAATTGTTCTCGTTGCCTTCCAGGGACTTAGATCTTGAGGGCTGCCATAATAGCTTCAATATACGACTGAAAACCAAAACCGTCTAGCCTGGTTACTTTTGGCAAAGACTGTACATCTGGTTTAGGAGGAAGCGCAAAAAAAGCGGACGACATCTTGTCAGTACTGTGAGTATTTATAAGTCTAATCATTGGTTTAATAAAATCTCTGTAAGATTTAGAAATGCAAATAAACGTTTATATAAAAAGCGTTGCTGCCGTGTGATAAGTCGTACTGGAAGCATTACAAGTAGTCACTGAAATTTTGTGCTGCCGTTCGCGACGCTTCCGACAAATGCGTTTATAACAGTATTCACGTGCTGCTAAAATCAAAGCCCAAAAAGTTTTGGCAGGTGCCTGCACCGCACCAAAATACTTTTATAATTTATTAACATGGGAATGAACACGTCCCTGTTTTGCATAAAGAATGACCGTCAGTGTTCCACAAATTATCTTAACCTGTCGTCAAGAATGAAGACAATTCCAGTGCATCATTTGTCCCCGAATTTTAGGGGCCATATGCATGGAAGCTATTACTACAACCTCTGAATACATTTCACTTCTAATCGACAATTTCAACTTCTCTAGTTAGACTGTTGATGGTAATGTAAACTGTAAGGTGCTGCAGATTACTCCGCTTATAACCTGCGATATATTGTCTCTCGTACACCACCAATTGCTTTAGACAGGTAGGTGATCTCTCTGCACAGTTTTTAAAAGAGGTGACAGTTCGCCAGTAGTTACAGGCCCATCCTGCTCACATGCGTATGTCGAAAATTACTTGAGCAGATTGCTTCCTTCAATGTTCGTCGTCACCTTCAGTCTAATAATTTTTTTCTTAATGAGCATGACTTCAGAATGTACACGACTGTTAACACACATGCTCGTAATATGCACCTTCTCGAGCTAACAACTGATCTCAATTTTAATATAGATAAAAATCATCAAAATGACCAATCTTTCTAGATTTCTCGCAGGCTTTTAATCACGCAGATGCGTTCAGCTGTCCGGTGCATGAGGCCACTGCGCCATTGCTGTTTTAACTCGATGGCGTTAACGTTCCCGTTATGCAGAAAATCCGGCGCTGTCGGCGTTGTGAGCGAATAATCAGCCGGGTTCGAGGGGTCTAGGTGGCACCCTTCTTTTCGGAATAAATGTGGTATTTCCGGCATGAAAAGTGCGAGGCAGAAAGCCAACATTGTAAGTAACTCTGAAAACTGCCAACAAGACAGGCGCCTGGTAAGGCGGCAATGTTTCGGCAACGTTGGTGCACATCTACATTTCTGGCCCTGCAGAGCGGAAATAGCCGATTTGACTTCGTCCAAGGAGAGAGAACCCTCAATTAAAGCGCGCTGCTCTTCACCAAGTCGAGGAAAAATATTATAGCAGCGATCGAAGTTTGACCCACAAGTCTGGCTACAAGCGACTTCAGTGAGATGCGGGTAGTAGTCACAGAAAGCTCCGAGAATTTCCTGGGTGTCACTGTGAGTATTTTCACCATACTGAATTTGTAATGCCTACTTTGTAAGAGCAGCCTGCCTTTCATCACTCAGTGCCCAGCGAGATGGTTGTCCTTCAAGTAATCTGCACGTTGGAGATCTTATTAAGGCCCCGTGATTTTTTTGCGTCAAACTGTTGCACCTGCGTATTAATATTTTTTTATGCCATGAATGTAATATCCTGGATTAATTCTTTTTAAGCCAGGCAAGCCATTTAAGATGCGTCCAAGTTCACGATGGGGAGGGCATTTAAGAAATTCGATTCGTGCTGACGCTTCAGTTGCCAGCTTCCTAGCCTCTTACTAAAATAGATCCCACTTCTGAAAGACTAAGAAATCCCCACGTTCCTATGTATCTTTTAAATAATCAGTGACGGCGCACTGGTAAATTTAATCTGATCAGAGACAATTATTCAGCTTCCAGACCACCTACTGAAGGTGGAAGTTAAACCGGTTGCACCTTCTTACCTGAGCGGACACCACGCAGTGATCCCTAAATAAAATTGGTCGTAGCGAGTGACCATGCACATGAAGTAGCAGTTAGCAGAAACGCACACACTGCCTAGCCGAGCGTTTGTGGAAGATCGAAAACCCGTGAAATGTAAGCTATGGCATTTTTGTTTCCCAATGTCAGCAGGAGTGTGGTCACAGAATAAATCAATTAAAATAGCAGAAGTAGAGATATCGCGCACGCATACTACTGATCGGTCCTCATCATTGCAAACACGATTGAAATCTCTAAGCAGTAGGATTTTGCGAACCATGCGCAGACCATCATGCAACCACATGAAGAAAACCCTTCTTTCTCGCAGAGTAACCGGCGCATATTCACAAGCCACCCTCCACTGTTCTCCTGAAATAACAAGGTCAAAGCCTAAAAGGCACCCCTGACCACGTATACTGTACGGGAGGTAGGAAATATTCAGTCTGTTGTTCATAAAAAGCAAACATCCTCCATAGAGGCCTCTCGAGTGATGACAATCACTATACAATTAGGCAAAAAGGGCTTGAGAGCAGATTCAGTCTCCTCATTAGAAGGTAGCTTCGTCTCCTGTATGGCAGCTACACTGACGATCCCTCTCTGCAAGAGGTTCTTTGGTTGATATTAGTGCCTTTGATTTCGCATACCTCTCAAGTTCAGGGTAACGACCTTAAATGTGGCAACCCCCGGCATTCCTGCTGCTTGGCTTACTCAACTCCATCCTCCGAGGCGAGAACAGTCTGAGATTTCGCGATTTTCAGGGAAGTCATTCTCTTGTTTTTCGAACCCCTCTTCTCGTCGCCTCAACGTTAAATGCCATCTTCGCATCTCCCCTGAAACCCGGTTCTTCATCTGCGGGACACTTCAGGTGTGCGCTGTTGCCCATGGAAGCATCCAAGGGTGTCAAGGCCTCTGCAATTAAGACTGTAGAAACACATCGCTCACTGCCTCCGGACACGCCGGAGGCTGGCTCTGCTAACGGCACAGTTCTGCCGTCCATCGACGCACCAACGAAGCAGCAGCCAGGGCGCCCATCCACACACCCATCGGCAGGTGGTTACACCAGCTGAGCCATTTGCATGACAGAAAGTTCCTTCTCGGTGTTCCCAGGAACCAGTGAACAGGGTCCTTGGGTCAGAAGACACTTCAATCGCACTTTCAGGAACGTGGCGGTGGTGCCCACCTGCATAAAACTGGGCTTTCCAACAATATTGCGTGCATTGCAATGCTAATCCGCCAGCCATTTTTCTTCCACTCTCTCACTATATGGCAGTACCAACATGAAACGGTCGTCACTTGATACCTCGCTGCTGACCTAAATATCTATGATGTGATCGCAGGCTGCACCTACCTCTTTTGACCACTGACCCTATCGCAACCTTTCGGCATATGTCACGTGATGAGAGCTGTCGGCAGTGCGCCTAAAGCAGCGAAATTGTGTACAGCTCGCGTACGGCCTTACCTTCGTACATGGCCCACCCTGTAGAACCGAAGGCACAGAGGAGGCCTGCTGGGAATCATAACCAACGACTGGATCCGAAATACAGACACCGCATGTGGGATACTAGATGCTGAAACGCCATCCTTCAACGTTCGTGGGACCTGACATTTGGCAGTTTCCATGTGTTCCATGCCCTGGCACTGCCCTTTTTCTCCTGCTTCACTGATTGGACGAAGCTGTACAGCTCCGGAGCTTCCATATTAGGCCATGGCTGCACCCAAACGTTCAGCGTGTTAAGCAGCCAGCCTCTCGCACTCTGATCTGGGTGCCATCTTCCTAACTTGCCTCATGCTCGCGTGTTGAATTGATAGTCTCTTGCGCTGCTCTTTCGATGCTGCCTTCATGATATTCCATTTAATTTGGCAATGATCCGTATGTAAGGCGACGATCGGTATGTATGTGGTGTCCTATCGCAAACCAAAATCGGTTAGGCAGCCAAGTTTGTGGGAATAATGCGGCTACAGCCGCCGCAGCATATTTAATTTGAGGAAAATGAGAGAATTTTGTGTCCTGCCTGATATGCTGGTTAAGCTGCTGATGATTAAGATGTACCTGTCCTGGTGGGTCAGTGGTTAGAGCGTTTGGCGACTGATCCGGAGTATCCGGGTTCGAACCCGACCGCGGCTGCAGCGTTTCGATGGAGGCGAAACGCAAAGGCGCCCGTGTGTTGTGCCATGTCAGTGCACGCTGAAGGTCCCCAAGTGGTCGAAATTATTCCGGAGCCCTCCACTACACGCACCTCTTCCTTCCTTTATTCTTTCATTCCCTCCTTTATCCATTCCCGTACGGCGCGGTTCAGGTGTCCGCCGCGATGCGAGACAGATACTGCGCCATTTTTTTTTCCAAAAACCAATTTCAATGGTGACGATGATGAGGAAAGCGATGACAGTAAGACGTCACATTGTCGATGGGTGGGCTTGAAGACCCAGATAAATAGTGCGCGCATAAAAAAATATTTGAGCACTGGAATAAAATTAGCGGAAAGAGCATTTTCAGTCACGGCTAACAGGAAATCAGAATTGCACTGGATTCAATGATGACGGTTCTAAGAAAATGTAACTGTCAATATTATTTCGCGCTTCTTCCTGTTTCTATATCTCAGAGCTTTATTACGGCCCTTAATATCCAATTATGAGTACCGTTGAAGATTGAAGTACAGGAGCCAAAATAGAAAACTGCACCTCTTCCTGTAATTCGAAAACACAGCTGGTGCGTTTGTCAAATATTTTGAGAACAGTGTGCCCCTAATTACGTTTCTTATCGGTGTCACCAGCTTGAACCTTACTGCCTCGAGTGAAATTCCCTGCACGGTAACAAACTTTGCCTGGCAGGGGTCGGCGTGTGCCAGCGTAGTGGGAACAAAGTCGCAACGCAAGCCCCGCTTACGAGGGGCCGTGGAGGGGGGCGGTGGGTCGCGAGTGGCGCTTTCCTCTTTTAGCGGCCGCGCGCTTCCATATTCGCTATTTCAGGAGGGCTGAACTGAAAAAAGAATGCCGCTGTTGGCTCCAGCGCGGCGAGCCACACGTCATCCGGCGATGCGGCCCGATCGTCTTCTCCGTGTCCTGTTGGCGTTACGGTGACTTCGCGGGGAAACTCTCGCTGGTTCACCGTGACCCGGCAAGAGCGGAAATCGCGACCGCGTCTGTGCGGCTACGTCAGTGCTGAACAATGCCTGTGCGTCGAGCGGCCGCGCATAAAATCCAGCTCTTTGCCGAGTTGACTGAATGGGCGCTGCACTATAGCAGTACGAAGTTTGGTGCAGCATGTAATATACCCAGAGCCCTCCTAATGACACTGACTTGTCCCCATACACACCATAAAAACACAGATGGCTGCATGAAGCGGCCGAGCACAGGCCCGAAGACGACGCCATAAATCTTGTCACCACTCCCAGCGATAAAAAGGCGGAGGTATAGTACGCAAGATTCACCCGAGCTTCCGTTGGGATGTTTCGGCATGTTATCAAACCGTCAAAACGTCAGAACGACTCATTTCCATCAACGACGATGCTGAGGCACGGCGAGGCGGCTCGAAAACGGAACGCAGCAGCTTGAAAAGCATCGTAACACGAGAGGTGGTAAAAGATATAAGTTGCTGCACTTCCCAGCCAGCGAAGCATATCACAGCTGCTCTGCATCGAAACGGCGATCGACGATCCCTGTTCGGAATTTGAAACACGGTAGCGTGTCGAACATGCAGCCTCCCCCAGGTCGCGCGAGCACTGCTGCGAGTTGACGCCAAGTCAGAAGCACATGCGCACTGCTACGCTGTAGTATGTGCACGAACCGAGGCTATAAGCGGCATGAAACACCTCCAGTGCTTTTGGCGTTCTAACCTGTCTGATATACGGGAGTCCTGTTTCTTCAGTTTCCGCGTTTTTTTTTATCTCGTTACCTGAATGGTTTCTTCCATACATTCATGGTGTCACCTGCTACGGTCAGCAAGCTGTACCTTAGAATTTAACCAAGTGTTGGAGCAGCGCCACGGAGACAAAGACTTTTAACCCTCGAGGATGCTTTCTAGTGCGTCACTTTTTGCTAAGCTGCAGTTTCTAAAATATTAGCTGACTGCAGTCGGCAACCTCATTCCTTTTTTGGCTTCGTGAAAAGATTGAGAGAACAAATGAAAAAAAGAGGTTGTGGGGACCTGCCCTGCAGCCCCCTGAGTTTGCTTTCCCGCGAGGCACAGTGCAGCAGCAGTCTCACCCCGAGGATGAACGCGTTCCCTTGTCAGTTACATTAACTGGCAAGAGAGGGCGCCAGCGTCGCTGCGCGGGAGACTGCTGATGCCCGCCCGCGGGAGATGGGGTCTCTTCGGCTGGGATAATGGGCGCGAGCGGACGCGTCGCTGGCGGCTCCGCTCTTCGCCGGCGGGGCGAGGAAGCGACGGGGAGACAGGCTACCGTACTCGTCCCGTCCGGCCTGTGGAGTTTATATCCCTTGCCCTAGCGCGGGCGAACATTCGCTCGGAACCTTGCTGGTGAGTCGGACGACCTCGATTCATTAGCGTGCCTTGTTGCTAGCTGGCGTTATTAGACAGTTTTAGCTGTGCGTACGCAAGTGCTTGCGTACCCAAAGAGCTACGGCGCTGCGTGCGTTACGCTGTCCGCTCCGAAGTATAGTTTTAGCTGACCGTGCCGTAGCGTCCCTCAGGCGCACGTGGCGCCATCTAGTGACAAGAAGTCAAACCACATCAACGCTCGGTTGAAGAAAATTTCATCCGTGATTACTGATAACTACTGTGAGTGCATTGGGAGCCTTTTTTTTTTGTTCCAAGAAGAAAAACTATGCAAACCGAAGAAAATGCAAGATCTGGCTAAAAGTTAGAAAACTGCTTCGTCAGGTGTCGTTGCTACGAGGAAAACACACTGAATATAGTTAGGCCTAGGAGCTTGAAGATCGCCAAATTATCTGAAAAACAGGGGCTAGTTATCGCTTATACCACTACGTGTGGGCAAGATTAGGCGAAAT
Source organism: Amblyomma americanum (assembly GCF_052857255.1). Taxonomy (NCBI): domain Eukaryota; kingdom Metazoa; phylum Arthropoda; class Arachnida; order Ixodida; family Ixodidae; genus Amblyomma; species Amblyomma americanum. Next base: position 510,404,453 of record NC_135497.1, read on the forward strand.
AAAAGCGTACCGCTACCATTTGAGCGAGCTATTGCGTCGAAGAATCCAGCGGCGACATGTATTTATTCCGAAGCGGGCGAGCAGGGCGCCGCCATCTTGTCAAAGTTAGCGTACGCAAGCCACGCAAACGCCGCAACGCAAACTCCGCTGGCTACCGTACGCAAGGCTACCGTACGCAAGACGCAAGGCTTGCGCTTGCGTTCTGCGCATGCGCACTACCGTCCCCGCAAACTCCTCGCGTACGCTAACTCTTTGCGTACGCACAGCTAAAACTGTCTATTGTTGCTGTAGCAATAAATGCCTGTTTGTGTCAGCCAATGTGTCGTTCCTTTGTTCCCTCAGAGCAAGGCCCGCCGTGGTCGGCGAGCGCTCGGTAGGGTACGCGATCACGGGGTGGGGTCCGGGCGGCTTTGAACCGTGTCAGCCGCGATTGAGTGGGGAGAACTTATCTCCCCATTCAACCCCACATCTGGCGCCCAACGTGGGGCCTGCTCTTGGAACATTGGACGACTGTCGGTTCGGTTCGAGGAACGCTCTTTGTCCGGACTTGACAAGTGCTAGGCCTAGAGTGAATTTGATCGCTAGGACCTGCGGCATGCTTTCCTGAGTGCGAGTATTGCGCTGCAGCATGTTTGAACTTTTCGACATGCTCAGCACATTTTTCCCTGGAGTTTCTTCGTGAGAATCACTTGGTCCGCATCGAGGGAGCGCGAGGCGTAGCGCCCGCGGAGTCGCCGAGCCCGAAGCGAGTGAGTACGGAAGCCGCGTGGGTGGTCCGAGTTTCTGTATATATTTTCTCTGTCTCTTTTTCGACTCTGGGAGTCGCGGCTCCGGAAGCCGGGTGGCCTGGGGCCACGGGTGCCGCTACGAGCTCGCTGGTATTGCAACTCGGCACCGGGCGCTCCGACACCGTCCGATACGGTGGGCGCCGACCGCTCAGAAGCTGTTTTGTGCAGTGAGCGGGGTAGGACCACCCCACAAAGCTCACGTCTACTCGCGGCTGCGCGCACAAAACCCGTTTCGGGTCTTTGTTGTGGTCACGGTCGTTGTCGGAGTGGTCGTTAGGCCTGAGGCTTTCGGAGCTGCCTGCACCACGTTAAAAGAGACGCGACCACCGGACCGTGTCGTTGAGAGGGGGCGCACTTTGCTGCCCACCCGTTTTTTTTGTTTGTAACCTCGCACGAACTGAGCAGTCCCGTTCAACTCAAGAAAGGGCTTTGTTCACTCGAACTTTGCGTTTGCACAGCCGCCGACACGTTTTGCTAGCGAGTTAGGCATTGTGCCATGAGGCCCTTGCGAATGCCGTTCCCCCTCCCGTGACCTACGTTAAAGGCACGCCGAGAGCGTTTCGGCAATTTTGCAGATCCGGTGGAGCCACCCAGGCTTGCTGTCCGGTGCACATCGTCTCGCTGCGACGGAGCGGCCTGTATCCTGTTCGCGGTATCCATCCGGGGCAGCTGTGGCGAGTCCAGACAGCAGTCACCTCCGGCTGCTGCTGCCCTGGCGACTACTGCAGGATCCTGGCCTGCAGTTTTCCCACCGGCCTTCGATTCGCGGGCCTGCGGACACGGTAGTCCGCGGGCCATACGAGTCGTCCCAGCGGAGACCTTCACGCCGCCTTCGGAATACCGCGGAAGTCTGCGTGGACGCTGTCGGCGTGACCTCCGCTGCAAGATGTGCCTCAAGGACATGAAGACCAGGAGACTCCTCCATAGCATGTACCTTCAGGCGCGTGGGTCTATTTAAGGTTGGGGGGATGTGGGGACCTGGCCTGCAGCCGCCTGAGTTTGCTTTCCCGCGAGGCACCGTGCAGCAGCAGTCTCACCCCGAGGATGAACGCGTTCCCTTGTCAGTTACATTAACTGGCAAGAGAGGGCGCCAGCGTCGCTGCGCGGGAGACTGCTGAAGCCCGCCCGTGGGAGATGGGGTCTCTTCGGCTGGGATAATGGGCGCGAGCGGACGCGTCGCTGGCAGCTCCGCTCTTCGCCGGCGGGGCGAGGAAGCGACGGGGAGACAGGCTCCCGTACTCGTCCCGTCCGGCCTGCGTAGTTTATATCCCTTGCCCTAGCGCGGGCGAACATTCGCTCGGAACTTTGCTGGTGAGTCGGACGGCCTCGATTGATTAGCGTGCCTTGTTGCTAGCGGGCGTTATTGTTGCTGTAGCAATAAATGCCTGTTTGTGTCAGCCAATGTGTCGTTCCTTTGTTCCCTCAGAGCAAGGCCCGCCGTGGTCGGCGAGCGCTCGGTAGCGTACGCGATCACGGGGTGGGGTCCGGGCGGCTTTGAACCGTGTCAGCCGCGATTGAGTGGGGAGAACGTACTTATCTCCCGAATTCAACCCCCACAAGGTGAAGAGAGGCAGAGTGAACAGCGGCGATGGCGGAAACACAGCCACCATCACCATCGGGTATTGAAACCAATTGTTTTTCCCTTTCTTTTGCTTTTTGAAAACACGCGTGGTGCAACACGTTGAGGAGTGCTTTGCGGGTGCCTCTGCGTTTACTGTCAGGGACAAATGAAAGGCTAACGGAATAATTTTTATTTCATAAAGATTAAATACTGCCGTGGGTCATTACTGGTTCAAGAGTGACTATCATTCTTTTCCTTCTATGTATTTTTCCCTTTTATTGTTATATTTATAGTTCTTGCTTTCGTGCGAATTCTCGCTTTGATATTTCGATTTATTTATTTTTTTTAGTTTGTGCCTGCATCGCCTGTAGGCATTAGAGCAGGGGGGACACGTTCACATTTAAAAAACAAGAATACATGCACTTAACGTGTCAAAAAAGGCTTAAAAAGACGCCCATGGAACGAGCGGCAGCTGACAGAACTGTTAATGAAAACAAGGCGCCGCTGGAGTGCGTTGCGCGCATTGGATGTGACCTTGACTCGGCCGTCGAATTAAACTGAAGACGACGGGTGTCCAGGCATTGGGGTGCGGGCAAACTTCGAAAGCAACACCAGAAATTGAGCAACATCAGATGTCACGCGCAATGTCGAGAGTTGCATTCAACGTTTACGCAATCAAGCGCTGTTGAAGGCATATTCCAACGATGCTGCAGAGAAAATTATATATACAGTACAGAATCAAAGTCGTGTGTCCTAGTACTCTCCCGAAGGCATTACTGACATAATTACCTGGCGGTAAAAAGACTGACTTAAATGTCACAAAAAGAAAACTGGAAGGAGAAGGGTGCCGCACTGCATTCCTGATTTCCAGAATGATGCTCAAAGACGCAAAAGCGCCACTTCCTACAGAGAGGTATGCATACTGGAGACGCGGCGGGTTTATAGCATCGTTCATTGGCGTAAAATGTGGCACCGCGAGCAATGACGGTAATAAAAAAAATTAAAGGCCCGAAAACGTGGTCGCTGGATAGGAACTAGGATTTTCTTCTTTGAAGACAACACATTATAAATAATTTTCTTTGATATTCATATGCAATCAACCCAAATACTCACGAATTATTCTCGTATAACTTGCGGCAAGATGAGTTCTTAGCAAACAGGCCACAGCAGTACCGGACCTTGGACCTTGTAAAACACGCACCTTTCATCTCGTAAAGTCTAAATGGTGCTCGTTGCGCGTGCTGTTTACGGGCTTGCAGCGCATCGGCAGTGTGTAAATGACTAACGCGCTAACATCCTGGTGAAATTCAGTGAGCGGAAGACACCGCGTACCATAGAGTTAGCGAACCGGTCACCACTTAAACAACTTTGGAAAACATCCGACAAATTTTCCTCAACTGCAGGCAGCGCTCAACGCTGACAAAGCACACATCTTTTGCCAGGTACAGACTAATCTCGCCCAAGCCATGCTATTGGTTTGCAACCTTTGATGGCTTGGAACTGCTCACCGCCCAGATACCTTGTAGAACATGTACTTGACACATTATAATTGACAGAATAGCTGCTATTACAATTGCCTATTTCTTGGTACCTCGCCGCTCCTCCTGGAGTCCATTCGTACTCGGCTGGTTACCAACAGGCCCTGGCGGAACAATCGCTCGTTTTCACCAGACTCGAGCACAGCCCTCGGCAGAGTAAAGTTAAAGGCGCACTGAAGAGGATTTTGAGCTCGACTTTTTTCCGCGGAAAATCAATCTACACGCTCCGAGCATTCTTAAAGACTTCGAATTATTGTAATGTGCGGCCGATTGCCTTACTAAATCGGATTGAAGGTCCCAGCTCCCGATTCTTGTTTTTAACTAAGTTCCAAAAGTAGGATTAGTCAGCCAACGCGTGTAATTCTTTTTAGCCAGTAGCGTGGCTGACTTTTATTTTGTTTTCAAGGTTCCTGTGAATACATAGCTTCAGTCCCACACAACATAGCCATAAATTAGGTCCATGGAAATGAAAATACGTGTGCATTCTTTGCTTTCACAGATCACTCTGAGTATTACTACGCATGACTCCGCCGATGGCAGAGCAGGAAGCCGCCACGCGATTGGCTGAAAGGCACTCCATGCGTTGGTTGACTCGTCCCATTTTCGGAGATCAGTTTAAAAAAAAAAGGTGGCAGCCAGGACGTTTCCTATGATTTAACAGGAAAATCTGCCGCTGAAGACAATAATTTGAAGTTTCAAAGAATGCTGAGGGCGTGTGCATCGAGCTCCCGTGGTAAAGATGCGAGCTCAGCAACCTCTTTAGTGCTCGTTTAAGTCGCTTTCTCGGCGTCTTTCAGGCATCTTGGGAGTGGGCAAGGGGAGGGCAGGAGGTAGTATCGCTGAACATCTGATTCGCGGGTTACGGTTCATAACCTCGGAACATTCCTCTCTGCGCATGCCTACACCACTCTTCTGTGTCTTGAACTAGTCGACCAACGTCCAGCACGAAGACACTAAGGCCAGAAATATCTGAGGTCTGAGGCGTGCAAGTGTTGCCCTGTTTAGAACAAAGGAGTGCTCAGCTCTAACGAAGCGTGGGTCCAGTAAGACGCCCGCAATGTGGAAGGGACGAGTGGAACAGCAGTGCGCGCTTCACGGCAAAGAGTGGCAGGAATTCGACATCGCTGCACAGAGGAATGCGAAGAGGAACAACACTCAGAGAAAGGCTGCCGTGCGGAAAAACCCTCCCTCTCGACTCTGGAAGTTCAATACAGATAAATATCTTATACAACTTGAAGAGTCGCTCTGGCGGGTTCCGCATTGTGTGATAGTCCTGAGCACACGACGAAATGGGCCGAAGAGACCTCGGAAGAGGAATGAAAGGTGCCCGGGGAGCCGCTAAAGATATGGCAGGCGTAAAATGGCTCCAAGAACTGATGAAAATAATATAGTGAGTCACACGTTGTCGCCTGCCTTCTTGATTGCAGAAGTAACTGGAAACAGGTACTTGTAGCTTTTTTTTTCTTGTCTTTTCAGCCTAGCTGGGAAGTGGCTCTTAATAGAGTAATGAAACCAGTGTTCATTACGTCCTTAGCAAAATGTTTTTTTGCAAAACAAAACAGGGTGTATAAGAAAGTTGTATACACTATCGGGGATGGTACGGCTGGGGCTGTCAGCGGCGCATTTTTGCTTTGTATTTATTTTAAGGGGGGGGGGGCTTTTTTGTGCTATGTGTTTCATAGTATTTTCTTTAAGCGTGATGTTTTCGGGGTGTTTTCGTGCCTATAAAGAAATATGACGCAATGACACTGCAAGAGAAATGCTCTGGCTTCGATGGCATGGCTGCCTGTCACCTACATTTTATGCTTTAACCGCGCGACATTCGCAATGAGATTCCCGGGCGCGTGCGAACTAAAGCCCCAAGCAGCTTTGGTTCATACCCCGATTCGCATTTAATTGTAGTGAGCTCCATTTTTCGCGAATATTATTCTTGAGGTCCTTGAGCTATTATCACATCCTGAAATGAATCTTGCCACAATTATTTTCATTTTCAATGGCACCAACTGCCCTGTTCAGCCAGGCCTATGAAATCTTCAACGCCGCGGGTGTGATGGCCCGTAAAAAAGAAAAAAAAAACCTCCTCTCATTCTCCTCGTCTTGCAGTTAACGGAACACGTGATAGAGCGTAGACAATAAAAGCTAATGAAAGCGGAGAACAAAAATAGCTTTGGGATGCGGACGCGGGCTTTGAAAAATTTAACGGTCTTCGCAAAAACGCAGCATGCATACACTGCGCCAAACGACGCTGCCTTGGAAACGAACTCGCGTGTGCAAAAATTTGAAAGCATGCGCGTCGCTTATGTTTCCAAACATTTTTGTCGATGACCGCGGAGAGAAGTTCAGCGCTGTTTCAGTATGTTCGCAATTGGCTTACTTCCCCGCTCTCTGCAGGCATGCAGCATGTAACAGTGATTAAGGCGGGTGACTACGTTGAGTGATTTAATGAAACCGTGGAAGCGCGAGTTATTGAGAGGAAGTAATCGACTACAGTACTCAACTTCAGGGCTGATAAATATGTCCGATGGTTAGTGCACGAAGAAAGACGACGCAGAGGACGACGCCAAGCAGCTTTTCCCGTACTTTCACATGACGAACTTCATCGAATTGTTGATCGAGTGCGCAGCGAACTAAACTTGCTTTATTCTGCTTGAAGAGCCATACGTTTGGGGAACGACTCGAAGACTCACTCCCCCGATAACGTCTTGCCGTTGCCGGTGGTGCGGTGCTCTCTGCTCCTCGTCATTCGCGTGTCAGAGCGGGGGCGTGGCAGAGATCATCAAATGGCACGAGCACCCCCCGAAGTGACGCGATTTGAAGACGTCGCTGTTCGCTCTCCGCAGGCGCACGATGCTTGAAGGGCGCGAAAAATGGCTCAAATTTATAGAGCCAAGCGATGAAGGTAATCGCGGTTTGGGAATTTTAAAAGTGATATATATATATATATATATATATATATATATATATATATATATATATATATATATATATATATATATATAATCACCAAAAATTGAAGAAACATAACAGGATTTATTTCACGACGTTTCGGCTGGAGAACCAGGCTTTTTCGAGTGTAGTACAGCGTTTGCAACACGCAGTTTTTATAGAGAATGCGCGAGGTACAAAGTTCACAAGTTTACAGCAAAGCACGAGTTCAGAATGCAAACGAGGCCTCTAATAAAGAAAAAAAGACGAAAAAAAGAGTAGTGAAAAAAAGGAAAGAAGAGCCATTGTACAAGGCTTGGTAATATGCATTCAAAGAAGGGTGGTGGCAACACGAGAGAATACAAAATAGGACATTAAAAAAAGAAAAAAAGAGGGGGGGATTCTTTTCCACCACCTGAGGGCTGCTTTGGAAAGGGGTGAAGGGCGTATTTTGATGACAACCGCGAGGGGCTTGACCCCTGTACATGCAGAAGGCAACATTCCAGAGGAACTGGTAGGGGGGAAGGGAGGGGGTAAAGAGGAATGCCAACGAGGCCTCTAAAAAAAGAAGAGGAAAAAAGAAACACAAAGACAAAAAGAATAAGAAAAAGAAAGAGAATTAGGGGAGAAAAGGAAAGAAGAGCCATTGTACAAGACTTGGAAATATCCATTCAGACAAGGGTTGTGGCAACACGAGAGAAATCAAATAATACAAGTTCCTAATCAATCCTTAGAAGGGCACTCCGTACACACGCATACAGATACAGACAAAAGACTTGGCTAACAATAAATCCAACACCAGAAACGAACTGCAATGAGTCGGAAGTACAATCTACCGCAAGACAAATGACCATTCAGAGTAAACAATTCATCGATGTATGAAGCGAAGACCGACATGACAGCAAAAAAAAATGAGGGGGGATAACTGCAAATGGGTGACAATATAATACAATGCGCGACAATACAAGATTAGAATTATAATAAAAATGGGAAAGAAAATAGCAGTAAATGTGGGACAATGCAAGTGAAAAAAGGAAAACAGGTCGGAAGCTATGCTTGTTATGCATGCTGCCGCCCGTTCTATGAGTCTGGGATAATTATTTTTGATAGTCTGGGATACATATTATTCTAGGAGTCTGGGACAACTATTTGTTACATCTATTGAGTGTGTAAGCATGATAGCCGGCCTATTGTTTCGTTAATGCCGCTCGAGACTGTGTTAAATTTGTGAATCAGGTACGATTCACAGCTCTCGCGGTCATAATTTGTTTTGAACCCCGATTGGAGCACAATAGCAGTAAAGTTATCGAATGGGTGCCCAAGGTTGTTGACGTGTTTTGAAAGTGGGAGATTTGGCTGTGTCCGCACATGTGATCTGGGGTTGTTGATGCGAATTCTCAATGGTGTAACTGTCTGCCCTACGTACTGAGCTTTACAGGTGCCACATTCCAGGAGGAAGACTACATTAGCGCTGTCGCATGAAAAGTTACCTTTTATCTTAAATGAGAAGGACGACTATGTGCCTTTAGGACTGGTTGTTGTTGTCATCATCGGACAGAGTTTGCACCTAGGTTTATTGCATGGCGCGGATCCTCTGAAGCTACGGTTGCCGATTGTAGACGATGTTATCATATCCCGGATATTCCTTGCGCGCCTATACACAACACGTGGGGGATCAGGGATAACTTCTTTCATCTTTTCACTCTGTTGGAGGATGTTGTGATGTTTTTTAAGAATTGTGCTAACATTGGGCAATGAAGCCGAATGGGTAAGAACCAGATTGACTTGATAGTCCGGGCGTGGCTGCTTTTTGCCAATTATGAGTTCGCGCCGGTCATGCTTTGAAGCTTTCTTGACTGAATCGTCGATGACTGACAATGGGTGCCTCTGTCATGCTAGGTCCACACGCAGTTGCTCGCAGTTTGATTCAGTCTCCTTCTTTAGAGCAAATCTTACGGAAACGTAGGGACTGACTGTAAGCGATGGATGTTTTACAATGGTGAGTGTGACTGCTCTGGTAGTGTAGGTACTGGTGGCAGTCGGTGGGTTTTCTGTAGACTGTTGTCTCAAGTTTGTTACTCGGGATGGTCACCTGGACGTCAAGAAAATTCATTGTCGAGGCTGAATGCGACGAGGAAAACGAGATGTTAGGATGAGTGCTGTTGAAGTCCGAAATAAACTTAGTGAGTTTTTCTTCACCATGTGTCCAGACCATAAATATGTCATCGATGAATCTTCTGTAAAACATTGGTTTAAAGGAAAACTTGTTGAGGAATTTCGTCTCAAGCACAGCCATGAATATATTAGCGTAATTTGGTCCAATTTTGGTTCCCATTGACGTTCCACTTATTTGCACGTAGTGCTGGCCAATTAACTCGAAGTTGTTTAACTCAAGTATCAGTTTTAATATCTCTGCAAGTGTGCTGCCGTCAACCGGTTGTTTAGATTCTAAGCGCTCATAAGCATAGACGACTGCGTTGATGCCATCAGCATGCGGTACATTGATGTACAGCGAAGCGACATCCAGAGTCACTAGTAGGGAATCATCTGGAATGACTAAGTCGAGAATTTCACTCAAAAAATGGGTGGTGTCCTTAACATAGGAAGGATATAAGGAAGGGATATCCCTGATGAAGCTGTCGACATAACTCGAGATGTTTTCAGTAACGGTTCCAATTCCAGAGACAATTGGTCTTCCCGGATTATTTTCTTTATAAATCTTTGGACGAAGATAAAAACGTCCTGGACTTGAATGTAATGGAATTAGAGCTTTTGCGATCTTGTCCTCAATTTTCTTCTTTTTTTGCCAAACCTAAAATAGATTCTGAAACTTTCTTATTATACTCTGGCGTAGGATCAGTAGGGAGAGCCTTGTAAAATAAGGAATCACTTAACTGGCTTTGGGCCTCATCAAGGTAATCCTTATCATTCACAACTACGATGGCGCCACCATTATCCGCTGGTTTTATTACGATGTCAGATCGGCTGCTTACAGCCTGCAACGCATTGCCTTCAAGCATTGTGAGATTAGGGCGATAAGAGCGTCGTTTTTGAAATTCGGAAAGGATATCCTTTTGCACTGCCTTTATGTATAAAGCTAGACACTTATCGCGCTGCGGAGGTGGTGTCCAATGAGTAATAGATCGAAGTTTTGGACCAGGATCTAATGTTTGGAGGCGACCGTGGTAGTATTCTCTCAGTCTAAGGTTTCGGGAGAAATTATCCAGATCTTTGTAAAGTTGAAGTTCATTAATTATACCGCTTTTGGGGCAAAAGTTGAGGCCCTTGGACAGCACCATGCACTCATCGTGTGACAAAGTTACTGACGAGAAATTAACAACATTGTTTGGTGTAGATTTGGTGACTTTGAAGGTTGATTGACATGCGCCTTAATTGGGTGAAGTGCTTCTTATATCTGATGCAGAGGTTGGACTACCGGTTGAAAGGAGCTGACAAATTTCTGATTCTGACGAATGGAGCTGCAGAGGAACCCCATCCCGAAGGAACTTCCTCTCTCTCTGAGTTAGGAGTGAACGCTGTTTCTTGTTTAGAAATAGCTCTAAAAGTGCAGTTTCCTTATCGGTCAGATGAACGTCTTTGCGTAGCTAAGCTTCCTTGAGCCTCAAAGCGTCCAGACAAGACTTATCATGTTGGATTACAATATCCATTAGTTCTCTTGATGCTTTCTGAAGTATGTCCTGCCAATGGGTTTTTAGAGGAAGCGATAAGTCCGATGTGGCTGGTTTTAAATATATTGTCATGCCTTCGGAATGATATTTGCACGGCTATACAGGTCTAAGGTTTTCACATGATGTTCGTATCTAGCTCTTTTTTCTACAACCTTTCTTAATGTTAAAAACTTTTTCGATACAGAAGTTTCAATCAATTCACCTTGGTCTTTAGCAGATAGTCAGTTCTTGGATGAATTTTCGACGACGTCCTTGTAGCTCCGCACGGAGTAGCGCGGCTTTGGCTCAGGTGTCGCAGTGGATGGATTCTGCGTCGGTGGCGGTCTGGGTGTTTTGAAATGCCGTGGGCATGGTCAGACCACGTTGCTTGTGCCCTTCTAGTAGATTTCCGGAGCAGGATCTGCTGGAGGTGACCCGCTATTATGACCACACCTTCAAAACTGGGATGCAGGCCATCTGCGGCCATTACTCGTACAGGTGGAAGCCACTCCAGCCCATGGTCCACGTAAAAGACTTCTGCACGTCGGTGCTAACGACGTTGCAACAACGCCGGCGCAAGTTGCCTTCGAGCGGTACAAGACCCTCCTCGGAACCATCAAAGCTGACCATCCTCAGGTGCGTTCGGTTTACGTGACCCTTGTGCTTCGTCGTGCCCTAAACCGAAGTCGTCGAGGCATTGGCATGAGGACCGTCCAGCGTTGTAACCGCGAAGCTTTCCGCCTCAACACCATGCTGCGCAAGCACTGCCAGCGCTCAAGAGGAGTCTTTAACGTGGACCATAGGCTGGAGTGGCTTCCACCTGCACGAGTAATGGCCGCAGATGGCCTGCATCCCAGTTTTGAAGGTGTGGCCATAATAGCGGGTCACCTCCAGCAGATCCTGATCCGGAAATCTACTAGAAGGGCACAAGCAACGTGGTCTTACCATGCCCACGACACTCTCAAAACACCCAGACCGCCTCCGACGCAGAATCCATCCACTGCGACACCTGAGCCAAAGCCGCGCTACTCCCTGCGGAGCTACAAGGACGTCGTCGAAAATTCATCCAAGAACTGACTATCTGCTAAAGACCAAGGTGAATTGATTGAAACTTCTGTATCGAAAAAGTTTTTAACATTAAGAAAGGTTGTAGAAAAAAGAGCTAGATACGAACATCATGTGAAAACCTTAGACCTGTATAGCCGTGCAAATATCATTCCGAAGGCATGAGAATATATTTAAAACCAGCCACATCGGACTTATCGCTTCCTCTAAAAACCCATTGGCAGGACATACTTCAGAAAGCATCAAGAGAACTAATGGATATTGTAATCCAACATGATAAGTCTTGTCTGGACGCTTTGAGGCTCAAGGAAGCTTAGCTACGCAAAGACGTTCATCTGACCGATAAGGAAACTGCACTTTTAGAGCTATTTCTAAACAAGAAACAGCGTTCACTCCTAACTCAGAGAGAGAGGAAGTTCCTTCGGGATGGGGTTCCTCTGCAGCTCCATTCGTTAGAATCAGAAATTTGTCAGCTCCTTTCAACCGGTAGTCCAACCTCTGCATCAGATAGAAGAAGCATTTCACCCAATTCAGGCGCATGTCAATCAACCTTCAAAGTCACTAAATCTACACCAATGTTGTTAATTTCTCGTCAGTAACTTTGTCACACGATGAGTGCATGGTGCTGTCCAAGGGCCTCAACTTTTGCCCCAATAGCGTTATAATTAATGAACTTCAACTTTACAAAGATCTGGATAATTTCTCCCGAAACCTTAGACTGAGAGAATACTACCACGGTCGCCTCCAAACATTAGATCCTGGTCCAAAACTTCGATCTATTACTCATTGGACACCACCTCCGCAACGCGATAAGTGTCTAGATTTATACATAAAGGCAGTGCAAAAGGATATCCTTTCCGAATTTCAAAAACGACGCTCTTGTCGCCCTAATCTCACAATGATTGAACGCAATGCGTTGCAGGCTCTAAGCAGCCGATCTGACATCGTAATAAAACCAGCGGATAATGGTGGCGCCATCGTAGTTGTGAATGCAAAGGATTAACTTGATGAGGCCCAAAGGCAGTGAAGTTATTCCTCATTTTACAAGGCTCTCCCTACTGATCCTACGCCAGACTATAAATAAGAAATTTTCAGAATCTATTTTAGGTTTGGCAAAAAAGAAGAAAATTGAGGACAAGATCGCAAAAACTCTAATTCCGTTGCATTCAAGTCCAGGACGTTTTTATCTTCTTCCAAAGATTCATAAAGAAAATAATCCGGGAAGACCAATTGTCTCTGGAATTGGAACCGTTACTGAAAACATCTCGAGTTATGTCGACAGCCTCATCAGGGATATCCCTTTCTTATATCCTTACTATGTTAAGGACACCACCCATTTTTTGAGTGAAATTCTCGACTTATTCATTCCAGATGATTCCCTACTAGTGACCCTGGATGTCGCTTCGCTGTACACCAATATACCGCATGCTGATTGCATCAACGCAGTCGTCTATGCTTATGAGCGCTTAGAATCTAAACAACCGGTTGACGGCAGCACACTTGCAGAGATGTTAAAACTGATACTTGAGGTAAATAACTTCGAGTTTAATGGCCAGCACTACGTGCAAATAAGTGGAACGTCAATGGGAACGAAAATTGAACCAAATTACGCTAATATATTCATGGCTGTGCTTGAGACAAAATTCCTCAACAACTTTTCCTTTAAACCAATATTTTACAGAAGATTCATCGATGACATATTTATGGTCTGGACACATGGTGAAGAAAAACTCACTAAGTTTATTTCGGAATTCAACAGCACTCATCCTAACATCTCGTTTTCTTCGTCGCATTCAGCCTCGACAATGAATTTTCTTGACGTCCAGGTGACCATCACGAATAACAAACTTGAGACAACAGTCTACAGAAAACCCACCGACCGTCACCAGTACCTACACTACTAGAGCAGTCACACTCGCCATTGTAAAACATCCATCGCTTACAGTAAGTCCCTACGTTTCCGTAAGATTTGCTCTAAAGAAGGCGACGTTAAATCAAACTGCGAGCAACTCCGTGTGGACCAGCACGACAGAGGCACCCATTGTCAGTCATCGACGATTCAGTCAAGAAAGCTTCAAAGCATGACCAGCGCGAACTCATAAATGGCAAAAAGCAGCCACGCCCGGACTATCAAGTCAATCTGGTCCTTACCCATTCAGCTGCAATGCCCAATGTTAGCACAATTCTTAAAAAACACCACAACATCCTTCAACAGCGTGAAAAGATGAAAGAAGTTATCCCTGATCCCCCACGTGTTGTGTATAGGCGCGCAAGGAACATCCGGGATATGATAACATCGTCTACAATCGGCAACCGTAGCTTCAGAGGATCCGCGCCATGCAATAAACCTAGGTGCAAACTCTGTCCGATGATGACAACAACAACCAGTGCTAAAAGAACAGCGTCATCCTTCTCATTTAAGATAAAAGGTAACTTTTCACGCGCCAGCGCTAATGTTGTCTTCCTCCTGGAATGTGGCACCTGTAAAGCTCAGTACGTAGGGCAGACAGTTACACCATTGAGAATTCGCATCAACAACCACAGATCACATGTGCGGACACAGCCAAATCTCCCACTTTCAAAACACATTAACAACCTTGGGCCCCCATTCGATAACTTTACAGCTTTTGTGCTCCAATCGGGGTTCAAAACAAATTATGACCGCGAGAGCTGTGAATCGTACCTGATTCACAAATTTAACACAGCCTCGAGCGGCATTAACGAAACAGTAGTCCTGCTATCATGCTTATACACTCAACAGATGTAACAAATAGTTATCCCAGACTCCTAGAATAATAATTATCCCAGACTATCAAAAATATAGAACGGGCGGCAGCATGCATAACAAGCATAGCTTCCGACCTGTTTTCCTTTTTTCACTTGCATTGTCCCCAGTTTTTTCACTTGTATTGTCCCACATTTACTGCTATTTTCTTTCCCCTTTTTATTATTATTCTAATCTTGTATTGTCGAGCATTGTATTATATTGTCACCCATTTGCTGTTATCCCCCCTCATTTTTTTGCTGTCATGTCGGTCTTCGCTTCATACATCGATGAATTGTTTACTCTGAATGGTCATTTGTCTTGCGGTAGATCGTACTTCCGACTCATTGCAGTTCGTTTCTGGTGTTGGATTTATCGTTAGCCTTGTCTTTTGTCTGTATCTGTATGCGTGTGTACGGAGTGCCCTTCTAAGAATTGATTAGGAACTTGTATTATTTGATATCTCTCGTGTTGCCACAACCCTTCTCTGAATGGATATTTCCAAGTCTTGTACAATGGCTCTTCTTTCCTTTTTTCCCCTAATTTTCTTTCTTTTTCTTATTCTTTTTGTCTTTGTGTTTATGTTTCTTTTTTTCTCTTCTTTTTTTAGAGGCCTCGTTGGCATTCCTACTCTTTACCCCCCTCCCTTCCCCCCTACCAGTTCCTCTGGAATGTTGCCTTCTGCAGGTACAGGGGTCAAGCCCTTCACGCTTGTCACCAAAATACGCCCTTCACCCCATTCCAAAGCAGCCCTGAGGTCAAAGAATCCCCCCCCCCTTTTTTTCTTTTTTTAATGTTCTATTTTGTATTCTCTCGTGTTGCCACCACCCTTCTCTGAATGCATATTACCAAGCCTTGTACAATGGCTCTTCTTTCCTTTTTTCACTACTTTCTTTTTTTCTTTTTTCGTCTTTTTTTCTTTATTAGAGGCCTCGTTTGCATTCCTCTTTACTCCCCCTCCTTCCTCCCCCCCTACCAGTTTCTCTGGAATGTAGCTTCCTCCTTGTACAGGGGTGGAGCCCTTCACGCTTGTCACCAAAATGCTGAGAGGAGCGACACCTCGAGGGCCTTTCCAAGGCAGCCCTGAGGTGGTGGAAAAGAATCTCCCCCTTTCTGTATTTTTATTATCATAATCTTATTGTTCTTTTGTTATTTAAAAAAAATCGGCCTCTCTGGAACACCTGCACCGATTCTCTCTCTTCCTTTGTTAAAAAAAAAATGTTCTTCCTGGTCTCTTCCCTCCCCCCCCCCCCCCCCCCTAGTGTTCTGAACTCGTGCTTTGCTGTAAACTTGTAAACTTTGTACCTCGCGCATTCTCTATAAAAACTGCGTGTTTCAAACGCTGTACTACACTCGAAAAAGGTTGGTCCTCCAGCCGAAACGTCGTGAATTAAATCCTGTTATGTTTCTTCAATTTTTGGTGATTTTATATTATATTGACCAAATCAGCTGCCAGAAATCACTTTTGGCGTATATATATATATATATATATATATATATATATATATATATATATATATATATATATATATATATATATATATATATATATATATATATATTACTGATGATCATGGATTTTATGGTGCAACAACATCTATGGCCAAAAAACGCCAATGCACAAGGTATTTTTCTTATACTTAATGTGGGGTAAAAGACCTATTTCCCAAGAATTTCACCCTAAATAAGTCGAGCACCTGACCAGGGCCAAGCTTGAACCCATTGTATCACCGGTGAGTCCCCGCCCCGCCCGGCGGAACTGGGGATCGAACCCCGCACCTCCTGCTTGTGAGGTGGATGTTCAGACCCCTAGGCCGCCATTGCGGTACTGATATATATTACTTACGCTTGGCTATACGCCTCTCGATAAATAAGGAGCCTAACAGTAATAGTTATAAAGTCAAATATATTCAATAGTCGTTAACCAGCTTGACAGATAGCATGCCTTCGCTGTATTTTGATGCGGTACACCGCTCACAGGGCTTTGCCAAAAAATGCGCTCTTCGAACCTCGGAAACCGATTGCTAAAATTTTCTGAAGGTCATAGGTGAAACAGCCTGCGTAAATACTGGCTAGGTGCACCTTCCGCTCTCTATCGGGCAAAACCGAGTGATCTAAAGACTGATCCACAAGGCAGCACTTCCTTGGCGTCGCGTCACCGTCTTTATACCAGCGTCGCGGAGATTCTGGCGCTTGGTGCGGGCCGACGTCCAGAGACGTAGAGATCTGGTGACGTGTAAAACTTCAGCTTCGGCACCGAAAATGCCGCACAGGTGAAGACGAATGATAAAGCGAGAAACGGCAGCGACTTTCGGATTGATCCCGCTACAGGAATGGCATGCTTCTGCGAGTGTCGAAGCGTCGATGCTCTCCTCGCGCCTGTTGTCTTTTTTTTCCGCCGGCGGAACTGAGCGATCAGCTAAGGGCAGGAAATAATCCAACCACGATACGTTCACACCTGCGTTTGGCTGACCACGTTCGGTCGTGGTAGGTGTGTGGCTTGCGCCCCCTAGTACGCGCTCATTTGTTTGGTCGCCCTCTCCGGACGGCAATGAAGACGCTGACGCGACACCGGGAAAGCGCCACGCAGTGGTTAGCGTCGATTATAGGGTGACTCGATGCGCGCGCTCCAGCTACTCACTCTCGTCGGCGCAGAATCCAATTCTCGTCGGAACGCATAGTAAGTATTGGGAGTTAAGTGGCTTAGGCTCCATTCTCGGCACTACCAGCCGAAATTCTTCACAAAATTGAGTCCAAACTGACGCTGAGTTTCCTAAGCGCAATTTTCAGCTCTAATCGTTCACAAGAAGCTATCCAGCGCCACTATAAGGGATTGTACCTCCACTGAAGCAGAGGAGACTGGGATTGTTTTCGCCGTAGCCGAAGGCAGAAAAAAAGTCGAATCCCTGGTTATCACGCCGGACTCGCAGACTGCTTGTCGGAACTTTCTGAGAGGCAGAATTGTCACTAAAACTGCCCGCGTTCTAAGACAAGGTGGCTCGAGCAAAGAAAAACCCTCCATCTTGTGGGCATCGGCACATGCCTGCCTGCTCGGGAACCACGAAGAGGGAGCCATCGCTCGAGGACATACTAACCGAGCGACGGCTGATTGGTTGGGGACTCGAGCCAGTTATCCAGACCTACGGCGACATACTGGAGCACCTTAGAGGACTAAGCGGGCTGTATTCCACACCCCAAAGCCAACTCGCTAAAGGACAGACTGTAAGTTGTAGACAACTCCAAGCGCATATCCGTATTTATGACCCGAAAAGACGCGTGTTCGATGGGGGTCGCATTTCGACGCAGGCGAAATTATAGACGCCCGTGTACTGTGCGATGTGAGTGCATGGTGAGTCACCCCAGATCGTCGAAATTCCCGGAGACCTTCACTACGGCGTCCCTCATAGCCCGACTCACTTTCGGACGTTAAACAGCATAAAGCGAACCAAACCGAAACAATCCTTGGATATCAAGGAATTCATAAAAAGCAAAAAAGTTGAGCTGTTGCTCTTTAAAAGCACGCTCTCATCACCGTCATCAGATTCATTCCCAGAGGAAGTTAACTATTTCACTCCATTTCATCTTTAATTCCTTCCCGCTCGAAAAGGTAGGAGCCGGGACTAGAAGCTGTAAAACAGCTTGACAAGGGCCGCGGCCCCCTACATAGTGGCACTGCAGCGTGTCGGAGAAAAATACCACCCCAACAATTGACCATTTGCGGAGAAGTTTCTGCGCATGCGTGGTGAATGCGCAGGCAGCACCCTCTCTGGGCGGTTTGGTTTTTGGTTGGAAAACATGAGCCAGCCGTGCATTCCTGCGCTGTAGTGCGACGACTGATGTGAGCTGTAACTACCACGTAACTGACATGTAACTGCAACGCGATTTATCTAAGCTAACCACGTGTTTTGCAACAGCGAGACTTGTACGTAATAAAGGCCGCGACGACATACAAGGCGCGAAAGACGAACCCGTTGATGGGGCCAGTAATGCGCACATCCAGCACGTTTCGAAACGGGTGTTGCTGCTTTATTTCGCGCTTACTGCCGAGTACACACTGCTCGGTCGTTCTGGAAGAGTTTTGCCACCGACGCAGGAAAACCGAATCATATATACTAGTATGAACATTCACCATTAATGCTACAATGTGCTTCCTCAACAGCGGGAGAACGGCCGAGCGCAGCCTCGCGTATATCCGCGCATTCTAACGCTCCCGCGGCCCGTTAGCGCGCAAAGCAACGCTCTGCCGTATCAGCACGAGCCGGGATTGAGATTGTACAACGGGTCCTTTAATAATCAGCTAAGTGTGCCCTGAGGCAAAAGGTGTTGTGTTAAGTTAGCAGAAACTCCCGCCCTATCAAGGAAGCGCAAACGTAAACGTCTGTGTGCATTAGGAAAGTGCATCCCATTATACTGTCACACTCGCCCGCGCATAAGCGCACATTCACGCACATTTTCACTTGGTCATTCGGCGCTCCGTTGAGGTAGCAGAGTGCAGGTATTCACACATGGTCGTTTTTCAGGCTACAACGCGAAAATAATTCGCTACACCCTGTTTCTAAAAACGGAAATGGGATGTTCTCCTCTTCCATCATACTCTTTCGTTAGCTGACACACGTTTCCGGCCAATAAACAACACTAAAACAACAAAACAAGCTCACGTGAGCTGCTGAACGCTGCCTTGCGCATGCTTGCTCGAGAGCCCCTTTCCAACCAAAAGTACCGGCGGAGCTTCTCTGTTTGCATAACAGGCGGCGCTCGCTTTTCCGCAAATGGTCAATTAATGCCGCTACAAATTACAGAGGCAATATAATTAAAGCGCATGAAATAAATACAAGTTCAACATAGCAAGACAACAATAGTTCTTAACGCTTCGGACACAGAAAGAAAAAAAAAGAGTTTCAGGTACAATGTGTTGGGCATTCTGAACACAGTTTATAACAATTGAAGCAAGAGTAAAATTTTATAACATGAAAATTATGCGGGCTAGTTGGCGTATTTCAGACATAATTGACAACCACGTTCTTCGTGTGTTCAGATATGTTGACAATTTTTTAATTATTCTTAAGCTTGCACCTGGTGACTCGCTTCCAACTGTCGTCAGCAATGTCCTGAGTTTTTTTTTCATGACTGTGCTAATGCACTGAATTTTACCCATGAAATGCCCTGTGACAATGCCGTTCGGTTCCTAGACTTAATGCTAACGTTTAACGATGGCCACATCTGCTGGAGCTACTCACCTTGAACAAAGAAAGCGCTATTGCCATATGTTTCATCGCACTCCAAGCTGATAAAAAGAACCATAGCTAGCCTTTGCCTAAGGAATGCCTTGCAGAAGAGCTGCCCTCATGCAGTGAATTACAGTTTTCACCAGCAAGTCCGCCGCCTTAGTGACGCGGGTTATCCGGCTGACCTGCTGACGGTTGTTGGTGAGTCGATGCTGCAGAAAATTAAGAACCAGAACACACGTGATCCCGGAAATGTTAGACTGGAGGGGAATAAAGTTGAAGTGGTGCCCTATCTTCACGGTGTATCACATAATCTGAAGAAAGTGGCACAACGGCACGGCGGTCTTCTCTGCACCTTGTAAGCTGTCTGGTTTATGTTCACGAATCGCGAAGGCCAGTGAGGGGAGGAAGTCCAAGAGCTGCACTGTGAAGCATGCCAACAAGTTTGTTGCTTGTTCGACTCGTGTCGTTTACAAGTTACCCCTGTCTTGTGGTAGGGTGGACACGGGCCGATCTGGCAGATGTGTTAATAACCGCGCACGCGAACACTGCAGTTCCCTGAGAAATTTGACTGATCAAAATAATCTCCCACGTCACTGCAGAAGTTGCAAAGATTGTGTTCCGGCTTTTAACATCATGTCAGTCATCGGCAAAGGAAAAAACAGGGAGGAGAGGGAAATCCTGGAGGCCTATCATATTAGGTTGCAAGACAGTGACACATGTGTCAGTGCACCGTCTTTATATCTCACTACAAGGAATTTAATTTCCTAAGCAAAAGTGTGCGTGCGCGAGTTTGACAGGCAAAGAATGTGCCTTTTGTTGTTTGCCAGGTATGGAGCGTGTATCCACTCCTTGGTGAATCACCAGTTATGTATTTGTTTTTTTGTTTTTTTAGTGTGTCTGATAAACATGCGTCTTCTGGCGTCCTAGGTTGGCCGTTTCTCAATTAGACTTCAGTTGTTCGTCGTAGAACGGCTTTTACCTTGGCCTCCTGTACACTCTGGTGTATGAATAAAAATATATGAATTAATGAATGAACTTTCTCCTGTGTTCTTCTCCTGGTGTGTCGTGCTGTCGCTGGTGAAGTTACGTCTGTAAAATTCTACAAAGAACATGTGTACAACAATTACAGCACAGGAAACATCTCTCATTGCAAGATTTAAGAATCAATAATAGTTTCTGCCTACAGAACAGACTGATGGTATGTTTAGGTTCGTATGCTGGGTCGAAATTCGATGACTTTAAACTATCGAGTAATTGGGGAATACTATATTTCAAGGATTGCGTATTGTATTATGTGCGAGGTGCAGGTACAAACCATCTTTGCTTGTGCCTCGTAAGGCGAGGTCTCGTGTTTTCTTGTAGCTGGGCTAAATATATCTAAAAATTACGTTTTTCTTTCACAAATTATTTTTATATTGGCATTAACTTACAGTCATATAGAAAAAAAGAGGTAGAAAATTATATTTCTCGAAAAGGGGAGCCGAGTAATGAGAAAAGCGGTTATGCAATTTATAGACACCGCGTTATTATCTACGATAGCGCACATAATAAAAAAGTATGTGCATCCGGTATACAAATATTTTGCAAAAATAACTGGCTGAATAAGTTGGACAGTTTGGTTTCAAGCATGATGATGATGATGATGGATTTTTATTGCGCAAAAGCATCTGTGGCCAAACAGCACCATGGCACCAGGTATTTTCATGGATGACCAGAAAACTAATCCGCTATGGGAATCCTCAGAAGGCGCTTTCATTGAATGGGAGCGTATATTTGCACACCTCGAATAGTAACGCATGCCTTTGCCAACCGTTAAAGCTTGAGCGGGTGGTTAAGTATAAGGGAACCTTGCTTGACCAATAGCTCAACGGCAATAATTATGTCGTGTATTTCTGCAGGAATCTAAAGGCAGTCATGGCCGTGATGTACAATCTGCTAGTGAAAACTCCAATCAACTAAAGCCTTTTCGGCTTAAAAGCGTTTAATATAAAAAATTATTTTTAGAGCTTGTAAATATGCTTCGCCAAAAGATTGCGTTTAGAAGCAGTAACGTGAAGCCTACTTGCACCTCTCTATGTGATGAGAGCAAAACGATAACGGTTTTATTTTTATGCAGTGTACAAGCGAGGATGCGGTGTCAGTCGAAGGCGACCGCTAAGCATACAACAGGTTCTATGTCCCTTTCCTACATACTAGCAGATAATGGTCTGTTGAAAAGCTAAGATATATTATTAATTAGTAAACGTCGCAACTACTGCAAAAACAGCGGTACTTTCTGGCTGAATTCAACACGGGTCGCTTCTAAATTTGGTGATTCCAATTGGAATCACTGGGTCTGAAAAGGTTAAGGATAACTATACACAAGGCATAACTGCAGCCGGTAATTACATATGGGGTCACCTAATAGAGTGCATGTTCTGATAATCGCAAGGAAAATATGAATCGCGTACATAAATAATCGTGAACAGCATATCCTTTAGCACAGAATTGGAACAAGCAGGCGTACCGGAAAAGTTCAGTACTTTAAGAACTATTCCAAAAGATGCGCTAATTAAGTATAAGCGATTATTATTTCAATCCATTTATTATTCCTAAAAAAAGATGTAGCGTTACAAAAAAAATGAAAAAATGTTTAACTGTGCGTGTTTACAAACTATTTAAAGAAAACCAGAAATTGTTCTGCACCTGATAATTCTAATGAAACTTAAATATAAACCTGAAATATAATATCACGATATAAAATCATAAAGGGAATAAGAAAATGATGCTCTGGTTAGTTTTTAATGTGTGACATCTCGTTTATCTTTATCTTCTTAGTGACAAACACAGTTTTTCTTCCGTCTTTAACGTTTGACATCTTGAAATTAATTTTGGGGTGATTGCATAATGTTTCATCCTCACTCAAAGAAATATTTCATGTGCTTCCTGGTCTACGAACAAGCAATATGTGCTTACATTAACTAGGAGACTCTTTTTGTGCAGTATATCTGGAGCAAACTTTGGCAAAGATTGGACATTGTCGGTCACGACATTGCAACGGGTGGACATGCAGGCTCTGTTCATTGGTCGCAATTCGTTTTTTCTTATTTGGCTGTTTCATGCTGCGACCACTAAAATAATTGACAGTAGATATTCGACGCGCAAGTTTAAGAGCGTAAGCCAATTTCGCTCGAATGCCGTTGCCGACCGATGCTTAAATAGGCTTGTGACGTGTGAGACCTTTCATAAAAATGTTGCCATCAAATCCCTGCAACGTCTAGATTACCCCGTTGGTATAAGCAATCGTGCTCTTGAATGTTTAAGCGTATTATTATACATTTGATGCACGGGACGAGCCGGCCAGACACACGAAATGAAGCGCTCGAAGAGAGAAACGCGGACGCTACAAGCTTGTGCGAGCGCGGGCTAGAGCCCGCGCGAGGGTCACTGCGGACACGTGATACGTACTTAAAGAGAGTGCACCAGCAGAGGAAGGCACTCTGCGCGTTCCAAAAGCGTCAAAAGCTGCAATACTTTCGCTAAGTCAATCTTTGGTCATCTCGTGAGGATACTGTACACTGAAAAGCGGACAAAATTTATCTTTCGTACGGAGCATTTTATATAAATTTTTGCTTTCCTTCTTGTGCTTCGCTGCGCACGAAATTAGCGCCTGATTTTAGCAACGCTGCTCTTAATATTGTCGCACCTATTGCAAGCTATGCAGTACTACAGCAAGTTCCCTTCGCAAACACTTGTATTACCTGCATGCCAGATGACATGTGGGTATTGGGGCATTTGTTGCAGCAGCAATCGCTGGGCGGACGCGCCTATTCGTTCATCTACCATTTTCTGGAGGTGGAGGGTCGGGGAGTCGTTATTGGGGGTGCCTGTTGCTGCAGTTAGGTGGACGTAGTTTTTTCGACGTGTCTGTTTTTTGAATTATTTTTTAAACGATTTCTGTCAAGTCTCTTAAATCTGCACGCGGCGGACAAAGAGAGGTAGAAATTTAGCTCTTATAGTGCATTCCTGCAACAAAATGCTGAACAACGAACGCGAAAATATAATTCAGAACAACATAGTGAAGCTTGTCTTATTTTGGTAGTTGAGAGGTGATTGTTGAATCGGCATGAAACTTATGGGGTGATAATTCATTTCCTCTGTGCGGAGAAAATGGCGTCCAGAGCTTATAGGTCATGATAAAACAAAATTTTGAAAAACAAACAAACATATATAATCCTCATCGAGTTTGTAAGCATGCTGGTAATTTTCTTATGTTTCTCGAAGCCAAAATGCAGGCAGTTTTTTTCCTTCCACTCACCGTCAAGAAAAGCGTGCAGTAAGGTTGATTATTACCTCCTTGCTGCAGTGTCTTTATGCAAACCGAGGTAATTCTTGATCACAGAAAGAATAACAAAAATTTTCTTGTTCACTCAGCTATGAGCAACAAACAGCGCGTCGACTTCAGGGCCGAAGCGCTCCCCTTGTTCACGTGGTGCGCGCCATCAAATGTATAGGCAGCAGGTGCAGGCTGGCGGTGAATGTGGTGCTAAAGAAGAGCACTCCGGCCAGACCACTTTCGCAACGCATCCGTCCCTGCCCAAGCCGCACACTGATCATAAGTGATCACTGAGATAACAAAATACCTGGTGTTAATTGGCTGAATAGCAGAAGGGAATCTTACGCTTGCTGAAAGAAAACGATATGTCACAATTACATGAGCGCAGCCGCTATCCATGTGGCTGTGTTAATTTGCCGTATTGAGTGATTTTGTGTACCGGCTGTGATTCTTAGTGCGTATGCCGATTCACTGTGAAGATGGTGTAGCTGGGACGGTGAACACGTGCTGCGGTCCCCGCTTGCGTTGATAGTACAGAGCATAATTCAAAGTGCATGCGTTCAGATTGCAGCGAGATGACGTGCTTCCCTCGTGATGACACTACCTCTACCGTGAGCTCTGCTTTTGGATAAATGATCCACACATTTATCAGTAATCTTTCATTACGAACGATTTAGAACAAGCAGCTAACTTCAGTGTTAACTCTTTCCTCAAAGCTCAAATCTGAGATCAATAAGTATCTGAACGTGCATAGCTGTCGCAGGATAGCACATTTCATTGTTATCTGTTGCTTCTCGCAAGCAAGCTTCTTTTTTCAACATGTATCAAAATGGAGAGCCCGGCGCGTTACTTGTGTCTGATTTTTGCTCTCAACAAGGACCCGGAGCTAAGCAAGGCGGCATAGGACGAGTGCGGCGATCGTGCTTCTAGCTTAACGTCATTGTTCCGCGTTGACCCGTGTTGGGAAAGTGCGCCGACATAACGGTTCAAGTGCATCACTAATTTCTCTGATCGGAATGATCGTGATGGTTCTGGAAACATCTACTAATAAGCATCAAGCTGCATCTTTCTTCGCAGCAGCAAACAAAATTTATATTTTATGATTTATTTACATTTTATGTGTTGACAGATATAATAAAATACTTATGGTATACGCTCCACAAAATTGCTTTTTTCGCCTGTGTTAAACGAAGTTAACACAAGTATAATTATGCAATGCGCTCCACTTGGTGCTTAGTGTTTGTGTAACGATAGCTACATTACGGTAGCATTTCGAGCCTCCAGCGTGGCGGCGCCGCCACGCTGTCACGTGGTGCGGAGCAGCTGCCGGCGGCGCGGCGCAGTGCCTGATCACGTGGTTGGACACGTGACGAAGTTGCACACGACCAGCTGTAGCTATCGCGTCACTCCACGTTTAACCAGAGCTAAACCATCACAAATTTTTTTATCGTGCCTAAGGGAGAGCTATTACTCATGCGTGGGTGATGCTTATCTTCAGGAGGATGAGCCACATTTCATCACTGCGGATATCCTAAAGGAGGCACCGCACCCGGATGACGCTTCAGGAGTCACGGGTTCTTTTGCAATAACCTTGCATTTACCAAGAAGCATTTCCTTCGCAGTTGCAGATTGCCGGGCGCATTTGCAAGTAATTAAGATTTCAACACTTTTACGGTGAACGCACGATTGAACTGGCCGTTAAGGATCTGTTATGGTGCAGAAAGTATATTTCAATGAAACATTGCTCTGAATTACAGTACTGCTGTAATCTGCAATTGCTGTAAGTTCCTGCGTCAGAGCGGTTCACAAGTCTTTTGTGCCATACATTAGCGCCAGCCTAAGAGCATCTGTGCTTAAATTGTAACAACCTAGAGTCTAAAAAAACGGCCGTGGTTTATTAGCTTGGTTAAGCCTGGTGATTGCGAAACACGCCGCTTAGAAAGTCGTTCTTCTCGTTCTTCTTCCTCCTCCGTAGCTCGCTGATGCTTCCTCTTTGCATTCTGCCGAGCTGCCTTGTTCGTAGTCACCATCGTAACATCTGGCTGTATGACTGCCTTGGCGAGAGGAGCGGAGCTGTTTTATACAGCTGGTGTGACGTCACTCTGACCGTAGCGCCCCTGGTGAGAGGAGCGGGAGTTAGGTCGCCGTTGGTGGCTACCGCCTCGCCTCGCGACGGCGTGAGATGGGGCCCCGTTTTTACACAGCTGGAGTGACGTCGCACCAACCGTAGCGCCCCTGGTAAGAGGAGCGGGAGTTAGGCCGCCGTTGGTGGCTACGGCCTCGCCTCGCGACGGCGTGAGATGGGGCCCCGTTTTTACACAGCTGGTGTGACGTCACTCTAGGTCACGTGGTGTGACGTCACGCAGCGAGGTCACGCTAAAGGTCAATGGTGCCTACCACCGCCTCGCCACGGAACGGGCTGAAGTACGACCTAAAGTAGTATTGCTTCGCAATAAAAGAAACGGGCTCCTTTCTGACAGAGAAAAACCTAAATCGTATAGCGTGGTCCCCCCTCCCCTCCTAAGTGCTTGTTTTCATGTTCTGGGTGCTGCTGATGTTCGTAGTAGATAGCACAGAATCCGATAATATTGCCGCGGATATTTGCAGTGTTTGTTCGTTTTTCAAATCTGCCGCCACATCACTTTATCGCTTTGTTTGCGACGCAAAACGCGACTAGATTTATCTCGATTGATCGCAGCCAGGCAGAGCTGATTCTACGTCGTTCCGGAATGTTCTAGTAACTTTGCGCTCTTTATCTCGAAAGTTCGCTATCAGCTTTAAATTGAGCACGGCCGACAGCGGCCGGCATTCTGTTCGACGACCGCCGAGCACGCTTGTCGCTTCGCCGCCGCCGAGTGATTCAGTCCATTTTGGGTGCAAGTCAGCCCAATAAACAGTTCTTTTAGAAGACCCTTTCGTCCGTCTTCATCGCTGCTTCGACTGCCGTCACCACTACGTGACATCTGGTGGAGGAGCTGGGTAGCCTTCTATGTTCCGGACGCCCCCTTCAAGTCGTGAAGCCAGCCCTGAGCGCTTCGCACCCGAGGACGAGCCAGCAGCTCAGCGAGCCAGCCGACGTCTCCAGGGAGAGGAGCTTGAGTTCGGGAAACTGCCGGACCGCACCAGACAGCGAAAAGACGCGGCTATGAGCACCGCAACCTCGCCGAAGATGTCGACACCGATCATACTGCAGCAGCCGCGGGTGCCGCCAACTTTCAATGGATCCCTAGGCGAAGACACTGAAGAATTCAACAAGGTTGAGGACTGGGCGAGTTGGTAAGTATACATTTTAAACCAGCCAGAAGACGCGACACAAAGGAAGAAGCAAACAAGACGAGGCTGGACTAACAACTGAAGTTTTATTGAAAGGAAGAAAACAACGAAGACTCGCACTGAGATGCGCGCGCACATAAGCCGTATCAGTGAAAGGGCACACAAAAATTTTTCAATGTCAGGGTCTTACTAACAAGTTATCTAAAAAGGCAAATTCCTTAGCGTGAAGGTTTACCGACGGCTTAGCCACACACGTGTCCTTAGCCTTAGCAATGTAGAAGGCTTCAACTATCTCGCGACAGATTTGTTTTTCATTTCTATAAACTACAGTAGTGTCGCTGAAGTCAG
Organism: Amblyomma americanum; assembly: GCF_052857255.1. Lineage (NCBI taxonomy): Eukaryota > Metazoa > Arthropoda > Arachnida > Ixodida > Ixodidae > Amblyomma > Amblyomma americanum. The sequence continues at coordinate 510,431,926 of NC_135497.1, forward strand.
GCGTGCAAAGAGACAGATCATCGTCCGATTTGCATTCTCGAGATTGCACGTGCAACGCCAGATTAGAGTTCGCCTTCCCACCCAGAGAGTTAGAATGCTCCGTCAGGCGCACATTTAGACATCTGCCCGTCTGCCCGTAGTAGCATCGACCACAAGGCAGCGGAACGCGATACACCACATTCTTTCTGCAAGGGATGAGCCGTGTCTTATGTGACACTGTGCATCGGGAACGATCACTTGATGTTTTATCAAGCCTCCTTTTTACGCTGGCGCACAAGCCTCCTATCTTGTTTTTAGCTGTGAAGACAACGCCAACGTCATACTTCGCCGCAAGTTTCTTGAGTCGGTGTGAAACACCATGGAGGTAGGGAATGGCGGCCACCTTTTTTCGCCGCACCTCCACGTCAGCATCTTCCGGCCCCGTGTTGCTCTTTCTCAAGCGAGTCAAAACACGTTCAGACAAGCCCACCTTGCCCGCTTGTCTGAACGTGTTTTGACTCGCTTGAGAAAGAGCAACACGGGGCCGGAAGATGCTGACGTGGAGGTGCGGCGAAAAAAGGTGGCCGCCATTCCCTACCTCCATGGTGTTTCACACCGACTCAAGAAACTTGCGGCGAAGTATGACGTTGGCGTTGTCTTCACAGCTAAAAACAAGATAGGAGGCTTGTGCGCCAGCATAAAAAGGAGGCTTGATAAAACATCAAGTGATCGTTCCCGATGCACAGTGTCACATAAGACACGGCTCATCCCTTGCAGAAAGAATGTGGTGTATCGCGTTCCGCTGCCTTGTGGTCGATGCTACTACGGGCAGACGGGCAGATGTCTAAATGTGCGCCTGACGGAGCATTCTAACTCTCTGGGTGGGAAAGCGAACTCTAATCTGGCGTTGCACGTGCAATCTCGAGAATGCAAATCGGACGATGATCTGTCTCTTTGCACGCCTGACTTCAGCGACACTACTGTAGTTTATAGAAATGAAAAACAAATCTGTCGCGAGATAGTTGAAGCCTTCTACATTGCTAAGGCTAAGGACACGTGTGTGGCTAAGCCGTCGGTAAACCTTCACGCTAAGGAATTTGCCTTTTTAGATAACTTGTTAGTAAGACCCTGACATTGAAAAATTTTTGTGTGCCCTTTCACTGATACGGCTTATGTGCGCGCGCATCTCAGTGCGAGTCTTCGTTGTTTTCTTCCTTTCAATAAAACTTCAGTTGTTAGTCCAGCCTCGTCTTGTTTGCTTCTTCCTTTGTGTCGCGTCTTCTGGCTGGTTTAAAATGTACACTGAAGAATGGTAGAATCAATTTGAGCGCGTGGCGTCATTCAACAAGTGGGATGATGCGGCAAAAATTGGACACGTGTTCTTCTCATTGGATGGCTCCGCACGCACGTGGTACGAAAACTACGAGTCGTCCCTTACGACATAGGAGCTATTCAAGAGAGAACTATTGAAGGTATTCACCAGTGTCGTGAGGAAAGAAAGAGCCGAACGACTCCTTGAGTCCAGGATCCAGCTTCCGAATGAGCCCGTCCGCGGTTACGTCGAGGATATGATGCGCCTCTTTCGCCGCGCCGACCCCGGGATGAACGAGGAAAAGAAAGTTCTGTTTTTAATGCGCGGCGTAAAAGAACAACTCTTTGGCAGCCTCGTCCGCAAGTCGCCAAAAACGGTCGAGGAATTCATGCAAGAAGCCGGCACGATTGAGAGGACCCTCGACGTCCGAGCTCGGCAGTACAACCGCCCTTCGTCTCCCTGTGCAACCCGTTCGGACTCGCCGGCCACCACCAGCGACAGCTTGCTGGAAGTTATCCGCGGAATCGTCCGAGAGGAGCTACGCCGATTACTGCCATCCTCCCCGCAGCCACAACCAGCGACTCTGATGGACGTGGTACGGGACAAGTGCAACAGGCACCTGGCACCCCGACGGCCACAGAACCCCAGGCCATGACCTACGCCGCTGCAGTAAGGACTGCCCAGCCCCAACGACAACCCCCACGTCCTCCCCGAGATGAGCCACTTGTTCCACAACGCCGCCTCCCAGCCCCCGCCCGCCCAGCCTATGACCGACGCTCAAGCATCAGGAAATGCGACGCCTGGAGGACTTCCGACAACCGGCCGTTGTGCTTCCATTGCGGTGAGGCCTGCCATATTCTTCGTCACTGCCCGTACCGACGTATCGGTCTTCGAGGATTTGCCATTAACGCCCCACGACCACGCTTCGGGCAACGTCCGCAGGAAATCGACGAGTACCTGCGTCGAGAAGAGTACACGCCGAACCGCTTTTCGCGCTCACCATCGCCGTCAACCTCGCGCTTTGCGTCGCCAAGCCGCAGCTACGCAGAAGCGGTACGAGGAAGGTCGCCCAGCCCCCGTAGGGGAAACTAAAGGCAGCAACCTCTGGAGGTGAGGTTGCTCAAGAGTGAAACGCTGAAGATCCTCCACCGACCACGCCCCATGAAGACTGCACCCGCGACGCCGCATGAAGAACCGGCATTCGCTGCACCGACGCCGCACACAATGAGAACCCCGACCGCGACGCAGGCTGCCTTGAAAACGACGCCGCCACACAGAAGAGCTTCGACCACACGCCCCACCCGCGACTCGCATACGCGACGAAGCCGTGACCCGACGCCGAGAACGACGTGCAATGCAAGAGCCAGGACCTCCGACTTAAGTGACTATCGACAGCCGGAAAGTTACCGCTCTAGTTAACACAGGAGCCGATTACTCGGTGATGAATGGAACATTCGCTGCGCAGCTGAGAGAAGTCACAACGGCTTGGGACGGCCCACAAATTCGCACCGCAGGAGGCCACCTCATTACGCCACCAGGACGATGCACAGCGCGAGTGACTGCCAAAGGACATACCTATCCTGCGACCTTTGTTGTTATACCGCAATGCTCCCGCGAAGTGATCTTGGGTATGGATTTCCTTAATGAGCATCAGGCGATCATCGACCTGCGATCCAAGCTGATCACGCTTTCGACGGACGAAGCCATCGCTTCGATGAAAACTCGGGAAAATCACGTTTCCCTGAGTGTCCTGGAGGAAGAAGTGAGCGTCCCACCCCGATCAAGCGTTATCGTGACCGTAGGCGCCACGAAAGCCATTAACGCTGAAGCCATCATCGAGGGCAACATGCAGTTGCTCCTAAACCGAGGAATCAGCATCGCAAGAGGCATCGCACATTTGCGCAATGACCAGGCCGAAGTACTGCTGACTAAATTCAGCGAAGAATACCGGCACATTAACAGAGGAACGACGATTGCTTTCTTCGACGAAATATCCGACCTACGAGACTCCTTCGCTCTCTCCGACCCCTCCGCAGAAGATTCGCCTGACCAAGAGAACTCGCCCACTTTCGACATCAACCCAGCCCTGCCTCGGAACTGACAACACCGGATCCGCAATCTGCTTCGAAGCTACAGCGAGTGTTTTTCGACATCGCCGAAGGTCCGATAGACGCCAATTGCCAAGCATTGCATTATAACGGACCTACACGTCCGGCCTCTCCGTCAAAGCCCCTACGGTGTGTCACCGCTAGAACGACAAGCCATCCGGGACCAAGTCGAAGAAATGCTTCGCGACGACGTCATCCAGCCTTGAAACAGCCCATGGGCGGCACCGGTTGTTCTAGTGAGAAAGAAAGACGGCGCACTTCGATTCTGCGTGGATTACCGCCGCTTGAACAACATAACAAAGAAGGACGTCCACCCCTCCCCCGTATCGACGACACACTGGACCGCCTCTGCAACGCCAAATATTTTTCATCGATGGACATCAAGAGCGGCTACTGGCAAATTGAGGTCGACGAATGAGATCGCGAGAAGCCAGCATTCATCACTCCGGATGGGCTGTTTGAGTTCAAGGTGATGCAATTTGGTCTCTGTTCCGCACCAGCGACGTTTCAGCGAGTAATGGATACTGTGCTGGCAGGCCTGAAGTGGCAAATTTGTCTGGTATATTTAGATGACGTCGTTGTCTTCGCCTCGAACTTTGAAGAGCACCTCAAAAGACTTCGAACAGTACTAGACGCAATCAAGTCGTCTGGTATAACCTTGAAAGCAGAGAAATGCCACTTTGCTTACGAAGAGCTGCTGTTTCTAGGCCACATCGTTAGCAAGGATGGAATACTCCCAGACCCGCAGAAAACAGCTGCTATTGAACAGTTTCCACCGCCGGCCGATAAGAAAGCAGTGCGCAGATTTCTCGGACTGTGCGCATACTACCGACGATTTGTGAAAAACTTTTCGCGCATCGCCGAGCCCCGAGAATGAATTATATATTTGAAATCCTCTAGATGAGTACACCACATTACACATCATATTAACTAATGAAGTTAGTATTTTGTTATGAATGAGATATTTTGTTGCTTCTGCTTAATTAGGTGATAACGTCATGATATAATTCATGGCTTATCCTTAACGGGCTCGATGAGTAGAACATGTTAGAAACCAGTATCACCTAGATAGGCTAACATTTATTTATGGTTAGGCTTAACATAGCGGATGTGACCTCATCACACGGCAGATTAATCACGTGGTAAAAGACCGCATGGACGATAGATGGCTCTACCAAAGAGCTAATGCTCGTTACATCAACGTCTTGCAGACGGTGGGGGCAATTAGACTTAACTTATGATGCTGGGTTTCTCCTGGACTCACCTCACATGGGCTAGAAGGGACCAGCTTTTCTGGCATCCCTTGGTTCTGGTCACGTGACAGTAGTGGTGAGGTAGCGCCCACGTCATGACTACGTAGAGGTCACACCGGCTCTGCCCGCTCTGCGCGTTTTAGTTTTGTGTTTGCTTTCTTTCTCTTCTTCACGTCGGCAGGATGAATCGGGCGGTTTGAGAGGCTGCACTTCCGATCGGCGGAGAAGAATTCCTGGGCGGCGCCTCAGGGTAGAACTCACTCCAGATGGAAAACAGGGAACTGCTTTGCGCACACAACAGCAGGGATGAAGGGATCCTTTTCGGTGCGCGCATTGTGCCACTTGCATTTCTTTTCCACCGTGTGCGGCAAGCTGTCCTCCGCCGTCCCCCACTATGTGCGGGAGCGACGCATAGCCGAACGCGCACACTGCATAGGAGGATATTTGGAACATAATCACCACTATCTCATGACCTCGTAGGCGCTCTTAGACAGGTGAGAGCATCTGCGTCAAATGCATGAATTCTTACCTGGGCTCTTAAGCGTGCCATAAGAAAGCGCGTAGTTTTGCCCGTCCAGCGGAAGCAATGTTTGAGGTAAGCAGAAGGCAACGTCTTTATGTACCTCCTAATCGCGAGCAGTGTTCTTGAGCGGGCAGCCCAGACACTGCAACCCAGAAGTAAAATTGCAAAGCAGTGAGCTCTTGCTTGTTTTATGCATTCTTTACCGCTTCTCAGTTGCAATGGCATTAGTCGTTCGCCGAGTTGAGTTCATCAGTCACTCCAAGGAAGCAGTGCCCAACAGAACTATTTCACCTGGTGACGAGAGGGGGCGCGACGCCGCCACGCCGCCGCTCGAAGCGCCCCATACACCGCACGCTGTCGCCGGAAAGGGGATTAAGAAAGGGAATAATAAAAAAAAGCGCAGAGACCGCGCGGACTCTATATACTGTGACGTTGGCGGTACGTCATTTTTGCGGCGTGACCGGAAGCAAGCAACGTCTGGGCGAGTCCCGGACGGGAAGCGTCACCCCACTGCCGCCAAATTTGAGTCTATAACAAGCAGGCCACCTTCGCTTGTTGTCTCCGGAATACTGCGGAAAAGTTACATTTTGAGATGAACTTTTAACGAAGTTCTACTTATGGATCATTTTTTTCCTTTGTTCACAAGTATAATTTTTATTTTCAGGAATCCTATTAAAGCATGGATCGGCGATGGCAGAAAAAGTTACCAAAGAAGGTGCATGCTTTTAAACATTTTAATCAGGTCGCGCTGCGGTATTTTCCTTTCTGGGAGTGCTCACAAGGGCGTGCCAGGACTTGTTGGGGACAAGGTAAAGCCCACGATCGTAATAATGAAAATTTCTGTTGTTGCAACATATTTGAAAACGTTCAGATAAATTAATATGACGAGATAAAGAAAGCACTACAAAATTAATGTACTTACGAAATGGACGTTCGGGGACACAGAACGATGCATATTGCGTTGCGGGCGGAAGCTTTTCTGAAGGCGCTCTTTGTTTTTTTTTTCCTCGCCACGCAAAAAAAAAAGAAAAAGCTCAACCATTGCGCGATGATGCAGGGAGATTCATAGTCAGGTATTCTGTCTCTTGCGCTTGTATAATTGGCAAAGAAATAAATGTATTCCGTAAGACTTACCATGGTAAGCGAGGTTCGTACTCACCCAGCCATGTCGCACATCGGTCGAGCTGCGTCCGATTCGAGTGGAGGCCCCGCGCAAACTGCGAACCTGGCAACCTGTCGACTACGCCGTCGACACGTGACACAAGATCTCCTTGGCGGACCTCGACGATGAAAGGATATACGCCGGGAAGTCGCCTTGGCTGCGTGGGAAACGCGCCGCACTACGCACGCACGGTCCTTGGAAGCTGCGCCTGCTCTCCATAATTCCGTGCAGCGTTGGCAAATACGCGCTCGGCTGTTCGAGTCCAGGCGGTAGGCACAGATGCGCATCACACCAGGTCATGGTTATTTCAACGCTTTGTCCTGCGCATCCGCCATGTCTGTGAAGAGGCCCGCTGCCAGAAGCCGTCCTCTGCATGCCTTGTCCGGGTATGTTTCAGCCCCGAAAGCGATGCACTCGAGAGACACTGAGCAGCCACAACTGAATTGCGGAATAGGCCGCCGCAGCACTGCACAGAATAATAGGGAGGATGCATAATGCGGCTGGTCCATGTGCAAAGAGAACGAGCGAATACCAGGCGTAGACGTCCTAATACGCACGGTGTCTTCGAGGAAAGACGGTACGCGGCAGCACGTGCTTGGCGAAAGTGAGTGAGCAGAGACTATTCTGATTGTCCAAACACTGCGCGCAAGCGAGAAATAATTGATTGATTTCACGGAAGAAGCATCAATCCTTGCGGTTGCACCATTCGACCATGCTTTAGCTCACCAAAAGCTGCAGGACAAAAACCCATGGTCCTAGAGACACTATGGTGGACCTCAGGGCTCGGTTTTGCTGAAAAAGAGATCGAAATGCAGGTAAATCAAAAGAATTGAGGCAGCACTTAAAAACGGGGCTGCAAAAGCAAGAACTGAACCTGTTTCTATCCTTCCTGAAAGGTACAATATATTATTTTGGCACATTGAGACTCATGTTAAGTCAGAAAGTTATCAGAAAGTTTATCAGCAGGTATTACGCTGACATAAATATTGAGGAGCTATATTTACTTTTTGAGTTACTGATCGTTTAGCTAAAATTAAAAAATGTGCCGCACCGTATGGAAGGCGTTGAAGTAACGACCGTTAGCTGTTTGGTAGCACAACCTATCGTCCATGCAATGTATTAACACGTGATTAGGCTACTTTTCCATACCTAATGGCGAGCGGGTGCCTAACGCTTCGAGGTCGGATATTTTGGGCCAGTTTGGGCCGAAAAAATCTTCGAGCCCTTGGAGGGCCATTTTTTCTTGCCATAAGGGGGTAGGTGCGCGGTGACCTCGTGGTATGAAATTGTGAGCTCCCGAGCCCTGACGTTACGGCTGCCATGTTAAGCCTAATGCTAACTAATTATAAGCCTAAGTAGTGTCTAGCATGTTCTACTCACCGAGCCCGTCTAGGATATTTCATTAGTTAGATCATGATGTCATCTATTAATTAATAAAATCAATTAAATATAATGTAACGTGAAGGTGTGCACACCAAAAGGGAAAAATATATTTACAGGGAAACAGCTTACAGCCACGCAGCCGAACAACCGGGCACGCGAAGCCCAGCAGCAGAAACGCACTTCGTCCTCTTCGCGTTCCAAGCGCGAGCGCACCAAGCACGAGCGTTCCAAGCACAAGCACAACCGTAGCATAACTCCCGGCGGCAAAAGCACCGTCCCGTTATGCTACGGTTGTGCTTGTGCTTGCAGAGATCCCAGCTGGTGAGTTCATCCTCGTGGGTCTCGAACCATACCCTGGCAGTGCCCGTCAGGTAGAAGATAACGTTGGCCAACTTTAGGGTCGGGTCCCACCTGTTGTGTGTGCTCACGCGCTCGTACATTGCGAGCCAGTCCTCCACGTCGACGCCGTCCGTTCCGTTGAAGGTCCCAGGATCTCTCGGATGGGCAATGATGAACGCCGGGTTAGCGGACGCCGACGGAGCGGCCCCTTCGCTGGTCATGGTTGAAGCGCCGGCGAGCTGACGACCGCTGCGAAGTTCCGTGCTTGCTGTGGCTGTACCCAGCACCTCCACCAATAATGTAACGTGAAGGTGTGCACACCAAAAGGGAAAAATATATTTACAGGGAAACAGCTTACAGCCACGCAGCCGAACAACCGGGCACGCGAAGCCCAGCAGCAGAAACGCACTTCGTCCTCTTCGCGTTCCAAGCGCGAGCGCACCAAGCACGAGCGTTCCAAGCACAAGCACAACCGTAGCAATATGTCTAACCATATCTAAATAATAAGTTCATTAGTTAATATTGGTGTCTAACGTATTCTACTCATCTAAAGGATTCCAAATATCTATTTGCTTTATGATGTCCACATTAATTACTGTTATAAGCGACAAAATATTTTCAGGTGACTGGTTAATTATGACGTCACAAAACCAGTTACCTCACCAATCACCAGTTTGATATACTGATGACGTCGCCTTTATTGACGTCACGGTAACTTTTTCTTAAAGTATTTCTACGAAGTTTAGTTTCTTTAGTGATCACTTTTTATGAGCACTGTCACTGACAGAATATGCTCCGAAGAGCTACCGCCCAAAAACATACCCTGTTCCCTGTTCACGATGGATCTAAGCAGAAAAAAATGCCCTGCAGTGCCTGATAATACCGCAAATTAAAAAAAAAACAAGAAACTTGAGACACTTAAGCTTCACCTTAAGGGTATCGCACGATAGCGTTAACGGGTCCCTTATCAGAGGCCCTCGGTCCTCTGGGTAGAACTTCGCTGACAGGGTTATTCTCTATTTTATTTTAATAGAGTGTCCACACCACTCTTGGCGCAGTGGTGCGGCAGTTAAGCGATGCGCCACTGCCCCGGCAGGTGGCTGTTTCAAACACATCCACCGGTGAGGCTTGTGAGACTAAGGTTGATCTCTCCGGGCGACATCTCGCGACCAGTCATTCATTTAACAGCCACCTGGCACAGTTGGCTGCTCGCTCACAATCCGGTGGGCAGGTTGTGATGACGTCACAATTTCACATCTCCTAAATGGCAGGTGGGCCACCTGCTTTTTCGCTTCCAACGCCAACACCGGATTTCCTGATGAACTGAAGACTTCACGCTGTCCCTTTAAAACGTCTCAGCCTTATCGCATTAACACATGGCCGCTGTAGCTGTACCACCCATTCCATGCACCAGCACTAGCATCGGTTGTGTGGTCGTTTATGATTAATGTATTGAGCGCAAAACGTGGACAGAATACGACAGCGGTGGTACAAATTCTGACCAATTTTCTTTCGAGAGAACGTGAGAAACTAGTTGGAACTTGCGCTACGTCTCTCGTGTTCTGCCCTTATCTCGCGTCTACCCGGACCAACCCTCTTGAGTTTTATGTCCTTGTGCATGCCGCAAAACTTAATGACGCCGCCACCGAGGAATCACGACACTAACTTTCGACCAATTTGACCAGAGTATTCTATTTCACGTACTATCGAAGGAGACCATACATTTTGTAGCCATGTTATTTAGTTGTGCAATGCAGTCCTCGGAGAACACCTTCTATAGGCCGGTCGAAGCCAGCTGTGACGGGGCTGCGACCTGTGACACTTGATACCTAAAGTGGAACGTCACTGAACATTCGATTGAGAAGTACGCTGTGCATAGCTTCGCCGACAACAGACAACCACGCCGCAAGCCTCCAGAGAACTTTCTTGACAGAGCCATCTGTGCAAAACAGAAGCGTTCCGGGACTTACCTTATCAAGTTTCCCTTCGCAGAAGCGTTTTTGTTTTAAGCGAAGATCTTGACAGAGTATCGTTCGGGTGTCCCATGGTGATGAAGGCCTAGGGCACACGGTTTTCAGTGTGCTGTGCAGTTTTCACATGCTAGAGTAAACTGTAGTACACCTGAAAACCATGCGCCCTGGCCTAGCCGTGGACTGGAGTGCTGACTTGCCCATGCCCATAGCGGTGCCGTCTATCGGGTTCACTTTGTGATGTTGGTGGAATGTAAGGCTCAGGCGCCTACAGACAGGAAATGAAAGACAAAAAATTGGAGAGGAAAAAGAAGCGTGGCGGAAGTCACATGGTTATGGAAGCCGTCATGCTCATTAACGCTTAGCAATGGCGTCGTGAATGCCATGTAGGGAAGGCTTGAGCGCATCACAGTGGCAGTTCTGTGCGCCTCACGTTGCTAAAGAATAAGAAAAAAGGTGAGGAGGACTTGCCCGGACACCATGGCGCCTTTCCCATCTGTTACATAAAGAACTGTTTATGTGACGCCCTCAATAGAGCCCAATTGAAGCCAGTAACAGGCGTGACTGAGCCCTCATTGCCTCACTGGACTCCGGGATTCTGCGTATAACTGAGGCCGGGCCTCCACACTTAGAAGCGGAACAGGAAAGAGAACCAGCAGCGGCAGCAGCAGAAACAGTATCTTCGCTAAATAACCTCTAAGCTTAGCTTTTATTTTGCTTTTTTTCATTCCTCCATCCACGCTTAGAAATGAGAGAGACAAACGAAAGTAGGAGGCACGTATTTGATGAGCATAACACGATGGAAGTGAGGAGAGAGCCTGCGCTCATATTTGGCAAACGGAAGCTGGTGCACCGGCATTTTGGCTAACGAGTTCTTCCGTCATCCTTTTAATGTCCTCGGCTTGGTTTCCTTTCACTGCTCGGACCTGATTCGCACCTCCGGTAGCCGAGCGGTTTATCAGCATTGTACCGCTGTTGCTGAGCCCGCCATATTTACATGAAGAAAAAATGATGTTCGTGTCATTTCCAGGTTACAATGTGCTACGAATTTGAAGTCGCGAAGATAACCAGGAAATCTAGGCAAGCTGTTCTAGTGCCCTTGGCTGCCACCCCGTGGCGCATTGCTTTTAACATTCAGAAGAGTGCTTTGGCATTGTTCGGGACATAAGAAGAAAGAGAATTACCGAATGGCTACAATTGAAGCGTGTTAGCCCACAAGGATTACCGGCACTGGCTGGGCGATCTCCCGAATGCCTGGCATTGGGGCCTCATTTAGCATTTTCCTTTGCTGTAAATGGTACATATTTTTATTCGCGCTCTAAATCATGATGATTTACAAGCTCGGTACAGTTTTTCGAAAGTATAGTGCCTAGGATTTCGTTCAGTTGTACCGATAGCTTACTACTGTTTCCGTTACGTGTGCACAGTGGGCGCTTTCAAAGGAACACACGCTGCGAAAAAGATACGGAGCATTGAATTTCGGTTCAGGGATACTGGCACCTGAAACCACTAAATGAATGAGGGTAGTAAGCTTGGCAGGATTTACGTACAGGTTGCATTAAGTCGACGCAGATGCATCCGTTGCGCCTCACGTGAACGTCAGCGTAGTATTGCTTGAGAGCTATCGAGTAGCGTGCAGGCATTGCGGCCTCAAATTTTTGCCATAAAGCGTGAAAACATGGAGGCGCTTTTTTTTTAAAGAGCTTAAGCTCTTATTCATCACGTTTCTGTATTTCTTCGTGTCTGCTGCCGTCTCCCTTCGTTGTGAAATATTCAAGTGCGGGAACTCATGATGGCGGCCCCAATAGTTAATCGATATTGCAATCCAATTGCTGATGGATTGGTGACGTCAGTAGTGTATCGAAATTGTGGATGATTTGTGAAGTGACTGATTTTGTGACGCCATAATAAACTAGACACGTGACTACGTTTAATCGCTTAAAACTCAGTAATTAATGAGGTCATCATAGAACGAATTAGATATTTGAAATCCGCTAGATGAGTGGAGCACGTTAGACGTCAAATTAGCTAATGAAGTTAGTATTTAGTTATGGTTAAGCTTATATTTTGTTGCTTATACTTAATTATGCGATATCTTCATGATCTATTTGATGGCTTGTTTGTAACGGGCTCGATGAGTAGAACATGTTAGAAACTTATATCACCTAGATAGGCTAACATTTATTTAATGGTTAGGGTTAACATGGCGGCCGTGACGTCAGCACTCGGGAGCCCAAGCACATTATAACACACCGCATGGACGATAGATAGCGCTACCAAAGAGCTAATGCTCGTTACTTATACGTCTTCAAGACGGTGGCGGCATTTAGATTTAACTTATCATGCTGGGTTTCTCCTAACTCCCCTCACATGCGCTAAAGGGACCTGCTTTTCTGGCATCCCTTGGTTCTGGTCACGTGACAGTAGTGGTGAGGTAGCGAGTACGTCATGACTAGGTAGAGGTCGCCGCTTCTCTGCCCTCTCTGCGCGTTTTTGTATTGTGTTTGCTTTCTTTCTCTTCTTCACGTCGGGAGGATGCTTCCGGTGGACGGCGCAGAATTCCTGGATGGCGCTTCAGGGTAGAACTCACTCCAGATGGAAAACATGGAACTGCTTTGCGCACACAACAGCAGGGATGAAGGGCTCCTTGTAGGTGCGCGCATTGTGCCACATGCATTTCATTTTCACCGTATGTGGCCAGCTGTTCTCCGCGATCCCCCACTATGTGTGGCAGCGACGCATAGCCGAACGCGCACACTGCATAGGAGGATATTTGGAACATAATCACCGCTGTCTCATGACCTCGTAGGCGTTCTTAGACTGGTGAGAGCATCTGAGTCACATGCATGAGTTGTTACCTGGGCTCTTAAGCGTGCCCTAAGAAAGCGCATAGTTCTGCCCGTCCGGTGGAAGAAATGTTTGAGGTAGGCAGTAGGCAACGTCTATATGTATACCTCCTAATCGCGAGCAGTGTTCGTGAGCGGGCAGCCCTGGCAGCCGTCGCGTCGTCTTTGGGAGGAGTGCAACCCAGAAGTAAAATTGCAAAGCAGTGAGCGCTCGCTGGTTTTATGTATTCTTTAGCGCTTTTCAGTTGCAATGGCATTGCGCGGTCGCCGAGGTGAGTTGATGACTCGCTCGAAGGAAGCGTTGCCCAACAGAACTATTTCAGCTGGTGGCGAGATGGAGCTCGAGACTATGGAGGCGACGCCGCTGCTCGACGCGCCCCACACACCGCGCGCTGTCGCCGGAAGGGGGAATAATAAAGGGAATATTGAAAAAAGAGCTCAGACACCGCGTGGACTCTAGATACTATGACGTAGGCTGTGCTTCATAGTTGTCGCGTGACCGGAAGCAAGCAACATCCGAGCGAGTCCCAGGCGGGAAGCGTCACGCCACTGCCGCCATCTATGAGTCTATACCGAGCAGGCCACCTTCACTTGTTCGCTGCGGAATACGGCGGAAAAGTTACATTTTGAGATGAACTTTTAATGAAGTCCTACATATGCATATTTTTTTTTCATTGTTGACAAGTTTAATTTCAGTTCTCAGGAATGCATTTAGAGCATGGATCGGCGATGGCAGAAAAAGTTACCAAAGAAGGTGCATGCTTTCAAACATTTTAATCAGATTGCGCGGTGGTATTTTCCTTTCTGGGAGTGCTCACAAGGGCGTGCCAGGACTTGTTGGGGACAAGGTAAAGCCCACGATCGTAATAATTAAAATTTCTGTTGCTGGAACATATTTGAAAACGTTAAGATAAATTAATATGACTAGATAAAAATACATTCACTGCAGTACTTAAGTACATTCCCTTTGCTGTGAATAAACTTAAGAAATGGACACTCGAGGACACAAAACGATGCATGTAGCCTGGCGGGCGGCGACGTTTTTGAAGGCGGTCATGGGTTTTTCCTCTCTACGCAGAAAAAAATAAAAAGCTCCAGCAACGCGCAATGGTTCAGGGAGATTCGCAGCCAGGTATTCTGTCATTTACGCTCTTAACATTGGGAAAGAACTAAATGTATTCGGTAAGACTTACCCCGGTAAGCGAGGTTCGTACTCATTCAGCCATGTCGCACATCTGTCGAGCTGCACCCGATTCCAGTGGAGGCTCCGCGCAAACTGCAAACGTGGCAACCTGGCGACTGTGAAGTCATGTGACAGAATATCTGCTGGGCGCGCCACGACGATGAAAGGGTATACGCCGGGAAGTCGCCTTGGCTTCGAGGGAAAGGCGCCATACCACACACGCACTGTCCGGGGAAGTTCCGCGTGGTCTCCGTAATTCTGTAGAGCGTTGGCAAATACGTGCACGGATGGTCGAGTCCAGCCAGTGGTCACAGATGCGCATCACACCAGGAGATGGTTGTTTCAACACTTTACCCAGCGCATCCGCCATGTCTGTGAGGCGGCCCGCCGGCGGAAGCCGTCCTCTGCATTCCGTGTCCGGGTATGTTACAGCACCGAAAGAGCTGCACTCGCGAGGCACTGAGCAGACAAAAGAGAAGTGCGGAACAGGCCGTCCAAGCACTGCACAGAATTATACGGAGGATGCATAATGCGGCTGGTCCGTGTGCAAAGAGAACGAGCGAATACCAGGCATCGACGTCCAAATACGCACGATGTTTGCAACAAACAGCAGTACGTGGCAGAACGTGCTCGTCCAAAGTGAATGCGCTGAGACTATTTTGATTGTCCGTACACTGTGCGCAAGGGTGAAATAATTGATTGATTGCATGGAAGAAGCATCACAGGAACCCGCAAAATCCTCGCGGTTGCTCCATTCGACCATTCGATCACCGGCACGACATAAACCCATGGTCCTAGAGACACTTTGATGGACCTCAGGGCTCAGTTTTACTGAAAAAGAGATCGAAATGCAGGCAAATCCAGAGGAGTGAGGTAGCACTTGAAGACTGGGCTGCAAAAGCAAGAACTGAACCGTTTTCTAGCCTTCCTGAAAGGCACACTACATTATTATGGCACATTAATTCTCATCTTAACTCAGGAAGTTATCAGAAAGTTTATCAGCGGGTATTACGCTGACATACATTTTGCGGAGCTATATTTTTTTTTATTTACTGATGGTTTAGCTAAGATTATAAAATTTGCCGCCACCGTCTGGAAGACGTTGAAGTAATAAGCGTTAGCTGTTTGGTAGCGCAATCTATCGTCCATGGGATGTATTACCATGTGATTCGGCTACTTTTCCATGCCTCCCGGCGAGCGGACGCCTACCGTCTTGAGGTCGGATATTTTTGGCCAATTTGGGCCGAAAAATTTTTTCGAGTCTTTGGAGGGCCAGTTTTTCTTGCCACAAGGCGGTAGGTGCCCGGTCGCCATGAGGTATGAAATCGTGAGCTGCGGAGCGCTGACGTGACGGCCGCCACGTTAAGCCTAACCATACCTATATGTCAGCCTAATTAGCCGATATTGTTGTCTAATATATTCTACTCATTGTGCCTGTTTCGGATATTTGATTAGGTAGATCAAGACGTCATCGGTTAATTATTTAAAATCAAATATCATTAAGTCTTATCATAACTAAATTTCAAGTCCATTAGTTAATATTGGTGTATAACGTATTCTGCACATCAAGAGGATTCCAAATATCTATATTGCGTTATGATGATCTCATTAATTACTGAGTTATAAGCGAATAATCATTGTCACATGACTGGTTAATTATGACGTCACAAAATCAGTTAACTCAGCAATAAATCTTCAATTTGAAATACTAATGACGTCACCTTTAACGACGTAACACTACCTTTTTGTTCAAGTATTTCTATTAAGTTTAATTTGTTTTGTGATGACTTTTTATGAGCACTGTCAATGACACAATATGCTCCGAATAGCTACCGCCCAAAAACTTACCCTATCCCCTGTTCACGACGGATCTAAGCAGAAAAAAATTGGCCTGGAGTGCCTTATAATTCCGCAAAGTAAAAAAAAAAAAAACTGGAGACACTTAAGCTTGGCCTTAAGTTTATCACACGATATCGTCAACGGGTCCCTTATCAGTGGCATTCGGTCGTCTGCACATCACTTCGCTAACAGGGTCATTCTCTATTTTACATTAATAGATTTCGGGCAGTCCCCGTACCACGCTTGGCGCAGTCGTGCAGGGGTTAAGCAATGCGCCACTGCTCCGGCAGGTGGCTGTTTCAAACACAACCACGAGTATCTGCGGGACATACTGGGCACATTGAATGTGGAAGATAGAGTAATTAATTTTTTAAAATATATATATATATATATATATATATATATATATATATATATATATATATATATATATATATATACATATAAAGGTAACAGAGTGCATATGAAATGGGGAAAAAATGTATCAGAGCCTGTAGAGATACAGCGGGGGCTTAGGCAAGGATGTCCTCTGTCACATTTGTTGTTCATGTTGTACCTGCAAAGGTTGGAGACGAAGCTAGAGAGGGGCGGAATAGGATTCCACCTTTCGATCTTTTTTCAAGGAAGGAGAATTCATTACCGGGACTAATATACGCCGATGATATAGTGCTAATGGCTGAAGACAAGGAAGATTAACAGAAGTTGATAGACATATGTGGTACAGAGGGAGATAGATTAGGTCTCAAGTTTACAAAGGAAAAATCTGCAGTCATGATATTTAATGAAGAGGGCTGCGAGCATAGAATACAGGAGTTCACGCTAGAGGTAGTGGATGAGTACAAGTATCTTGGGGTGTGGATAAATAACGGTGCTGAGTATCTGACAGAGCATGGAAAATATGCAACTAGTACGAATGCAACTGTCATGAAAAATAGGGCACTGTGGAATTACAATACGAATGAAGTGGTAAGAGGGATCTGGAAAGGGGTGATGGTTCCCAGCCTGACTTTCGGTAATGCGGTCCTGTGCATGAGACCAGATGTTCACGAAAGGTTAGAAATCAAACAACGTGGCATAGGGAGGCTAGCTTTGGGAGCTCATGGCAATACACCATATCAGGGGGTATAGGGTGATATGGGATGGGCGTCGTTCGAGAGCACAGAAGCTAGCAGTAAGATAGCATTTTAGGGGCGATTGAGAAAAATGGGGGAAAAACAGTGGGCTGGGAAAGTTTTCAGATACCTGTATATAAGGAATGTTGACACGAAATGGAGAAAGCGGACTAGAAAATTGACAAGCAAATATCTGGACAGCAGTGGGGGGAGCAAATCAGCAATTATCGATTAACAAAAAGGTTAAAGAAACACAGAGAGCTCTGTGGAAGACAGGGATGCTGACGAAATTAGCACTGGGTACATACAAAATTTTTAAGCAGGAAATTGCCAAAGAAAATATCTATGATGATTGTAGGGGAAGCTCTTTGCTCTTTGAGGCCAGGATTGGAGTTTTTCGGACTAAAACATATATAGTAGGGTACCACGAGATAGACATGTTGTGCTTTGCGTGCGGAGAAGAGGAGGAAACGGCTGGACACTTGATACTTTTCTGTAAATGGCTTCACTCTTCAGTGGAAAGCAGCGGGGCTCATTTATCCAAGGCATTGGGGTTTAACGGCAGTTAAGGGAAAGTAGATTTTAAGCGGGTAGAAGTAACCAAGCGAAGGTTATCTGATTGGTGGCTAAAATCAAGACAAAAGTAAAATTTCACAAGTCATGAATCGGTGGCTTGAGCCACCGCCCGTTTAACGGATTCAGCCGTGTCCATCGATCCACCCGTCCGTCCGTCCGTCCGTCCGTCCGTCCGTCCGTCCGTCCGTCCGTCCGTCCGTCCGTCCGTCCATCCATCCATCCATCCTTCCTTCCTTCCTTCCTTCCTTCCTTCCTTCCTTCCTTCCTTCCTTCCTTCCTTCCTTCCTTCCTTCCTTCCTTCCTTCCTTCCATCCATCCATCCATCCATCCATCCATCCATCCATCCATCCATCCATCCATCCATCCATCCATCCATCCATCCATCCATCCATCCATCCATCCATCCATCCAACCGGTGGGGCTTGTGAGACCCAGGTTATCTCCCCGGGCAACCTCTCGTGACCAGTCATTAATTTAAAGTTGCCCGGAAAGGGATTCTCAATACAGGTGCGATATGTCTCGGATGTTAAAAGACGACGGTTCGTAATTATTCCCCAGCAAGAATTATTTTAATGCGTGTTGTGGAAGCTGAGTTATATGCAGACAAAATTTGAACATCCGCGTCTTCGCGCCTTTTCCTCTCTCGCATGCTCCTCGCTTCTCGCTCACCGCCGGCCCCCACTCACTCGGCACCTCAAATACCTCCGCCGGCTGCGGAGCGCGCGGAGTGGCCGCGGCCGCGGTAGCGCGTGACGTCTGAAAGAATTATCTCCGGCTGCTTACGTCATTTGCAAGACGTGACATTGTTTGCCAGGTTTTCGCGCAAAAGCCCGGTGCGAAAAGGGGAATATTTAAGAATTTATTGTAAATTTCCTTATCGCTTTTGACGTCTCGTACGCGGCATGAACGCTCTGTGGCCTTTACTCTACATATTGCAAACATCTTAAATCCAAGCTCGAACACACCTGTCTGCGGCCCTTTAACTTCAACCTGCCACAGTCGGCAGTTCGCTCAAAATCCGTTGTGCAGGTTGCAATGACGTCACAATGTCACATGTCCTAAATGGCAGGTGGGCCACCTGCTCTTTCGCTCACAAAGCCAACGCCGGATTTCCTGCAGAACTGAAGACTTCACGCAGCTGCGTTAAAACGTCTTAGCCATATCGCTTTAAGAAATGGCGGCCGTAGCTGTACCACCCATTCCATGCAGCAGCACTAGCATCGGTATTGTGGTCTGTATGATTAATGTAATGAGTGCAAAACGTAGACAGAAGACGACAGCTGTGGTACAAATTCTAACAAACTTCTTTCGGGGGAACGCGCGAAATTAATAGGAACTTGCGCTGTGTCTGTCGTGTTCTTCCCTGACCTCGTGTATACCCGGACCAAACCGCTTCTCGGTTTTATGTCTGTTGTGCATACCCTCAAAACTTGATGACGCCGCCACTGAGGGACCACGGCACTAACTTTCGACCAATTAGAACAGAGTATTCGATTTCACGCACTATCGAAGGAGACCATACCTGTTGTAGCCATGCCATTTAGTTGTGCAATGGAGTCCTCGGAGAAGACCTTCTCGAGGCCGGTCGAGGCCAGCTGTGACGGGGCTGTTACCTGTGTCACTTGACACTTAAACTGGAACGTCACTGAACATTCGATTGCGAAGTACGTGTTGCGTAGCTTCGCCGACAACAGATAACCACGCCGCAAGCCTCCAGAGAACTTTCTTGACAGAGCCATCTGTGCAAAACTGAAGCGTTCTCGGACTTACCGTATCAGGTTTCCCTTCGCAGGAGCGTTTTTTTTTTTTTGAAGCGAGGATGTCCAAAGAGGATCGCTCCGGTGTCCCAAGATGATGAAGGCCTAGGGCGCATGGTTTTCAGTGTGCTATGCAGTTTTCACACACAAGCGCAATCTGCAGCGCAACTGAAAACCATGCGCCTTGGACCAGCCGCGGACTGGAGTGCTGACTTGCCCGTGCCCACAGCGGTGCCGTCTGTCGGGTTCACTTGGTGATTTTGGGGGAGTGTAAGGCGCAGGAGCTTACTGACAGGAAAGGATAGAAGCAAAAAGAAAAATTGGAGAGGGAAAAGAAGCGTGGCGGAAGTCACATGGTTATGGACGCCGTCATGCTCATTAACGCTTAGCAATGGCGTTGTGAATGCCATGTAGGGGAGGGTTGAGCGCCTCTTAGCGGCAGTTCTGTGCGCCTCACTTTGCTAAAGATTACGAAAAAAAGATGACGAGGACTTGCCCGGACACCATGGCGCCTTTCGCATCTGGTTAGTTTGGTTTATGGGGGTTTAATGTCCCAAAGCGGCTCAGGCTATGAGAGACGCCGTAGTGGAGGGTTCCGGAAATTTCGACCACCTGGGGTTCTTTAACGTGCACTGACATCGCACAGCACACGAGCCTCTAGAATTTCGCCTAAATCAAAATTCGACCGTCGCGGCTGGGATCGAACCCGCGTCTTTCGGGCCAGTGCCATTACCTCTCAGCCACCGCGGTGGCGGCCTTTCCCATCTGTTACACAAAGAAGTGTTTATGCGACGCCCTCAATAGAGCCTAATTGAACTCAGTAACAGGCGTGAGTCAGCCCTCACTGCCTCACTGGCCTCTGGGCTTCTGCGTATAATTGAGTCCGGGCCTCCACATTTAAAAGCGGAACAGGAAAGAGAACCAGCGGCGGCAGCAGCAGCAACGGTAGCTTCGCTAAATAACCTCTAAGCTTAGCTTTTACCTTAATTTTTTCATTCTTCCGTCCAAGCTTAGAAATGAGAGAAAAACGACAGTAGGAGGAATGGATTTGATGAGCATAATACGACGGAAGTGAGGAGAGCGCCTGCGCACATACTTGGCAACCGGAAGCGGGTGCACTGCCATTTTGGCTGGCCAGTTTTTGCGTCATCCTTTTAATGTCCTCGGCTTGGTTTCCTTTCACTGCTCGGACCTGATTCGCACCTCCGGTAGCCGAGCGGTTTATCAGCATTATACCGCCGTTGCTGACCCTGCGACATTTGCATGAAGAAAAAATGATGTTCATGTGACTTCCAGGTTACAATGTGCTACGGATTTGACGTCGGAAGATTACCAGGAAATCGAGGCAAGCTGTTGTAGTGCCCTTGGCTACCACCGCGTGGCGCATTGCTTTTAATATTCAAAAGAGCGCTTTCTCATTGTTCGGGAAATAAGAAGGAAAAAAAATTACCGAATGGCTAGAATTGAAGCGTTGTAGCCCACAAGGGTTACCGCACTGGCTGGGCGCTCTCCCGAATGCGTGGCATTGGGGCCTCATTTAGCATTTTCCTTTGCTGTAAATGCTACATATTTTTATTCCCGCTCAAAATGATTATAATTTACAAGCTCGGTACTGCTTTTCGAAAGTATAGTGCCTAGGATTTCGTTCAGTTGTACCGATAGCTTACTACTGATTTCTGTTACGTGTGCACAGTGGGTGCTTGCAAAGGAACAGACGCCGTAAAAAAGTTACGGAGCATTGAATTGTGGTTCAGGCTACTGGAACCTGAAACCGTTAAAGGAACGAGGGTAGTAAGCTTCGCAGGATTTACCTGCAGGATGCACTAAGTCGACGCAGATACATCCGTTGCGCCTCACGAGAACGTCTGCTTAGCATCGCTTGTCAGCTATCGAGTAGAGTGCAGGCATTGCAGCCAGCGCAAATTTTTGCATAGAGCGCGAAAACATGGAGGCCCTCTTTTCATAAGAGCTTTAGCTCTTATTTATCACGTTTCTGGATTTCTCGTTGTTTGCTGCCGCTTCCCTTCGGCGTGAAATTTCCAAGGCCGGGAATTCAAGATGGCGGCTCCTATAGTTCATCGATATTGCAATCCGATTGCGGATGTATTGGTGACGTCATTTGTATATCGAATTGGTGAATTATTGGTGACGTGACTGATTTTGTAACTCCATAATTACCTAGTCACGTGACTACGTTTAATCACTTACAACTCATTAATTAATGAGGTCATCATAGAACGAATAAGATATTTGAAATCCTCTAGATGAGTAGACCACGTTAGACATCAATTTAACTAATGAAGTTTGTATTTAGTTATGGTGAAGCTTATATTTTTTGCTTATAATTCATTAGGCCATAAAGTCATGATCTAATTGATGGCTTATTCGTAACGGGCTCGATGAGTAGAACATGTTATAAACCAATATCACCTCATATTTTCTAGCGCTTAGTGAACACAAGGGACAAGAACACAAATACACAGGACGTACGCTAGGGCCCATTGAACTAGAAATGATATTTAGTAAAGCAGAAACTTGGGCTAGTTGGATATTGTTTGAACTCATATTTTCTAGCGCTTAGTGAACACAAGGGACAAGAACACAAATACACTAAGCGGCAGAAAATATGAGTTCAAACAATATCCAACTAACCCAAGTTTCTGCTTTACTCAATACCACCTAGATAGGCTAACATTTTTTTATGGTTAGGCTTAACATAGCGGCCGTGAACTTAGCACTCGGCAGCTAAATCTCGTGGTAATACACCACATAAATGATAGATGGCGCTACCAAAGAGCTCATGCTCGTTACTTCGACGTCTTCCAGACAGTGGCGGCATTTTGATTTAACTTAATGTTATGGGTTTCTCCTTTACTCACCTCACACGGGCTATAAGGGACTCGCTTTTCTGGCATCGCTTGGTTCTGGTCACGTGACAGTAGTGGTGAGGTAGCGAGTACGTCATGACTACGTCACACCGCCTCTGCCCTCTCTGCGCCTTTTAGTTTTGTGTTCACGTCGGCAGGATGCTTCCGATGGTCGGCGCTGAATTTCTGGGCAGCGCTTCAAGGTAGAACTCACTCAAGATGGAAAACAGGGAACTGCTTTGCGCACACAACAGCAGGTATGAAGGGCTCCTTTTCTGTGCGCGCATTGTGCCACTTGCATTTCTTTTTCACCGTATGCGGCGAGCTGTCCTCCGCCGTCCCCCACTATGTGCTGGAGCAACGCATAGCCGACAGCGCGTACTGCTTTGTAGGATATTTGGAACATAGTTAATGACCGCTGTCTCATGACCTCGTAGGCGCTTTTAGATTGCTGAAAGCATCTGCGCCACATGCATGAATTGTTACTTGGGCTCTTAAGCGTGCCTTAAGAAAGCACGTAGTTGTGCCCATCCGGCGGAAGAAATATTTGCGGTAAGCAGAAAGCAACGTCTGTATGTACCTCCTAATCGCGAGCAGTGGTCGTGAGCGGGCAGCCCAGGCAGCCGTCCCGTCGTCTTTGAGAGGACTGCAACCCAGAAGTAAAATTACAAAGCAGTGAGCTCTCCCTTGTTTTATGTATTCTTTACCGCTTCTCACTTGCAATGCAATTGCGCGGTCGCCGAGTTGAGTTGACGACTCGCTCAAAGGAAGCGAGGCCCAACAGAACTATTTCACCTGGTGGCGAGAGGGGGCGCGACACTGTGGAGGCGACGCCGCCACGCTGCCGCTCGAGGCGCCCCACGCAACGCGCGTTGCCGCCACAAAGTGGAATAAGACAGAGAATAAAAAAATGCGCAGAGACCGCGCCGACTCAAAATACTGTTAGGTAGGCTATACGTCATCGTTGTCAGGTGACCCTAAGCAAGCGATGTCCGGGCGAGTCCCTGGCGGGAAGCGTCACCCCACCGCCGCCATCTTTGAGTCTATAACGAGCAGGCCTCCTTCGATTGTTGGCTGCGGAATACTGCGTAAAAGTTAAATTGTGAGATGTATTTTTAAAGAAGGCCTATATAATGCACCTTTTTTTTCGTTATTTGAAGTTTAATTTTCGATCTCATGAATGATTTTAGAGCACGTTGTGGCGACGGCAGAAAAACTTACTCAAGAAGGTGCCTACTTTTAAATATTTAAATCAGGTCGCGCCTCGGTATTTTCCTTTCTGGGAGTGCTCAAAAGGGAAGCCAGGACTTGTTGAGGACAAGGTAAAGCCCACAATCGTAGTAATGAAAATTTCTGCTGTTGCAACTTATTTTAAAATATTAAGATCAATTCATATGACGAGCTAAAACACAGTAAAGTGAATGTATTAATGAATTTGACGCTCGAAGACATAAAACAATGCACGTTGCGTGGCGGGCGGTAGCATTTATGAAGGTGGTCATGGGTTTTTTCCTCTCCACGCAAAAAAAAGTAAAAGCTCTAGCAATGCGCGATGATGGAGAGAAATTCATAGCCAGGATTTCTGTCTTTTGGGCGTGTAACATTCCCAAAGAAATAAATGTATTCCAAAAACTTACCCCGGCAAGCGAGGTTCCTACTCACCCAGCCATGTCGCACATCGGTCGAGCTGCGTCCGATTCCAGTGGTGGCTCCGCGCAAACTGCGAACCTGCCAACCTGGTGACTGCGCCGTCAGGTGACACAAGATCTGCTTGGCGCGCCACGGCGATGAAAGGGTACACGGCGGGAAGTCGCCTTGGCTGCGTGGGAAACGCGCCGTGCCAGGCACGCACTGTCCGGGGAAGCTGCGCGTGGTCTGCATAATTCCGTGCAGCGCTGGCAAATACGCGCCAGGCTGCTCGAGTCCAGCCAGTGGGCTCAGATGCGCATCATACCAGGACATGGTTGTTTGAACGCTTCGACCTGCGCATCCGCCATGTCTGTGAATAGGCCCGTCGGCGGAAGCCGTCCTCTGCATGCCGTGTCCGGGTATGTTACAGCACCAAAGCGCTGCACTCGCGAGGCCCTGAGCAGACACAGCAGAAGTGCGGAATAGGCCGTCGCAGCACTGCAAAGAAGCTTACGGAGGAAGCATGATGCGGCTGGTCCGTGTGCAAAGAGAACGAGCGAATACCAGGCATCGACGTCCTAATACGCACGATGTTTGCAAGAAACAGCAGTACGTGACAGAACGTGCTCGGCCAAAGTGAATGCACTGAGACAGTTCTAATTATCTAAACACACTACGCAAGCGCGAAATAATTGATTGATTTCATGGGAGAAGCATCATAGGAACCACAAAACCCCCGCGGTTACACCATTGAACCATGCTTTAGCTCATCGAAAGCTGCGCGACATAAATCCATGGTCCTAGCGAGACTATGATGGACCTTAGCGCTCGGTTTTACTGACAAAGAGATCGAAATGCAGGTGAACCCACGGGGGTGAGGTAGCACTTGAAGATTCGGCTGCAAAAGCAACAACTGAACCTGTTTCTAGCCTTCCTCAAATTCACACTATATTATTTTAGCACATTGAAACTCATGTTAAGTCGGAAAGTTATCGGAAATTTTATGAGCAGGTATTACGCTGACATAAATTTTGTGGAGCTATATTCATTTTTTGAGTTACTGGTCGCTTAGCTGATATTAAGAAATACGCCGCCACCGTCTGGAAGACGTTGAATTAACGAGCTTTAGCTGTTTGGTAGCGCAATCTATCGTCCAGGCGATGTATTACCATGTGATTTGGCTACTTTTCTACACCTCCGGGCGAGCGGGGGCCTGCCGGCTTCAGGTCGGGTAGTTTTGGCCTATTTCGGCGGAAAAAATTTTTCGACTTTTTGGAGGACCCTTTTTTCTTGCCACAAGGCGGGAGGTGCCCGATCGCAGTGAGGTTTGAAATTATGAGCTGCCGAGCGCTGACATGAAGGCCGCCATGTTAGGCCTAACCATAGCAAAATATTAGCCTAATTAGGCAATATTGGTTTCTAACATGTTCTACTCGTCGAGCCCGTTTCGGATATTTCATTAGTTATATCATTACGTCATCTTTTAATTAGTTAAAATCAACTACATTCAAATCTAACCATAGCTAAATTACAAGTCCATTCGTTATATTGGTGTCTAACGTATTCTACTCATCTAGATGATTCCAAATATCTGTATTGCTTTATGATGACCTCATTAATTACTGTTTTAAAAGCGAATAAATATTGTCGTGTGACTGGGTAATTATGACGTCACAAAATCAGTTACCTCACGAATCAATCACCAATTTGATATTCTAACGACGTCACCTTTGATGACGTCACTCTACCTTTTTATTCAAGTATTTCTACTAAGTTTAGTTTGGTGATCGGTTTGTACGAGGACTGTCAACGACAGAATATGCTCCGGATAGCTACCGCCCAAAAACTTACCCTATCCCCTGTTCACGACGGATCTAAGCAGAAAAAAATTGGCCTGCAGTGCCTTATAATACAGCAAAGTAAAAAAAAATCAGAAACTGGAGACACTTAAGCTTGGCTTTAAGTTTATCACACGATATCGTTAACGGGTCCCTTATCAGTGGCCTTCGGTCGTCTGCACATCACTTCGCTAGCAGGGTCATTCTCTATTTTACATTAATAGATTTCGGGCAGTTCCAATACCACGCTTGGCGCAGTGGTGCAGTGGTTAAGCAATGCGCCACTGCTCCGGCAGGTGGCTGTTTCAAACACAACCAGCGGTGTGGCTTGTGAGGCCCAGGTTATCTCCCCGGGCAACCTCTCGCGACCAGTCTTTAATTTAACTGCCACCTGCCAGAGTTGGCAGTACTCTGGCAGTTCGCTCACAATCCGGTGGGCCGATTGTAATGACGTCACAATGTCACATGTAATAAATGGCAGGTGGGCCACCTGCTCCTTCGCTCACAAGGCCAACGCCGGATATCCTGCAGGACTGAAGACTACACGCTGTCGCGTTAAAACGCCTTAGCCTTATCGTTTTAACAAATGGCGGCCGTAGCTTTATCACCCATTCCATGCAGTAGAAATAGAATCGGTATTGTGGTTTGTAATATTAAGGTATTGAGCGCAAAATATGGAAATAAGTCGATAGCGGTTGTACAAATTCTGACCAACTTTTTTCGAGAGAACGCGCGTATTTAATTAGAACTTGCGCTGCGTCTGTCGCGTTTTGCCCTGACCTATTGTCCAACCGGACCAACACACTGCTCAGTTTTATGTCAACGATGCATGCCTCAGAACTTGATGATGCCGCCACTGAGGGATCACGGCACTAACTTTCGACCAATTAGATCAGAGTATTCTATTTCACGCACTATGGAAGGAGACCATACCATTTGTAGCCATGGACTCCTCGGAGAAGACCTTCTCGAGGCCGGTCGCGGTCAGCTGTGAGGGGGCTGTGACCTTTGACATTGGACAGCTAATGTGGAACGTCATTGAACATACGATTGCGATGTACGCTGTGCATAGCTTCGCCGACAACAGATAACCAGGCCGTGTGCCTCCAGAGAACTTTCTTGACAGCCATCTGCGCAAAACAGAAGCGTTCCGGGACTTACCTTATATTTGAAGAGTTTTTCTAAGCGAAATTCTTGACAGAAAATCGCTCCTGTGTCCCAAGGTGATGAAGGCCTAGGGCGCATGCTCCTCAGTGTGCTATGCGGTTTTCACATGCGAGAGCAACCTGCAGAGCACCTGAAAAGCATGCGCCCTGGCCCAACAGTAGACTAGAGTGCTGACTTGCCCATCCCCATAGCGGTGCGGTCTATCGTGTTAACTTCGTGATGTTGAGGGAATGTAAGGCTCAGGAGCTTACTGAGTGGAAAGGATAGAAGAGAAAGTTGTAGAGGGGAAAAAAGCGTTGCGGAAGTCACATGGTTTTGGACGCCATCATGCTCAGAAACGCTAAGCAATGGCGTTGTAAATGCAATGTAGGGGAGGCTTGAGCGCCTCCCAACGGCAGTTCTGTGCGCTTCACGTTGCTGAAGAATAGGAAAAAAAACATCAGGAGGACTCGCCTGGACACCATGGCGCCTTTCCCATCTGTTAAAGAAGGAACTGTTTATGTGACGCCCTCAATAGAGCCTAATTGAACCCAGTAACAGGCTTGAGTGAGCCCTCACTGCCTCACTGCCCTCCAGGCTTCTGCTTATAACTGAGGCCAAGACTTTACAGTTAGAAGCGGAAGAGGAAAGAGAACCAGCATTGGCAGCAGCAGCAACAGTAGCTTCGCTAAACAACCTCGATACTTAGCTATCACCTTACTTTTTCCATTCCTCTATCGAAGCTTAGAATTGAGAGAGACAAACGAGGGTAGGAGGCACGTATTTGATGAGCACATTACGACAGAAGTGAGGACAGGGCCTGCACTATTACTTTGCAACCGGAAGCGGGTGCAACTCCATTTTGGCTAGCGAGCTTTTGCGTCTTCTTTTTAATGTCCTCTGCTTCCTTTGCCTTCACTGCTCGCACCTGATTCGCAGCTCCGTTAGGCAAGCGCATAATAAGCAATATACCGCCGTTGCTGGCCCTGCCATATTTGCATTAAGAAAAATTGAAGTTCATGTGACTTTCTGGTTACAATGTCCTACGGATTTGACACCGCAAGATTACTTGGAATTCGAGGCAAGCTGTTTTAGTGCCCTTGGCAGCCACCCCGAGGCGCATTCCTTGTAACATTCAAAAACAGTGCTTTGGAATCGTTCGTTACATAGGAAGAAAATGGAATGAGCGAATGACTACCACTGAAGCGTTTTAGCCCGTTAGGCTTACCGGCACTGGCTAGGCGCTGTCCCAAATGCCCGGCATTTAGGCCTCATTTAGCATTTTTATTTGCTGTAAATCCTACGCATTTTTATTCCCGCTGTAAACCACGATTTACAAGCTCGGTACAGTTTTTAAAAGTTATAGTGCCTTGGATTTCATTCATTTGTTGCAAGGAACTGGCGCCACACTTCGGCTGGCGAAGACTCTCGAGAAGAAAACGAGGAAGTGGAACGTGGAGAGGAGCGCCTGCGGGGGAGAACAGGTGGAACGCGGTCGGCGACGGACGTATTGGAGATGTGCTGGCAGCCCGAATTTCCAGGCTTGGGCCTCAGCCACAGCCGTTCCGGCTACCAGACCTGGACAGCCGTCGTCGAGGGCCTGAGCCGCCAGGCCGAGGTGCCGCTGTTTCCTCCATGTCCGGCAGCCTCAGAGCACGGGCCGCCTCTGTCTCCACCGCTGCTTGCCCAGGCTACCTGACCTGGCGGCCGCGCCTGTGTTCCATCAGGGCATCGACCAGAGCCCATAGACTGTGCCGACGCCCCGCCACACCTCCTCGCTCGAAGGACCATCGACCAAGCCCACACGTCGAACGCTGGATATTTCGCCGAAGATTGAACGTTGAGTGAACCTCTTCTTTTTTTTTTTCTCTCGAGCTCGCTTTATTCTTCCGCGAGTGTTGTCTTTGTTTGAGCAACCACCACCGTCCTCAGCATGGCAGAGCCTTCAGTTTCTTTCGTGCCATCTGCGACAGTCAGATGTCTCGTTGGCACCGTCCGGTTGATGGAAAATGGCTCTTTGGCGTCTGGACACATTTCCAGTGATGACGTCGTACAGTGTGGTCTTCATGCACCGAGCGATGGACTTAATTGCCCGAAAAATATGGCGAAGAGATCAGAACCTCCGCCTCTGGGGCCTCTAAACTGCTGCTATCCGCCAGGAGCAGAGTAGCTCTATCTCCAGTAAGAGCTGCTTCAGGAACCAAGTCCCTACGCACCACGACACTGTTGGTACCGGTATCCCGTAAAACAGAAACCGGCTGCCCAAACAGCTCGCATTTCCTGCACAGGCATGCTGACACTGAAGCCCGCTGGCCGGTAATCCGCATCTACACTGGTGAGTTCAGGCTGTACTTCAACCAGAGGACTGGCAGGATGCACACAACAGGCGAACTCCTCGTGGTCTCCTGGGTTCTTCCGCCTGGAAGGCTGTGCATCGTGCCCTTGCGCGCGGCAAACCGTGCAGTACTGTTGTTTCAGCCGCGTCCGGCAGTCCGACGCTTTGTGTCCCGCCTTATAACATAGAAAGCATCGCACCTGCGATATAGATCCCGGAGTAATGTCCTTTCCTTTTGAGCTGTTTGGTTCCAACTTATCCTTGAAAATGAGCAAGTTAATTTGCCGTTGGGCCTCCAGAAAATTATCCGTGGCTACAGCGATCCCGTCTACTCTCTTACAGTTACGCTCGCGAATGAATATCTCAAGCCTCGCGTGGCAGTTGTTCAAAAATTCTTCGGCGACAATCATGTCGCGAACCTCTTCGAACGTTTTGCCTCGGCCCCTTATTTCAACCCAAGGATAAAAAAACTAGTCTCGTAGCGTACTGCCTACCGGTGTCGCCTTTGCGGGGCTCACTGTGGCGAAACTTTTCGCGGTACCCCTCCGCCGTGAAACACAACCGTTGCAGGAGCGCTAGCTTAGCTTTTGTGTAGTCTAGAGAGTCATCTTGCGATTACCTTCCGAAAACATGAAGAGCTTCTCCTACGAAGCATAGGCTTAACGCCGTGGCCCACTTGTCTCTTGGCCTACCTTGTCCTTTGGCAACGTGCTCAAATCACTTGAGTTAAGCGTCAAGATCATCGCGACCTTCGTTGAAAGCGGTAATCAGCCCTTGAAGGTTGATGGGCCCAGACGATTCGGCCCTGAGAACACTTGGTTCAGTAACTGCAAGTCGCTCCCCGGCCTCCATAAGCCTCACTCCTAACTGTAAATTCTGAGTAATCTGAGCCTCTAGCGCCATACGCTCCTTGGTAGCTTCACGCTCGGCATCCAAACGCTGCTTTGTATCCTGGCGCTCGGCGGCTCTCTCTCCGCGCGTCTTACGGAGCTCTTTCTCCACCCATGCTCGTAACTCGACATGACGCAAGACCATGCGTTCGACTCAAGCGACCAGCTCTGGCGCGCTCATATAGAAGAAAAAATTTCACTAGTCAAAGGAAAAAAACCCCGCCTGGTCCTGTCGCGGACGCCGAATGTGTGAGGGGAAGACTGGAGGTTGACATTACCGCATCGTAACCGGTCGAAGAAATAGACCTGGCGGCATGAGGGAAAAACTCTATTTTAAGCCTTTAGAGGAAAGGATTCACAAACACGTGAACAGGAAAGCAAACAAACACAGACAACACTCGCGGAAGACAAAGCAAAGGTCAATGGAAAAAAAGGAGAAGTTCACTCAGCGTACAATGTTTGGCGAAGTGTTCAGCGTTCGGCATGTATGCTTGGTAGATAGTTCGTTGCGCGAGGAGGTGTGGTGGGGCGTCGGCGCAGTCTACGGGCTCCGGTCGATGCCCTGATGGAACACAGGCGCGGCCCCCAGGTCAGGTAGCCCGGGCAAGCAGCGGTGGAGACAGTGGCGGCCCGTGTTCTGAGGCTGCCGGACAGGAAGGGAACAGCGGCACCTGGGCCTGGTGGCTCAGGCCCTGGACGACGGCTATCTAGGTCTGATAGCCCGGACGTCTGTGGCTGAGGCCCAAGCCTAGAAATTCGGGCTGCCAGCACATCTCCAACACGTCCATCGCCGACCGCGTTCCGCCTGTCGTCCCCCGCACGCGCTCTTCTCCACGTTCCACTTCCTTCTCCAGCGTCTTCGCCAGCCGCAGTCTGGCGCTAGTTTATTACAGTAGCACCGATAGCGTACTACTGTTTTCCATCATGTGTGCAAAGCAAGCACTTTCAAACGAACATACGCTGCGAAAAAGATACGGAGCATTGAATTTCGGTTCAGGCTACCGGCACCTGGAACTACTTAAGTAATTATGGTAGTAAGCTTCGCAGGATTAACGTACAGGTTGCATTAAGTCGAAGGAGATGCATCAGTTGCGCCTTACGTGAGCGTCAGCTTAGCATCGCTTGAGAGCTATCGAGCAGCGTGCTGGCATTGTGGCCTTTCCAATTTTTTGCGTACAGCGCGGATACATGGAGGCGTTCCTTTCATAAGAGAGTCAGCTCTTTTTTATCACAATTCTCGATTTCTAGGTCTATCCTACCGCCTGCCTTCCGCGTGAAATTTTCTGCAGCCTCCATTCGGCATGAAACTTTCTAATTCCGAGGAATTCAAAATGGCGGCCCCCATAGTTAATCGATATTGCACCCCAATCGGTGATGGATTGGTGACGTCATTAGTGTATCAAATTTGTGATAGATTGGTGACGTCATTAATTTTGTGACGTCATAAATAACTAGTCACGCGACTACGTTTAACCTCTTACAACTTAGTAATTAACGGGGTCATCATAAAACGAATGAGATATTTCGAATCCTGTAGGTGAGTAGACCACGTTAGATACCAAAATTAACTAATCAAGTTAATAGTTATTTATGGTTTGGCTTATATTTATTTGCTTACACCTAACCGATAACGTCATGATCTAATTAATAGCATATTCGTAACGGGTTCGATGAGTAGAACATGTTAGACACCAATATCGCCTAATTAGGATAACATATAGTTATGATTAGGCTTAGCATGGTGGTCGTGACGTCCGCACTCGGTAGCTCAATCATGTGGTAATATATCGCATGGACGACAGATGGCGCTACCAAACAGCTAACGCTCGTTAATTAAACGTCTTCCAGACTCTGGCGGCAAAATTGTTTAGATCTAATCTATGATGCTGGGTTTCTCCTGGACACACCTCACATGGGCTAGATGGGACACGCTTTTCTGGCATCGCTTGGTTCTGGTCACGTGACAGTAGTGGTCAGGTAGGGCCCACGTCATGACTACATAGAGCTCGTTCCGCTTCTGTCCTCTCTGCGCGTTTTAGTTTTGTGTTTGCTTTCTTTCTCTTCTTCACGTCGGCAGGATGCATCGGGTGCTTTGAGAGGCTGCACTTCCGATCGACGGCGCAGAATTCCTGCGCAGCGCCTCAGGGTAGAACTCACTGCTGATGAAAAACAGAGAATTGCTTTGCGCTCCCAACAGCAGGGATGAAGGCCTTCTTGTCGGTGCGCGCATTGTGACTCTTGCATTTCTTTTTCAGCGTATACGGCCAGCTCTCCGCCGTTCCCCACTATGTGCGGGAGCGACGCATAGCCCACAGCCCGCACTGCATAGGAGGATAATTGGAACATAAATAATCAACGCTGTCTCATAACCTCGTAGGTGCTCTTAGACTGCTGAGAGCATCTGCATCACATGCATGAATTGTTACCTGGGCTCTTCAGCGTGCCCTAAGAAAGCACGTAGTTCTGACCATCCGGCGGAAGAAATGTTTGCGGTAGGCAGAAGGCAACGTCTGTATGTGCCTCCTAATAGCGAGCAGTGTTCGTGAGCGTGCAGCCCAGGGAGCCGTCCCGTCTTCTTTGGGAGGACTGCAACCCAAAAGTAAAAGTGCGAAGCAGTGAGCTCTCGCTTGTTTTAGGTATTCTTTACCGCTTCTCAGATGCAATGGCATTAGTCGTTCGCCGAGTCGATTTCATGAGTCGCTCCAAGGAAGCAGTGCCCAACAGAACTATTTCACCTGGTGGCGAGAGGGCGCGCGAGACTGGAGGCGACGCAGTTAGAAGTGGGGATGCGTAGGCTTAGAGAGGCCTCTGAGAGTGTGCATGTGACCATATACACAATCCCCGAGGCCCAGAGGCAGGCTAGAGAAACGAAAAGGAGAATCGTTGAGGCGAATCGTGTAATTAGGTTAATGAGTCGGCGACTAAGATACGGGATAATGGAAGTTAACAGGGATGTGTACGAGGCCAGGCCTCGCCCATTTGCACAGGATGGCATTCACTAATGTGGTGCGACTGGCAGGAGGGTGGGTAGTAGCCTAGGTCGCCAGGCAACAGCTTTTTTTGGTTGGACCCAGAGCTCTGAGTGAACCAGTGTAGAGAAGGAAGATCCAAGATCAAAGGGACGATGAAACCATAGGAGAAGAAATAGACACAAGCGCTGGGGCCAAGTTAATTCAGATATATGTTTCATTAACATTCAAGCTGGCAAGAATAGTCTGAAATGGGAGGAAATGAAACAGTTATGGCTGGAGGAATTAATTGTATATGGTTTAGTGGAAACGCATCTTAGAGACATGGAGGAACCAGCCTGTAACCCAGACTACGCATGAGAATATTGTAATAGAACAGAGGGCAGCAGAAAGGGGTGGTGGTGGAATTGGGGCATTCATTCATAAAAGTAAGAATTTTCAAAGGTTAAACTGGTTTACAAGGAACATTTAAGGCTGAAATGAAAAGTGGCAGGGGAGCAAACACTACTTGGCTTGGTATACCTGTGGACAGGAGCTAACGCCAAAGAGGAAAACAGGAAAATGTTAGAATGTATTGCAAGCGACATTGATGAGCTAGGTGGACAGGGCGAGATAATTATATTAGGCGACATGCACGCCTATATAGAAGACCTGGATGGGTACACAGGTTCAACAGGAAGCATGCTGCAGGACGTGTGACAGGCATGATTTATTTTTATGCAACAGTACCGAGAAGTGTGAAGGGCTCATAACATGGGAGGCAGGGAGTCTGCACTCGACGATAGATTATGCACTAATGTAACAGAGGATGTATAATAGATTAGGAGTAATGAGCATAGATGAACATGGTTCCAGAAGTCCAGGTCGTGACCACAAGCATATCAAGATGAGTTTCAGAAGAGAACCCAAAGTAGGACTGAAGCGAGATGAACAATCAGAGGGAAATTTTTACTCAGAAGAGCAATTGGAAGCAGCAGCCAAACAAATTGGGGAAGTAATCTTTGAGGATAGTGAAACAGAATGGACTTATACCAAATTAACTCGATTATTGGAGCAAGAGCTAACAAAGGTGCGAGTAAAGCTAAAAGGGAAAAGAGGGAAACCCAAGAGTTGGTGGGATGAGGAGGTCAATAGGGCGATAGAGAAACGTCAGGAAGCATCCAGGGAACACTGATATGCCAAGAAGAAGGGGGAACCAAAAGTTGAAGTAGACAGAAAATGGGATACCTTCATAAAGTGTAGAAGGGAAGCATTCTATTTGATTAATGAGAAATTAGAAGAAAGAGTGCCAAATTGATGTCGAAAGTAAATAAAAAGGATAGAAAAGCAGCTCAAAAATTCTGCAAGCATCTAAATACATTGAGTAATAAGACTACGCAAGAACAAAGGCTTATTGTTACAGATCAGGGTATTCGACTAGAAGGGAATGAAGCGATAAAACACATAGGAACAAGGATGACAGAAAAATTTAAGGAAAGAAATGTTGCACACAATTTATCAAACGAAGATAGCCCGGTAACTGCAATAGCTTCACTTGAGCAAAGAGAGTAGGAAAGGGCATAGAAGAAGGCTCCTAGTGGCACGTCAACAGGACCAGATGATATTCCGATTATGTTAATAAAGGAGCTAGGACCAAAATACAAGCAAACATTTATACAGGTAGTGAATAAAATGATTTGGATGGGAAAGTCCCCGATGAATGACAATTAAGTAGAATGAACATGATATATAAGGGAAAGGGGGACAAAGCTGACGTAAGTAACTACGGCCCCATAACAGCGACATCTGTGGTGTACAGGGTGGTGATGCAGATTATAAAGGATAGATTGCAGGCTTGGGTGGAGAACGAGGGGGTGCTAGGGGAGTTACAAAATGGGTTCCGGAAACAAAGGAGGCTGGAGGACAATCTGTTTTCATTGACGCACTGTATAGAGATTGCTGAAAAGGAACACGGGCCCCTATAGCTAGCATTTCTGGATATTAAGGGAGCATACGACAACGATATTCAAGAGTATCTGTGGGACATACTGGGCACATTGGATGTAGAAGATGGTGTAATTAATCTTTTAAAAGATATATATATATATAAAGGTACCAGAGTGCATATAAAATGGGAAACAAAGGTATCAGAGCCTGTAGAGATACAGCGGGGGCTTAGGCAAGGATGTCCTCTGTCTCCTTTGTTGTTCATGTTGTACCTGCAAGGGTTGGAGACCAAGCTAGATAGGAGTGGACTAGGCTTCAACCTTTCTTTTTTCAAGCAAGGAGAATTGATTAAACAGTGATTACCGGGCAGCAATGCGTATATCTTGCTAACCATCAATCGTCCTTTTTACCAGTCATCAGAGGTGTACCGCAAGGTAGCGTGCTGGGCCCTTTATTATTCAGTGTGTATATCAACAGTATTGTAAACATTGATAAGACCTTAAAATTCATTATATATGCTGATGATTGCACAGTACTATTCTCTGGTGTAGATGTAACTAAACTAATGATCAAATGTAACCAATTGCTTGATACCCTTCAGAAGTGGTGTGGTGCTAATATACTCAAAATCAATCCTACAAAATCAAAAGTGATGGTATTTCGACCAAAAAACAAGGCTATCAGGTTTGAAGGTGTTATTACCTGTGCTGGTGAGAAAATTGAAATCGTTCATGAACACACCATACTTGGGGTAGCATTTTCTTCTAACCTTACTTGGGATTCACACGTTCAAAAGTTGACTAATAGTCTCTCGTCAGTGACAGGCGCAATCTGTCGCTGCCGCACTTTTCTTCCTTGTGAAATAAAACTTCAGATATATAATGCGCTATTTGCCTCACGCATTAATTACTGTTCCTTAGTTTGGCTCACAACTACTAAAACAAACATAGAGAAAATTTCACTGCTCCAAAAGAAAGCCATTCGTCATATTGCGAATCTTGATTACTTAGGCCCTACTCGACAAGCTCTCCAGGCGCACAATGTTGTAAGGATTCAAAATATGTACGAATTGCGAATTCTGTTGTCATACTATTTCCCTTCCAGCTTCAGATCAATGGTAGAAGGTAACACACTGCTAAAAGAAAATAGCCATCCAGTAAACACACGCAACACAGACAAATGGCTAGTACCGTTTTTTCGAACAGACTACAGGCTGCAGACACTAGAATACAATCTCCCCGCAATTCTCAACAAATACAAAGACACGAATAAATCTACCAAAGCTACACTACGTCATTATTTTGTAATGATGTAACCTGATGTTCTTTCTCTTAGCTGAAAAATTCTCTCCAGTTTTTCTTAGTTTTTTTTAACAAACTTCTCGTTTAAAGTGTTAATAAAGTGTGTAAGATTTGCTGTCATTTATTGAGCTGATTGTATGCATATTTCCTTGCAGTTAGTGTTACTTGCCGAACTGATATTTTTGGTGTCCTCTTAATATAACTATATGTTCACTGCATTTGCTTGAATCCATGATACCTTTTTGTTTCATTGTTGTATCAACTATTTTCTTCTCGATGTATATGAATATTCTTTTAATGTGTGCTGTTATGCCTTGTAACGGCTGGCTGGGGCCTCGTCAAGCTGTTTACGCACAGCTTTTAGCCCAGTCAGCCGACCAGAACCTTCTGGGAAATAAATTGAAATTGAATTGAAATTAATATACGCCGATTATATAGTGCTAATGGCTGATAGCAAGGAATGTTTGCGGAAGTTGATAGACATATGTGGTACAGAGGGAGATAGATTAGGTTTCAAGTTTGGTAAGGAAGAATCTGCAGTCATGATATTTAATGATGAGGTCGGCGAGCATAGAATACAGGAGTTCACGCTAGAAATAGTGGATGAGTATAAGTATCTTGGGGTGTGGATATATTAAGGGCGCTGAATATCTGACAGAGCATGAAAAATATGCAACGTATAAAACTAGTAGGAATGGAGATGTCATGAAAAATAGGGCACTTTGGAATTACAATAGGTATGAAGTGGTAAGAGGGATCTGGAAAGGGGTGATGGTTCCGAGCCAGACTTTCGGTAATGCGGTCCTGTGCATGAGACCAGATGTTCAAGCAAGGTTAGAAATCAAACAACGTGGCATAGGGAGGCTAGCTTTGGGAGCACATGACAATACGTCAAATCAGGGGGTACAAGGTGATATGGCATGGGCGTCGTTCGAGAGCAGAGAAGCTAGCAGTAAGGTAGCATTTGAGGAGCGTTTGAGAAAAATGGGGGAAAAGCAGTGGGCTAGGAAAGTTTTCAGACACCTGTATATAAGGAATGTTGATACGAAATGGAGAAAGCGGACTAGAAAATTGAAGAGCAAATATCTGGACAGCAGTAGGGGGGCAAATCAGCAGTTATCAGTTAAGAAAAAGGTTAAAGAAACAGAGAGCTTTGTGGAAAACAGGGATGCTGACCAGATCAGCATTGGGAACATATAGGATTTTTAAGCAGGAAATCGGCCAAAAGAAAATATCCATGATAATTGTAGGGGAAGCTCTTTGTTGTTTGAGGCTAGGACGGGAGTTTTGCGGACTAAGACACATAGAGTCAGGTACCACGAGGTAGACACGTTGTGCGTTGCGCGCGGAGAGGAGGAGGAAACGGCTGAACACTTGATACTTGTCTGTAAAGGGCATCACCCTACAGTGAAAATCAGCGGGGCTGATTTATCCAAGGCATTGGGTTTAACGGCAGTGAAGGGAAAGTAGATTTTAAGCGGGTAGAAGTAACCAAGCGAAGGTTATCTGATTGGTGGCTAAAATCAAGAAAAAAGTAAAATTTCATAAGTCATGGCTAGGTGGCTTGAGCCGCCGCCCGATTTAAAGGGTTCAGCCGTATTCATCCATCCATCCATCCGACGCCTCCGCTCGAGGCGCCCCACACACCCCGCGCTGCCGCCGGAAAGGGGAATAAGAAAGGGAAAAAAAAACAAAAGCGCCGAGACCGCGCAGACTCTAGATACTATGACATAGGCTGTACATCATCTTTGTCGTGGGACCGGAAGCAAGCTACGTCCGGGCGAGTCCCGGGCGGGAAGCGTCACCCCACCGCCGCCATCTTTGAGTCTGTAACGAGCAGGCAATCTTCGACTGTTGGCTGTGGAATACTGCGGAAAGCTTAAATTATGAGCTGCACTTTCAATGAAGGGCTATATAATACATCTGTTTTTCCCGTTGTTGACAAGTTTAAATTCAGACCTCGTGAATGCTTTTAAAACATGGTGCGGCGATGGCAGAAAAACTCAAGAAGGTCCACACTTTTAAAAATCTTAAACCGGTCACACCGCGGTATTTTCCTTTCTGGCAGCGCTCACTAGGGCGAGCCAGGACTTGTTGAGGAGAAAGTAAATCCCATGATCGCAATAATTAAAATTTCTGTTGTTGCAACATATTTGAAAACCGTAAGATCAATTCATATGACGAGATAAAGCACTGATAAGTGAATATCCTTGCGAAATGGACGCTCGAGGACACAAAACGATGCACGTTGCGTGGCGGGCAGCAGCTTTTATGAAGGTGGTCATGGGTTTTTTCCTTGCTACGCATAAAAAAAACGAAAAAGCTCAAGCAACGTACAATGGTTCAGGGAGGTTCATAGCCAGATATGCTGTCTTCTGCACTGGTAACATTGGGAAAGAAATAAGTATATTCCTAAGACATACCCAGGTAAGCGAGGTTCGCACTCACCCAGCCATGTCACACATCGATCGAGCTGCCTCCGATTCCAGTGGAGGCCCCGCGAAAACTGCAAACGTGGCAACCTGGCAACTGCACCGACTGGTGGCACAAGATCTGCTTGGCGCGCCACGACGATGAAAGAATATGCGACGGGAAGTCGCCTTGGCTGCGTGGAAAACGCGCCGTGCCAGGCACGCACGGTCCGGGGAAGCGGCGCGTGGTTTCCATAATTCCGTGCAGCGTTGGAAAATACGCGTATGGCTTCTCGAGTCCAGCCAGTGGGCACAGATGCGCATGGCACCAGGACATGGTTGTTTTAAAGGTTTTCCCTGCGCATCCGCCATGTCTGTTAATAGGCCCGTCGGCGGAAGCCGTCCGCTGTATGCCGTGTCTGGGTATGTTACAGCACCGAAAGCACCGCACTCGCGAGGCACTGAGCAGACACAGCAAAATTGCGGAATAGGCCGTCGCAGCACTGCAAAGAAGCCTACGGAGGAAGCATGATGCGGCTGGTCCGTGTGCAAAGAGAACGAGCGAATACCAGGCATCGACGTCCTAATACGCACGATGTTTGCAAGAAACAGCAGTACGTGACAGAACGTGCTCGGCCAAAGTGAATGCACTGAGACAGTTCTAATTATCTAAACACACTACGCAAGCGCGAAATAATTGATTGATTTCATGGGAGAAGGATCATAGGAATCACAAAACCCTCGCTGTTGCACCATTGGATCATGCTTTAGCGCACCAAAAGCTGCGCGACATAAACCCATGGTCCCAGAGAAACTATGATGGACCGCAGGCCTCGGTTTTACTGAAAAATAGATCGAAATGAAGGTTAACCCACGGGGATGAGGTCGCACTTGAAGATTGGGCTGCAAAATCAACAACTGAACCTGTTTATAGCCTTCCTGAAAGGCACACTATAATATTTTGGCACATTGAGACTCGTGTCAAGTCAGAAAGTTATCAGAAAGTTTATCAGCAGGTATAACGCTAACATAAATTTTGCGGAGCATTATTTATTTTTTGAGTTACTTATTGTTTAGCTAAGATTAAAAATATGCCGCCACCGTCTGGACGACGTTGAAGTGACGACCATTACCTGTTTGGTAGCGCAATCTATCGTCCATGGGATGTATTACCATGTGATTCGGCTACTTTCCATACCTCCCCGCGAGCGGACGCCTACCGGCTTGAGGTTGGATATTTTTGGCCAGTTAGGGCCAAAAAATATTTTCGACTCTTTGTAAGGCCATTTTTTTTTTGCCAGAAGTCGGTAGGTGCACGGTCGCCTTGGAGTATAAAATTGTGAGCTGCTGACAGCTGACGTGACGGCCGCCATTTTAAGCCTAACCATGGCTAAACATTAGCCTAATTAGTCGATATTGGTGTCTGACCTGTTCTACTCATCGAGCCCGCATCGAATATTTTATTATTGAGATCATGACGTCATAAGATAATTAATTACAAGCAATTAATTTTTTAGCTAATAATAAATAAATATCAACTTCACTAGTTAATATTGGTGTCTATCGGGTTTTACTCATCTAGACGATTACAAATATATGTATTGTTTTATGATGGGCTCATCAATTACGGAGTTATTAGCGATTAAACATTGTCATGTGATTCGTTATTTATGACGCCACGAAATCAGTGACGTTATGAATCAATCACCAGTTTGAATGACGTCACTTTTAATGACGTCAACTTTATTGACGTCAGGTTTCCTTTTCAACTTCGCTTACTAAGTTTAGTTTGGTGATCGCTTTTTACGAGCACTTTGAGTGACGGAATATGAGCTGAAGAACAACCACCCACAAACTAACCCTGTCTCCTGTTCACGAGGGATCGAAGCAGAAAAAAATTGTCCTGCAATGACTGATATTAACGCAAAGTAAAAAAAAAAGCATTTTGATACACTTGGGCTTTGCCTTAAGGGTACCACACGATAGCGCTAACAGGCCTCTCATCAGCTGCGGCCTTCGGTCCTCTGCGTATCATTTCGCTGACAGAGTCATTCTCTATTTTATATTAATAGATTGCGGGGAGCGCCCATACCACTCCTGGCGCATTGGTGCAGTGGTTAAGCAATCCGCAACTGCCCCGCACGTGGCTGTTTCAAGCACAGCCACTAGTGGGGCTTGAGAGACCCAGGTTGATCTCCCCCGAGCAACCTCTCGCGACCAGTCATTAATTTAACTGCCACCTGACTGAGTTGGCAGTTCGCTCACAATTCGGCGGGAGGGAGGCAGGTTGTGATGACGTCACAAGGCCACATGACCTAAATGGCAGGTGAGCCAGCTGCTTGTTCGCTCACAACGCCGACGCAGGATTTCCTGCAGAACTAGACTTCACTGTGTCGCATTAAAAGGTCTGAGCCCTATCGATTTAACAAATGGCGGCCGTAGCTGTACCACCAATTCCATGCAGCAGCACTAGCGTCGGTGTTGTGTTTTGTATAAGTAACGTATTGAGCGCAAAACGTGGACAGAAGACGACCACGGTGGTATGAATTCTGACAAACTTTTTTCTAGGGAACGCGCGCAATTAATTGGAACTTGTGCTGCGTCTTTCGTGTTCTGCCCTGACCTCGTGTCTACCCGGAACAACCCGCTGCTCGGTTTTGCCTGTGGTGCATGCCTCAAAACTTGATGACAACGCCACTCAGCAATCACGACACTAACTTTCCGCCGTATAAAATGTTCTATTTCACGTACTGGCAAGGAGACCATACCATTTTTAGCCATGCCATCTATGGGTGCAATGTAGTCGTAAAAGAAGACCATCTCGAGGCCAGTCGGCGCCAGCTGTGAAGGGGCTGTGACCTGTGACACTTGATACTTCAATTACAACGTCACTAAACATTCGGTTCCGAAGTGTGCTGTGCACAGCTTTGCCGACAAGATGTAACCCCGCCGCAAGCCTCCGGAGAACTTCCTTGACATAGCCATCGGTACAAAACAGAAGCGTTACGGGACTTACCTGATCAGGTTTTTTTCGCAGGAGCGTTTATTTTGAAGCAAAGATCTTGACAGAGAATGGCTCCCGTGTCCCAACGTGATGAAGGCCTAGGGCGCATGCTGTTCAGTGTGCTGCGCAGTTTTCACATGCTAGAGCAACCTGCAGAGCACCTGAAAAGCATGCGCCCTGACCCAGCCGCAGACCCGAGTGCTGACTTGCCCATGCCATTAGCGGTTCCGACTATTTTATTCACTTGGTGATGTTGAGGAGTAGAAGACGCAGGAGCTTACTGAGAGGAAAGGATAGACGAAAAATTGGAGAGGGAAAAGAAGCGTGGCGGAAGTCACATGGTTATGGACGCCGTCATGCGCATTAACGCATAAGAATGGCGTTGTGAGTGCCATGTAGGGGAGACTTGAGCGCCTCACAGCGGCAGTTCTGTGCGCCTCACCTTGATAAAGAACACGAACAAAAGATGAGGAGGACTTGCCCGAGCACCATGGCGCCTTTCCCATCTGATACAGAAAGAACTGTTTATGTGACCCCCTCAATAGTGCCTAATTCAAAGCCAGTAACAGGCTTGAGTGAGCCCTCACTGTCTCACCGACCTCCGGGCCTCTGCTTATAACTGAGGCCGTGCCTCGACAGTCAGAAGCGGAACAAGAGAGGGAACCAGCAGCGGCAGCAGCGGCAACGGTAGGTTCGCTAAATAACCTCTAAGTTTGGCTTTTACCTTACTTTTTTTCATTCCTCCATCCGAGCTTAGAGATGAGACAAACGACAGTAGGAGGCACGTATTTGATGAGCACAATACGACTGAAATGAGGAGAGGGCCTGCACTCATACTTGGCAACCGGAAGCGGGTGCACTGCTATTTTGGCTAGCGAGTTTTTGCGTCATCCTTTCAACCTCTTCTATTTTCTTTTTTTTTCACTGCTCGCACAATGATTCGCAGCTCCGTTAGGCAAGCGCATTATAAGCAATATACCGCTGTTGCTGGCCCTGCCATATTTGCATTAAGAAAAATTGAAGTTCATGTGACTTTCTGGTTACAATGTCCTACGGATTTGACATCGCATGATTACTAGGAATTCGAGGCAAGCTGTTTTAGTGCCTTTGGCTGCCAGTCAGTGGCGCTTTGCTTTTAACATTCAAAAACAGAGCTTTGGCATTATTCGTGACGTAAGAAGAAAAGTTAATTACCGAATGGCTACAATTGAAGCGTTTTA
Organism: Amblyomma americanum; assembly: GCF_052857255.1. Lineage (NCBI taxonomy): Eukaryota > Metazoa > Arthropoda > Arachnida > Ixodida > Ixodidae > Amblyomma > Amblyomma americanum. The sequence continues at coordinate 510,474,804 of NC_135497.1, forward strand.
GCCCGCTAGGCTTACCGGCACTGGCATGGTGCTTTACCGAATTCCTGGCATTGGGGCTTCATTTAGCATTTTCGTTTGCTGTAAATGGTACAGATTTTTATTCGCGCTGTAAATCATGATGATTTGCAAGCTCGGTAAAGTTTTTGGAAAGTATAGTGCCTAGGATTTTGTTCAGTTGTACCGATAGCTTACAATAGATTTCCTTTGTGCGCACAGTAGGCACTTTCAAAGGAACACACGCTGCGAAAAAGATACGGAGCATTGAATTTCGGTTCAGGATACTGGTACTTGAAACCGCTCAATGAATGAGGGTAGTAAGCTTGGCAGGATTTACGTACAGGTTGCATTAAGTCGACGCAGATGCATCCGTTGCGCCTCACGTGAACGTCAGCGTAGCATTGCTTGAGAGCTATCGAGTAGCGTGTAGGCATTGCGGCCTTTGCATATTTTTGGCGTAAAGCGAGAAAACATGGAGGCTTACTTTTTTTAAGTGCGTTAGTTCTTAGGGCCGTGGCCAGTGACGTCTCGAGCCCCTCCGCCTTGCTTCTGCCGGGGCAGCGCAAGATGGCCGTCCGTCGATTGAACGGGGGAGCGAGGCTTGGACGGTGGCAGCTTTGTCGCGAAGCATTATTTATTAGCCACATGTTGATATTACGAGTACTCAGAGGGACTGCAAACTTCGCCGCGTGCAGCAGTGGCGGCGAAAGTTCCACTAGTTTAATTCGGTAAGCATCTACGCTGACGGAGTTGACAGAGCGCCCCTTCAAACCGATGCAAGACCTGTGAAGTGGCGGTGTCACGAATTGTTTATTTGGAGCTGTTTGTGGTTGTTTCAAGCGTTTGTAATTCCTGCTGCGAGTTTTTTCCAGTGCGTGCGCAAGGTTCACAGCATAGTGACAAGTGTCCGCGTAATGAAAGTGATTATGGTCGGTGCGAGTGCTTTCCTATCAAGTCAGCGATGTGTTCACTTCGAAAAACTCGCGACGCACGCCGTTTTCCGAGTGCTGAATAAAACTTTGTGATGTGCAGCTAGTCGCGTCTGTTGCGATGGCTGCAGTGTTTGCGACCGAGGTGGGCACATGACGTTGTTTCTGCTGCATCGAAAACTGCCGTGTGTACGACTTGACACGATCTTGGCGGCACCTACGTCGCACTGTTTTCTGCTGCGACAACAGCAGCGTTGCGAGTCTTGTGCGTCTTAGTGCACCATACAGTAGTACGTTTCATGACCTTGGGTGCACGGGTTGCGACAGTGTGCCAGCGGCATTATGTAGCGTGTGTGAAAAAATCGCTGCGCAGTGCAAATGTTAGTTCGGGGGCACAGTCATTTTGTATGCGTCTGTGTGTGTGCCTGCTATGCGGACCCTGTCTGCCATAAATACGTGTGTGATGAAATGGCGACTGCACACAGCTTCCTGTGCATGACGGTGAGCTGAGCCAGAATATTAGTTTTCGGTTTAGGTTGGGACAACATAGTATGACCAGATGACCAAAATATTTTTAAGAATCATAGCCACCAATACGCCACGCCTGTGCAGCAGCTTTTGCTTCTCAAACGAGCAGCCACTCGTGGTAATTTGAATGGACACTATAGTTATTGGTCAGAACTGACCACCAAGCAGCATGTTGCGCACAATGAGTGGTGGTTAAAAAAAAAATCTTAAGGAAGCCATTCAGATACCCTTTTTTTTCTAATAGTGGTGTGAAATCAATATCAGACAAATGCTTGACAATATGCTGATCTTTAAAATCAAATGGGACCTTGGATTCGACTCATCAGAAAAACGTGATCTCGAAATACTTCGTGGGCCATGACATCTACCCCTTAGCTATGAAACAGCTTGAATACAATCAGTGACTGTTACCGTGTTTGTTCTTGCTAGCAGTCCCTTGGATTAAAACTGGATTAAGCTTTCTCTATGCTTTTGTTGGAGACTTGTTTGCCAACTCGATTTTGTCAGTGCCGAGCAGTTTTTCAGCAGCAGCGCTTAATGCTATCAACCTCATTAGTTTGTTGATGAGGCATTCTCGTAGCCTTCAACAGGAGATGCAATCCATGCGCATTTGCATGTTTATCTGCTGCCTTCATTTGCCTCTGACAACCTAACATCGCGATTATTTGCCTGCTGAGTGACAGCTCTGGTTGGCCTGCAAGAAATTATGTATCGGCAATGTATTATGCTTCCTAGATTTTCTTAGCCCTCCTCGAATTTTCCACTTGCCAGAATATTAATTTGCTCATACGTAAATTCCTCAGTTATCAGATAAGTTGCCTGCAACAATTATCCGATCGTATTTGTTTCATGGTCATGACAGCACTATTCGTGCACATGTTCTCAAACAGTTACAAGTCTTTTTTAATTCCTTGAAATGTGCAATACACTGTTGCATGGTGGTTGGTTCTGCAATACCAATGCTCAGTAATTCCCGCGAGCCCTGCAGTATTGATGAAACTGTCGACCTGTCGAGGCTGACACCAGATATAATTTGAGCCCATTTCTTTTTGCTTGGATTGGCTCAAATGGTTGCGCCCGTTAGCATTCATAGATTCTCTGCTTTGCACTGGAGCCAAGTTTTCTTTCTGCCTAACATGCACACCTGAAACCAAAGCATTGCATTTTCGTCTCGCAGTGCGCTGTGTTTAAACTTAGTGTTGTGGGCTGCGGGAAATCATCTGTGTAATTTTAAAAGTTGCAAAGTAAGCAAGCGGTTTTGTTCTTTTCTTATTTAACAGATTTTTGTTCAGTGAAATGAGCAATATGTACCAGGTAGTGTGTGGCCGAGCCGTGGTCATGATTTTGATACCAGAAAGAAAAGTCCTTGGCAACCAGAAAGCGTGTGAGCAGGAGCAATCAGTGTGTCTGGCAGTCCTTGGGCTTAAGGTAAGAACGGTATGAGGAATCTAGTGCAACAAATGTATAGGATTTAGTCTATGTTTGGCTTGTCCACTGAAATCAAAGCATTTGTAACACTTTTTCCGCTCTACATTACTGTCGTGTTAGCAGAGTTGAGATTTTGTTCGCACTGCTGTGCAGATTAAAACAAGAAAATTCTGGGGGCACATTGTTGGCCTAAAGTGCGGTAAAGCGGAAACCTTTAATGCAGTGTGGCTGCTTGTGTCACTGATGTGAGGTTAAGACGCTAATTAAGTACACAATTGTTTCTGAATCGTAAACGCTGGAGACACTGGAGGGCGTTTCGGAGGCATCCGTCTGATTCGACGCCTTTCCGCAAACACTATCCAGCGTCTTTACGCTAGACATACATTAGTGTGGGCAGAGAGAAAAGGAGAGCTACATATGCGTTGGCGGGAAGTTTGCATAGTCGTTAGCACGATCGGCTGTGGTTCAGAAGGGTGATGGTTCCAATCCCGCCGTGCACAAGGATTTTTTTCGCTGATGATGCCATCGGTGTGACATGACTTGAGACCGGACTTGACCTTAGACCGGACCAGGTCAAGGCTCCAGTGTGAGCCATTAATAGCTTTTGTCTCATTGAACAATGGCGGTATGCATTTTCACCCCGTCTACTGTGTTATCGGCGACTTTCTGACGTAGCGAGGTGTACAAATGTTGAAAAAGTGTGGTCCCAGAAAAGATGACCCTAATTCCTGTCCGTAATCATGAGTTCTGTACTACCGAGGCATGACTGTTTAATGAAGTGATGGCTAATTGTTAAGTTTTTATGATGTGCGAAGCAATAAATTTTTGTTTACCCTAACTATATGACAGAGGAAGTAAAATCATCTTTGAAAAATTTGAAAGCTGATAGAAGAATGCGTTTTGTCGGAATAGGAGTTGGTGGTTGGAGAAAAATATTTGCCTTTATCTGACAGCACTTTTAAAGAGCACATTGCAAAATGACCCTTGTGGAGGTGGTGAAACTGCATCAGTGTCACATATATTAAGGAGCCTAAATTAAATTTTAAAGGAAAAAGGGTGTGAAGAAGACGACGCGAATTAACCGAAGAATAAAGAAGAGGAAGAAGAAGCATTCGGTGAGGTGGAGGGAGATGATTGGTGCAGAAGCATTCGATGAGGTGGAGAGAGATGATTGGTGGAGAAGAGAAGAAGACGACGACAAGGCTTATGTGGACTAACTCCGAGGCTATAAAAGGGTGAGTGAGAGCGAGGCACTGGGGGAAACAGCAGAGAAGCGGAGGCTCCGGCGGGTCAGGGACACTTTGGCTGGAAGAGAGCGACGCCGGCTACTGCTCCGGTGAGCTCGCGTCCTACGACATCGCATCGTGAACTTCCTGCCGTGTCTGAGCCCGTTCCGGGGAGTCAACAGAGGACGGTACCACCTGCTACGGCCAGGGGTATCTCCAGCGCTCTTGCCACCCATCCGGGTGGTGCCCCCAACGCCAGCACCGGCATCACCTCCACGGGCGCTTGGACCGGGAGCTTGTACGACGCAGCCAGCGACGCCAGCCCAAGCGCGTCGAACGCCGCCAGCGACGCCAGCTCAAGCACGGCGAACGCCGCCCTGACGCCGCCTACTGGATCCATACAACGCCGCAGCCCCACCGAACCACCTGTGAGCACGAACGCCGACCGCTAATAGTATAACACCAGTAGTAGGCGCTAGTAGCAGTGTGCCCGGGTCGTGTGTATTTATAGTCTTTGTGCTTTGTGTTAATTTTGTTAGTTTTGTGTTCTAGTGTGTGTGCTACGTAGGGTGTATTAAATGTGCGTTTGTGTGGGTGCACCCGTCGCCTAGTCTATTCTTTCGGTCCGAATGTTCTCCGGAGAGATGCGTGACAAAGATAAGTGGCGAGCCTGTGCCAGGATACATTTCCTTTTTTGCTTTTTCTCGGATCTTTCCAATCTCTCGACGGCAGAAAGGATGGATTTGGCAAGAACGTTAGAACTGGCGCTCAAGCTAGGGTTAAGTAAGGAAGAGGCGATGCATCTCTATGAGGAGGAGGGAAAGAGGCAGAGAGAGGAAAGGGCGCAAGCACGCGCAGACACTCGTGAAGCAGAAGAACGCGAGGCGAAAAGAGCTCGCGAGGCAGAAGAGCGGGAAGAGAAAAGAGCGCGCGAGGCAGAAGAACAGGGGAAAAGGAGGATAGAACGGGAGAAGGAGTTTATTTTGTGGAAACAGGCGCATGTCGCGGGAGGATATGAGGAGATCACGGAATATGATCAGCGTTTCTTAGCGGGTACAGAATCTACTAGACCGGCCAGAGTTTGCCCAAGGAAGCTGATGGCTCCTTTTGATGACAAGAGAGATGATTTGGATGCATATCTGTAACGATTCGAGCGGATAGCTTTGGGGCAAGGCTGGGAGCGCAGTGAGTGAGCCACGGTATTGAGTATGTGTTTTGTCGGAGAGGCACTGAATGTGTTTGGAAGGATGCCTGCGGCTGATTCCATGGACTACGAGAAAGTCAAAAAGGCACTCCTCCAAAGATTCAGGCTGACGGCAGAAGGTTTTCGTGAGAGATTTCGCACCCCGAAACCTGAGGATTCGGAAACCACGAAGCAGTTTTCCTGCAGGCTGACCAACTATTTTGATAGGTTGCTTGATATGTCAAACACAGAAAAGAGTTTTGAAGGGGTGCGTGACAACCTGGTCACAGACCAATTTTTAGCGTGCTGCAGCTCAAAGCTAGCGCTATTCGTGAAAGAAAGAAAGTTGTGTTCATTGGAAGAGTTCGCCGACACTGCAGACCAATTCCTCGAGGCTCAAGGGCTAAGAAACTTGAGTAAGGCAAAGGAGGAAACCCAAAAGACCTTAGAGACAGATGCGGCAAAACCAAGATCATATGGCGGTGCATCTAAGGCGCCAGTAAGGTGTTTTCTCTGCGGCAAGGTGGGACACCGTGTAGCTGACTGTCGAGCTAGTAGTGCTGCCCAAAAAACACAGACTGTGTGTCAAGGTTGTAAGAGGAGGGGTCATACTCTGGATGAGTGCCGATACAGAACGCAGGACCGAGATGCATGCGTTGTCGACTCTAGGGTAGAACTTGTCACGTCACCCGAAGTTCCACAGCAGAAAGGAGAGCAAACGCCGCTGGAAAATGAGGCAGTGAGTGGAACACCCAAGTCGAAAGCAGAAATGCCAGTGGTGGTTAGGCAAATAGAAGACCGTTCTATATAGGTGCTTAGAGACAGCGGAGCCAACACAGTCTTGGTTCGTAGAAGCCTGGTGAAGGACGAGCATCTTACAGCGGAAGCGTCGGCCGTCACTCTTGTAGATAGCACAGTGAGGTATTTTCCTGAAGCAAGGATTCTAGTGTCCACGCCATATTATACTGGGCAGGTAGTGGCAACGTGCGTAGACCAACCCATCTATGATCTCATCTTGGGGAACATTACGGGTGCAAAAGGTGTCGAAGACCCCGATCCCGAGTGGAGGATGCTCGATGTTGAAGAATATCCAAAGGAGGAAAGGTCTGCGACAGCTCAGACGTGTGCAGTCGGTCTCTCGTCGGCAGTGGAGACAAGAGCTCAAGCGACAGCCCGAGCAACGCAGCGTCCGCTCTCCACTCCTGTTACGATGTGCCTGAGCTTAACACCGGGCGAAATTGCAATTAGGCAAAAAGAAGACCCAAGCCTGAATACCTGCTTCCAAAGAGTCCGGGAAAAAATGAGAAGAATGAAGAGTCGGACGTCATTCGAGTATCAATTGGTAAATGGCCTTTTGCACAAAGAATGCATATTTAGTTCAGGAAGGCGGGTACAACAGCTGGTGTTACCAAGAGATATGCGAGAGACCGTGCTACGCTTAGGACATGATGCCATTATGGCCGGACACCAGGGTGTTAAAAAAACTGTGTATAGGATCACCGAGGAGTTCTTTTTGCCGGGTGTTCAGAGTGACGTTAAGCGCTTTGTTCGCTCATGTGATGTGTGCCAGCGCTCAGTTCCGAAGGGAAGAGTTGGTCCCGTACCTCTGGTCAAGATGCCAGCCATCGACCTACTGTTTCAGCGAGTGGCTATTGACATTGTGGGGCCAATCTCTCCAGTATCCGCCAAAGGCAATAGATATGTGCTTACTCTAGTTGACGTGGCCACTCGTTATCCTGACGCTATTCCACTGAGAACTATTGACAGTATCCAAGTGGCGGAGGGTCTTGTGGAAATGTTTTCGCGCTACGGGTTCCCGAGGGAAGTTTTGAGTGACCGGGGCTCGAACTTCACATCGGAGCTAATGAAGGAGATTACCCGCCTTTTGTCAGTCAGGCAATTACTGAGAACGCCTTACCATCCCACGTGTAATGGGCTTGTAGTGTGGTTCAACGGCAGCCTCAAAAATATGATCAAGAAAATGTGCCAGGAGAGACCTACTGATTGGGATAGATATCTCCCAGCTCTTTTGTTCACTTACCGCGAAGTACCACAAACGAGTCTTGGTTTCTCGCCCTTTGAGATGTTGTATGGAAGAACCGTTAGAGGTCCACTTACAATACTCAAGGAGCTGTGGGCTAATAAGGAGATTGCATCAGATCTCAAGACCACATACACATACGTGTTTGAGTTGCAGGATAGGTTGAAGGAAACATGCAGGCTTGCACATCAAAGCCTGGAAAAGGCGCGTGAACGCCACAAAGAATGTTATGAAAAGAAAGCCATTAACAGAAATCTGAATCCGGGCGACAGGTTCTTGTGTTGCTACCCATGGATCATGATAAGTTAATGATGTAGTGGAAGGGCCCGTACCTTGTGTCGCGGAAGAAAAAGGATATGAATTATGAATTATTGATTGATAACACTAAGGGCGTTTTTCATGTAAATATGTTGAAGAAGTACAAAGAAAGGGGTCCCGTACGGTACGCCCCCAAGGTAGCATGTGCGGTAGTGGCCGAGGAGACAGGTGATGTTGCTGAGATGCCCGCGTTCAGTGGGAAGAAAAACGCAGGAGGGGATGAGGTACTGAAGAAGCCCAATTTGAAGGCAGACAAAGGATTACAGCTCTACTACAAATCAAGGGGGAGATGTTTTTGGATGGGCCAGACAGAGCGGAGGTCATATGTTACAAATTAGACTTGTACAGAGATAGAGCTAACTGCACAGCTCTGGGCGTCTCTGGGATGTATCTTGTTGTTGTTGCATTAATGGATCGCTGGGATTTATCTTGTTCCTGCTGTTGCTGTTGTTGGTGTTATGTGATTATACAAGGAAGTGTGTTGTGGACACGAACATGTTTATTAAGGACTCTGTACGGACAACGGCAGTGGTGTGTTAGTGCTCTGAAAACGCAGTTTGGTGTGCTGTGTTAGTGGTGTGCGTTTGGTGTGTGCTGGACATCTTTGGTGTGGTGTGTGCTGAGTCCAGGATCGCCACAGAAGATAGTCGGCTGGCTGGATGGCTTGAAGATGAGGATGACGTGAGCAGTTTTTCATGGAAAAACTTTTGAGAGGGGGCCCTTGTCACATATCTTAAGGAGCCTAAATTAAATTTTAAAGGAAAAAAGGGTGTGAAGAAGATGACGCGAACTAACCGAAGAATAAAGAAGAGGAAGAAGCATTCGGTGAGGTGGAGGGAGATTATTGGTGGAGAAGCATTCGGTGAGGTGCCGAGAGATGATTGGTGGAGAAGAGAAGACGACGACAAGGCTTACGTGGACTAACACCGAGGCTATAAAAGGGCGAGTGAGAGCGAGGCACAGGGGGGAACAGCAGAGAAGCGGAGGCTTCAGCGGGTCAGGGACTCTGGCTGGAAGAGAGCGACGCCAGCTACTGCTCCAGTGAGCTCGCGTTCTACGACATCGCATCGTGGACTTCCTAATAAACCCCAATTTGAATGAGTACCGAAGTTCACAGATAAAAGCCCTACTCCAAAGCAAAGGGGATGTGTTTTCGGATGTGCCGGGCAAAACGAATGTCATATGTTGCAGACTAGATCTCTCTACAGACAGAACAATCAGCGTGAAGCAATACCCACTACGTTTGGCAGTTCAAGAATCAATAGAAAAAGAGCTGCGGGATATGTTGGAGCTTGGTGTGATTGAGAGGTCGTGGTCAGCATACAATGCGCCTCTCGTGATTGTCAAAAAATCCGATGGTACTAACCGACTGTATGTAGATTTTCGTCGGCTAAATGACATCATAGTACCCGCTGCAGAATCCATACCAAGAGCGGACGTGGTGTTCGTTAATGTGGCTCACAAAAGGCTTTTTTATAAATTTGACTTAGCTAAAGGGTATTGCCAAATACCAATGGAAGATTCGTCTAAAGAGAAGACTGCCTTTTCGTGCTCGGCTGGTTTATTCCAGTTTAAATTCATGCCTTTTGGTTTGAAGACAGCATCTGCAATATTCACGAAGCTCATGAGGAAGGTTTTGGATGGGCTCCAAAATGTAGAACACTATATTGATGACATCCTGGCAGGCACGCCACTTATCTTTGTCACGGATCTCTCCGGAGACCCCTCGTACCGAAAGAATGGACTAGGCGACGGATGCACCTACACAAACGCACATTTAATACGCCCTAGGTGGCACAAACACTAGAATACAAAACTAACAAAGCTAACACAATGCACAAAGACTATAAATACACACGACCCAGGCACACTGCTACTAGCGTCTACTACCAGTGTTCTACTATTAGCGGTCGGCGTTCGTGCTCACGGTTGGTTCGGTGGGGCTGCGGCGTTGTATGGATCCAGTAGGCTGCGTCGAGGCGGCGTTCGCCGTGCTTGAGCTGGCGTCGCTGGCGGCGTTCGACGCGCTTGGGCTGGCGTCGCTGGCTGCGTCGTACAAGCTCCCGGTCCAAGCGCCTGTGGAGGTGATGCCGGTGTTGTTGGCGCTGGGGGCACCACCCGGATGGGCGGCAACAGCGCTGGAGATACCCCTGGCCGTAGCAGGTGGTAACTTCCTTCGTTGACTCCCCGGAGCGGGCTCAGGCACGGCAGGAAGTCCACGATGCGATGTCGTGGAACGCGAGCTCACTGGAGCAGTTGCCGGCGTCGCTCTCTTCCAGCCGATGTGACCCTGACCTGCCGGAGCCTCCGCTTCTCTACTGTTCCCCCAGTGCCTCGCTCTCACTCGCCCTTTTATAGCCTCGGTGTTAGTCCACGTAAGCCTTGTCGTCGTCTTCTTCTCTTCTCCACCAATCATCTCTTTCCACCTCACAGAATGCTTCTCCACCAATCATCTCCCTCCACCTCACCGAATGCTTCTTCTTCATCTTCTTTATTCTACGGTTAATTCGCTTCGTATTCTTCACACGCTTTTCCTTTAAAATTTAATTTAGGCTCCTTATTATATGTGACAATCAGGAATACAGATGATGGGAAAGAATAAAGACCACCACTGCACTAGGTGGCAGTTCTAGCGCCGTTGGCCGCCAGTCACCCAGCAGGGCAAACATATATTTATTGTTTGTTGTACAGATAGCTTCCTACCTCAGCACAGCTTGACCTCAGATGCGTCCTACTAATGATCACCCAGCAACTTTCGTCCTATTTCTGCCATTGGTGTGTGCTGCAATCAAATTAAATTTTGTACTTTTTACCTTCTAAAAAGCATTGCCGCATTAAGTTGTTTCATCCAAACTGGCACGCCTTTAGAAAGCATCCCTATAATAGCCAGCATGCTCTCCTTCTTCGTGACATGCACTTGCACCTTGACTACAACTTCCCCGTCGATTTTTTCTGGGTTATGAAAAAGCATGTGATAAGATCCCTCAACTGTGTAAGCTGACTCGCTCATGCTTTACCTTGCATCTAATCACTCCGAACTGGATCTTTTCGTTGCCAGCCAGGCGTCGGTAATTTGCCCGTACTAATTCTTACTCGTCCTGCTTTTTTCTACAATCTCGGGCCTCCGCCTAGGGCTTGCCTTTGGCCATGTGCTTTTTATTACATATATTACAACCTCCCCTTTAATGCTTCGTCTAACAATTCTTGTTGGTAACACTATGGCCTGCCATCTTCAAATTAATACCAGTGTTTCAATTTTGCACACAATCCGTTTGTATGCACTTCAGTAGCGCACTTCGCAATATTACGTAGACAGTGTGCACATTTTTTACTGTCTGCATAAGTTTACTGTGCCCACATATAATGACTTGCTGAGCAGGCAATATTCACTTCATACTTGTTCCATTACTCGCCATTTAATAGGGCGCACAGTGGAACGTATTCTCGCCTATACATCCTTGTACAACCGCCCACAGCCTAAGACGTTTACGCATGTCCTTAGAATTATCGTCTTTCAAGTCTCTTTCAGAACTCCTGTGCGGCATAAGGTTGGGTATTGTAATGCTATATGCCACAAATCTCACTTCATTAAAATCCTGGGGTGAGTTCAGACCTGAGCCACTTGTCTTATTCTCTCGGACTATTTTTGAATGTCCAGTGTCGCATCACTAAAAGTGTATTTTAAATCTCTTGATCGCATGCAGAAACTGCAGGTTTTTTTGCTCCTTACCAACACACCACCCTCTGAACTGCTCTGATTTCCGATTCCTTCTGCACTGTCTGCATTAGCACTCTTAGCTCACATCACTGCATTTCAAGTTACATTTTTGTTCGTGCCACGAAAGAGTGAAATTGTCTTGCACCTGACAAGCCTGTGCAATTTACTGCCCTTCGAAGTGGTCACTACAGAAGTCATGATATAAATGACGAACTCTTCGAGCTCCTACCTGGCACACCATCTCAAAGCTCGCCACTCAAGTATGTCATGAAGGACCACTAAGGTGTGATACACACTAAAAACTGTGCGCTCTCACTCGGTCCCCTCGGCAAACCAATACAATGATCTCTTATGCGTGACGTGGTCATCGAGGCCTTTCTTAGTAATTTATTTCAAGCAATATCGGGGCAGATTTACCCAATATTAGCATTGTGGCTGATCTGCCCACTGCACAAGCTAGCTCTATCTACCTACATTCGCACAGTGCAAAGCTCAACATGCATTACTGCGCCCATCTGTTCTAACCAGTCTTCCCTTTGTGCTTGTCTGTTCTGTTCAGTTTTTCCTGCGACGTATCCATTACCATTTTGATCGCCATTTGTGCGAGCACTATGCTCGAGTACTGTTGTGTGTGCAATGTGACATGATCTTGGCTGCACGGCCGTCGGACTGTTTCCTGCAGCGACGAAAGCAACGCCGCCATCCTTCTGCGTCTTGGTGCTCCATTCAGTACCTTTTGTGATGATGGGTGCTCGGGTTACGAGTGGTTGGCGGCACTGTGTAACTTGTGTGAAAACATCGGTGTGCAGTGCAGACTTATCTTCGGGAGCGTCATTTCTTTTTATTTCCTGCCAGCTGAGCGGAAATTTTTCTGTAATGAATAATTCCGTAATGAATGGGTGACTGAACAGTTCTTCTAGCAATTCCAGTTTAGGTTGAGACAACACGGTATCACACGATTACAAACAAGAATCATTTCCGCATTTAAATCACGGCTAGTTCACAGTGTAGGATCTCTAAAATGTGTTAACTCATGAATCTGCTTTTCATTGAGCATTTCACTCTGCTACGCAAAAAAGAAACTGTGGCAGCAGCTTATGGGAATAAAACTGTCCACAGAGCAAGTTGGGCATAACGGGTCATGATGAAAAAAATGTATATATATTAAGAAAATCTTTCCATTTACTTTTTTCTTTTTTTTGCTTTGACAAATGCTTGGCAATATGAAGTTGAAGTGGAATCTTGGTTTTTATTGTATTAAAGAAATGCGGTGATCTTGAAACGCCTCATGGACCATGACACTCTTTGTTGTTGATTTTGCTCACAGCTCCTTTCGATCGGGAGATAAGCGGTACGAAAGTGGATTATATGTGTAAATGCTATTGTTATAGAGCAGCTCGGGAACTCGGCTTTACTGGCGTTAAACGGTTATTCAGCAGAACTCCTTGGGTCAGCCGCACCAGTTTGTTTGACAACACATTTTCAAAACCTTAAGAAAGAGATGTAATGAAGGCACATGCGCACGTCTATCTGCTTCCTTTATTTGCCTGTGACTGCATGCTACAGACATGATTACTTGTCTGCTGAGTGACGGCGATGGTGAGCACAATCAGCTGTGTGTCGGCAGTGTAGAACGCTTCCCAGTTTTCCTTAATCTTTCTTGCATTTTACACTAACAAAATTTGATTTGCTGACATATAGATGCATATTTGCAAATTCCTCAGTGATCGGCTAGGTTTACTGGTTATTTCTCCATTCACATTTGTGTGATCACGACAGTACCATTACTACACATATTCAAAGCTACAATAAAGCTTCTTTCAGTTCCTTAAAATGTGCTAAGCACTGTTGCATGGTGGTTGGCTCTGCGGTACCGACGTTGCCCTGTTTCTGAGAGTCCTGTATTATCAATGGAACCGTTGACCTGTCAAGGCAAAGACCACACTTAATTTGAACGCATTCCCTTACTCCTCTGGTTGAGTGATGTGGCTGTTGCTGCTTGCATTAGCAGATGCCCCACTTCGCACCGGCGCCTAGTTCTGTTCTCGCCCGCCGCGCATGCCTGAAACAGGAGCATTCCATTTTTCTTTTCTTCTGCGGTGTACTCTGTTTAAAAAGTGCTAGCCTAGCATTGTGGGCTGCGAGTAGGCATCTTTGAGGTTTTAATATAAGCAAGTGGTTCTGTTGCTTTATTTTTAGGCAGCTTAATTCATTTTGTGCAGTTATCAATCTAAGCCAGAATGTCAGTCGCCGAGGCCCGACAACGATTTTTAGAATAAAAAGAGAAGTGCTTTTGGCAACCAGAAAGTGCGTGAGCTGGTTAGAAGTCAGTGTGTCTGGCAGTTCACAGGTCAGACTGAAATTCTGCGCAGACAGTGGGGCAAGTATTGTGATGGCAATTCCAGTGTGCAAGAAATGTATATGATTGAGGCAGCGTTTGATTATCTGCTCGAATTCAAACATTTAAGTCTTTCCCCTGGGCAATTTTAATGGGACAAGAACACGTGTGACAATGGGCGGTACGCATTTTCACTCGGTCTACTCTGGTCAGCAAAGTTTCCACGTTAACAAAGCGCAAGTGCATTGAAAAAAGTTTTTTCCCAGAAACACTGTCAATAGTTTGAGTCCATATTAACGAGGCTTGTACTAATGACGAATGGCTGTATATATGAAATTATGGTTAATTTTTAGTTCTGATGATGACAGAAGCAATTAATCCGTGTTATTTTGACTATGTGACTAAGGAACTACATTAATCTTGCAAATTTTACGATGATTGGAAGGATGTGTTGTATGGCACAGCAGACTGCAAAATGAGCCCAGTGGAGCTGGTAATCATATGTTAGGAACAAAGGCGACGAAGAACAATACCACTGCACAGAGTAACAATTCTTGCTCTGTTGTCCTCGTGCCTTAGCGCAGTTTCAGCATGCCAACTTACAACCGGTTCACTCGACAGTACAGTCGTATTAAGTTTTGTGAAATTTGCCGCAAGCATCAACAGGACAAGAAGTGCAGTGTATGCATATCTGGTGCATACTGTGCAGATAGCTTCCAGCCTCATCATAGCTTCGCCCCTCTATGTTTCGTACCCATCATTACCCAGCCCCTATAGCCCTATTTATGCCAATGCCATGTGCTGCAAGCCACCAAACACATTTTGTACCCTTGCCCTGCTAGATTGTTTTGGCCCATTAAGTTGTTTCATCCAAATTGGCAAGCTTTTAGGAAACAATCCTGCAATAGCCAACTTGCTCTTGTTCTTCACGACATGCACCTTGACTGCTATATCCCCCTCGATGCTTTTTCTACTTGGCTTTAAAAAGCATGTTATTCGTTTATTTATGTGTGGCTTTTTTGTCGCTCTTTAACTTGTATCCAATAGCTCTAAACTGGATCGAAGCTTCAACAGACAGCCGTCGGCAGAATTTCCTTGCCAATTCTTATGCACCATGCCTTTTCCTACAATCTTGGACGTCCCCCAAGGCATTGCCCTTGGGCCTCAGCTTTTCATTACCCACATTATGAGTTTACCTTCTCTATTTGTTACATGCCTTCACTGATGGCTAGATGGGGTCTGCCATTTTGCAAAAAATACCTTTGTTCTAGTTCTCTAGAAGAACATTTTGCATGCTCTAGAATGGCCTGTTTGGTAATATTACAAGGAATGCATTATTATTTTTTTATTTTCAGCAAAACTACATTTTGCTTACTTATAAGGCCTTACCAACAAAGGTATATTCACTGTATACTGGCTCAAACACTCAGCCATTCACATGTCTCACAATAAAGCATGGCCTCACTTCATAATCCTTATACACCCACCTACAACCTAAGGCATTTTTTAACTCTTTACCGTCACATAACCAGCAAATCTGCTCTGACTCATGGTTCCTTCTGCACTAGCCGCACAAGTACTCTTGTGCCTCAGATAGCTCATGCCACTGTATTTCAAGATTGATTTTTGTTTTTGCCACTAAAGGCTGGAATCACCTTTCACCTCACACAGCTTACTAACCTCTTGTCCTTTGAGCTAGTCACTGCAAAAATCCACGCATTAAATGATGATGTTCATCCACTGATTAAAGTAATTCCCCCAAGGCAAAGAGTATTTGTAATAACGGAGTAATAACTCATTAACACCCACCCAAGTACAGCCACAAAACCACAAAAATAGCTGCTATGTTTTCCTTTGTAGCTGCATGGCTGTGCTTGAATGCTAATGGATGATTACTTCCTATTAGTAAATTAAAAAACTCATCACGTTTCCACTGGACACATCATATCAAAGCTCAACACTCAAGTGTTGTCATTTAGTACTGTATAGGTATAATAAATGTTAAAATAAATTGTTTTAATAAAATTTCTAGTTGCTTGCTCAGCTCGAAAAACGAATAAAGTGCTCTCTTATGCCTAAGAACTTTCCTCACAATCTATTTCAAGTAATATTTGGGCAGACTTACACAATAGTTTTGTTGGGCGGTATACAGTTGCATTTACGCTGCCTTAAACACCGTGCACAAGCTAGGTCTGGCCAGCTGAACTCATGCACTGAAAAGGTAAGCATGCATTACTGTGCCTGTTTGCATCCAATTTTACTTGGCGCTTCTCTTTTATCGCCTCTTCAGCTATGCAACACACTGCCTCCATAATGTGGCTCATCATAACATGACTCAGTGAGAATGCTACGAATGCATGTTTATTTTGTGACTTTTATATATTAAGGATAGTGTTAACAGGGCCGTTTGTTCATCTTCATCACAAAAGCCGTCAACTTCAAATTGCAGCAAAGGCACACAAGTAATAAAGAAAAGCCATCACTGCGTTTTTGTTTTTTTTTCGGCATTCTTCGGCCTAACTTTGAATTGGTCTTTTCGAAATATCTGATGCCTATCGATCCCTCGGTTAATTTTTTTTTCTGAAAACCAGATTGGCAGGGAAGTAGGTATATTTTGCTGAAGATGTTGATAGTCAGAAATTATTAGAACACTCTAAATTTGAAGACGTGTTGAGTGGTATACACATCAGTTAACACTTAGCAGTGGTCACTTTTGCTGGCTAGATTGGCTACTGCTCACCTTTACATTCTGTCTGTCTACATTTTACTAACGAGCGAAAATAACTCTTAAACATTGGTTTAAAGTTGTATCACAGAACATAGGCAGATATGCCTGTCGCATACTTAAATGGCTTAATTTTTATTTCATTTTATTGTGCGACATCATGACTCTTATCGTGGAAATCCAATTTTACCAATTCTGCTTAAGATGTTGGTGTGTGCTCGAGATAATCAAATTATTTGGTCATCGCATCCTGTTTCCCTGACTATACAAAATATTGTTTCCCAGCCTAAGCCTGGAGCCATTGCCATGTTAACCCTCTGAATTGATTCTTGCTTTTCCTCTACCTGTAATGCAGTTCACTGGCTCCCACGTATCATTATGTTTATATTAATGAGAAAGACATGTGCAGACTTTCATGCAAGACAAAGACACCCCCTTTGTTTTGCATTCGCTGCGATATTTTAGAATGCTTTTGAGTTGCAGAGAGTATATGCCAACTTGTTTTGCACATGGCTTTCAGCAGAACTTCCCATGCTTGTTTTTAACACTGTAGTCTGGCTTGTGAAACGGCAATATGGGCTCATGAAGGACTGCAAAAGGACTACCTGATGGCCCGCTGTCACTGCAGGTGCATAACAAAGGCTTGCACTACAGCCAAGTGATGCACGTCTAAACCCCTTTGCAGCCACACAGTGCTATTTCTACTTTGGCCTTAATAATGTTCCGACAACCAGCAAAAAATAAGTGACCATTGTTGCATTGTCACTGTTCTGCGAAATGCAGAACTGCTTTAAGTACAACCGATTTTACCGGTTCCAAATAGCTAGAAACGTCATCATTGCTCATGTGCGTTTGCATTTGTGTTCGACAGCATTGTGCTAAAATGTGAATTTTTAATGCATGCACAATTCACACACACACACACACACACACACACACACACACACACACACACACACACACACACACACACACACACACACACACACACACACACACACACACACACACACACACACACACACACACACACACACACACACACACACACACACACACACACACGCACGCACGCGCACACACACACACGCACACACACACACACACACACGCACGCACGCACGCACGCACACACACACACACACACACACACACAACTTATATATTGAACAGATAAGCATGTCTTTTGCATTAACAGTAAGCTGACTGTAGGTAGCTGGGGAAGAGGTTGTTTACATATTAAGGCGACAACTACTGTGCAAATGCTTAGAAAAGGCTGCAAGTGCAATTATTCTTTCTCTGTCAGCAAAGCAAAAACACCGCAGTGTGCAATTTTAAAGAAGTGACTAAAATTTTTAAGTATGTAATCTTGACTATTTGAAAAATGTGATTATCCCGGTTACAATGACGGACGGTTGTCAGCAGCCTGTACTGTGGCCTGACCCGATCGAGAATTCGCAATAAGAATCGCGCCGTTCTGAAATCGTGAGGGTAGCGTAGTTTTCAGAAGGGGCAGCCTTCTGTTAGTTTGGAAAAAAATTTGAACATTGTGAAAACAGCAATCGAATTACCTGATGTGACGCGTTTTTCGGTCTCTTGGATAGAAATGGTACACATGTCGTTTCCCACAGCATCGTTTCAGATGATCAGGCTCTCCAGCGATCTTGTAACTTTTTGTCACAAATCGGTTCGTGGACGTTGGAGTCGGCTGCACCGAGATCCATGCCATATCACAGCCGATCCCGATTGTACCTTCGACGAAAATCCCGCAGCAAAAACAAAAAAACGTTGACGCAACGGATGTCTCGAGTACGCCGCATTTAAATCGGACATTTTCTGCTGAAAGATATCTGCATGTTTTGCTGCAAGCATGAATGCCTGTTCCGCCGCACGCGATTAGACGACAAGCACTGCCGGGCCCGCCAATCTGAATGCTGAGACCATCCGTCTCGCTCGCAAGCGCCAAAGTGATCCTACAACACCTTTCCGCCCTACGTCTGCCTGGAGCCCGAAAACGCGCGGCCCGCTCGCTGAGCAGCCCTGGCGGAAGTCACTCAAAAACGACCGTACAACGCCCCTTATTCATCACGTTTCTCGATTTCTTGGTGGCCGCTGCCGCCTCCCTTCGGCGTGAAATTTTCGAAGTCCGAGGAATTCAAGATGGCAGACCCCATAGTTGATATTGCAACCTAATTGGTGATGGATTGGTGAAGTGATTAGTGTATCGAATTGGCGAATGATTGCTGATGTCACTGATTTTGTGGCGCCATAATTAACTAGTTACGTGACTACGTTAATTGCTTACGACTCAGTAATTAATGAGGTGGGTTTGGCGTATCTTGTGTGTACTATACTGGATATGCTATTGTTTTGTATAACTATCCCATTATTTTGCCCACTCCTGTAAGAGCCTAATTAGGCTTACTGTATGCTTAAATAAAGAGAAATAAATAAAAAAGTCATCATAAAACGAATTCCATATTTTGAATCCTCTAGATGAGTAGACCACGTTAAACAGCAAAATTAAATAATAAAGTTAATATTTGGTTATGGCTAAGCTAATATTTATTTGCTTATACTTAATTACACGATAACGTCATGATCTATTAATGGCATACTGGTAATGGGCTCGATGAGTAGAACGTGTTAGACACCAATATGGCCTAATTAGGTGAACATTTAGTTATGGTTAGGCTTAGCATGGCGCTGTGACGTCAGCACTTGGTAGCTCAATCATGAGGTAATACATCGCATGCACGATAGATGGCGCTACCAAAAATCTTACACTCGTTACTTCAATGTCTTCCAGGCGGTGGTGGCATGTCTTCTAGATTTAACTTATGATGCTGCGTTTCTCCTGGACCTCTGTTATGTATTCTTTACCGCTGTTCAGTCGCAATGGAATTGCGCGGTCGCCGATTTGAGCTGATGAGTCGCTCCAAGGAAGTGGTGTCCAAAAGAATTTTCCGCCTGGTGGCGATAGCGGGCGCGAGACTGGATGCGCCGCCGCCGCTCAAGGGCCCCACACACCCCTCGCTGCCGCCGGAAGCCGGAAAGGAGAGCAAGAAAGCGAATAAAAAATGAAAGCGCCGAGACTGCGCGGTCTCTAGGTGCTGTGACGTAGGCTATACGTCATCGTTGTCGCGTGACCGGAAGCAAGCGACGTCCTGGCGAGTCCCTGGCGGGAAGCGTCACACCATCGCCGCCATCTTTTAGTCTATAACGAGCAGGCCACCTTCGCTTTTTGGCTGCGGAATACTGCGGAAAAGTTACATTTTGAGACGAGCTTTTAATGAAATTCTACATATACATCTTTTTTTTTTCATTTTTGAGAAGTTTAATTTCACTTCTCAGGAATGCTTTTAGAAGACAGTGTGGCGATGGCAGAAAAACTTACCTAAGAAGCTGCATACTTTTAAATATATTAATTAGGTCGCACCGCAGTATTTTTCTTTCTGGGAGTGCTCACAAGGGCGAGCTAGGACTTGTTGAGGACAAGGTAAAGCCAATGATCGTAATAATGAAAATTTCTGATCTCGCAACATATTTGAAATCCTTAAGAACAATTCTTATGACGAGATAAAGCGCTGCAAACTGAATGTACATAAGAAATGAACGCTCGAGGACACAAAACGTTCCATGTTGCGTGGCGGGTGGCAGCTTTTCTGAAGGCGGTCATGGATTTTCTCCTCGGTACGCAAAAAAAAAAAGAAAAAGCTCAAGCAACGCGCAATGATTCAGGGAGATTCAGAGCCAGGTATTCTGTCTTTTGCGCTTGTAACATTGGGAAAGAAATAAATGTATTCCGTAAGACTTACCCCGGCAAGCGAGGTTCCAACTCACCCAGCCATGTCGCACATCGGTCGAGCTGCGTCCGATTCCAGTGGAGGCTCCGCGCATACTGCGAGCCTGGCAACCTGGTGACTGCGCCGTGAGGTGACACAAGATCTGCTGAGCGCGTCACGACGATGAAAGGATATAACGCCGGAAAGTCGCCTTGGCTGCGTGGGAAACGCGCCGTGCCAGGCACCCACGGTCCGGGGAAGCTGCGCGTGGTCTCCATAATTCCGTGCAGCGTTGGCAAATGCACGCACGGCTGCTCGAGTCCAGCCAGTGGGCAAAGATGCGCATCATACCAGGACATGGTTGTTTCAACGCTTTTCCCTGCGCATCCGCCATGTCTGTGCAGAGGCCCGCCGGTGGACGCCGTCCTCTGCATGCCGTGTACGTGTATGTTACAGCACCGAAAGTGCTGCTCTTGCGAGGCACTGAGCAGACACAGCAGAAGCGCGGAATAGGCTGTCGCAGCACTGCACAGAATCATAGAGAGGATGCATAATGCGGATGGTCCGTGTGCAGAGAGAACGAGGGAATACCAGGCATCGAAGTCCTAATACGCACGATGTTTGCAAGAAACAGCAGTACGTGGCAGAACGTCCTCGGCCAAAGTGAATGCGTTGAAACTGTTCTAGTTGTCTAAACACACTGCGAAAGCATAAAATAATTGATTGATTTCATGGAAGAAGCATCATAGGCACCACATAACCCTCGCGGTTGCACCATTGGATCATGCTTTAGCTCACCGAAAGCTGCGCGGCATAAACCCATGGTCCTAGAGAGATTAGAATGGACCTCAGGTGTCTGTTTGATCGAAAAAGAGATCGAAATGCAGGTGAATCCGTAGGGGTGAGGTAGTACTTAAAGAATTGGCTGCAAAAGCAAGAACTGAACCTGTTTTTAGCCTTCCTTTAAGGTACTCTATATTGTATTCGCACATTGAGTCTCATGTTAAGTAAGAAGGGTATCAGAAAGTTTATCAGCAGGTATAACGCTAATGTAAATTTTGCGCAGCTATATTTTTTGAGGTACTGATCGTTTACCAAGACTAAAAAATATGCTGTCACTGTCTGGAAGACGGTGAAGTAACGAGCGATGGATGGATGGATGGATGGACGGACGGATGGATGAATAGATGCTCAAGCCACCTAGCTATGACTTATGAAATTTTACTCTTGTCTTGATTTTAGTCACCAATCACATAACCTTCGCTTGGTTACTTTTACCCGCTTAAATTTACTTTCCTTTCACTGTCCTTAAACCCCAATGCCTTGGATAAATCAGCCCCGCTGCTTTCCACTGTAGAGTGAAGCCCTTTACTGAAAAATATCAAGTGTTCAGCCGTTTCCTGCTCCTCTCCGCACGCAACGCACTACATGTATATCTCCTGGTACCCGACTCTATATGTCTTAGTCCGCTAAACTCCCGTCCTGGCCTCAAACAACAAAGAGCTTTCCCTACAATCATCATAGATATTTTCTTTGGTCATTTCCTGCTTAAAAATCCTGTATGTTCCCAGTGCTCATTTCTTCAGCGTCCCTGTTTTCCACAGTGCCCTCTCTGTTTTTTTAACCTTTTCTTATCCGATAACTGCTGATTTGCCCCCTACGGGTGTCCAGATATTTGCTTCTCATTATCTCGTTAGCTGTGTGGGAGCGAAATCTATCGTCCATGCGATGTATTACTATGTGATTTGTCTACATTCCTGTACCTTCCTGCGATCGTGCGCCTACCGCCTTGAGGTCGGATATTTTTGACCAATTTGGGCCGAAAAATTTTCTGGACGCTGTGGAGGGCCATTTTTTTTTTGCCACACGACGGTAGGTGCCCGGTCGCCATGGGATATGAAATTGTGAGCTGCAGAGAGCGGAGGTCACGGACCCCACGTTAAGCCTAACCATAACTAAATATTACCCTAATTAGGCGATATTGGTGTCTAACATGTTCTACTTTCCGAGCCCGTTTCGAATATTGGATTAGTTAGATCGTAACGTCATTGGTTAATTATTATAACTATTAATTTTAAGCCTAGCAATCACTAAATAGCAACTCCATTAGTTAATATTTGTGTAACGTGTTCTACTGATCTATAGGATTTTAAATATATAATTTGTTTTATGATGGCTTCATTAATTAGTGAGTTATAAGAGAATAAATATTGTTACGTGGCGGCCAGCCGAAGAAAGAGACACGATGATCGATGGAAATGAGATGATTTAATGGCTGCCGGCCTAGCGCGAGCGCTCCTGCCCGCGCCACTGCGCAGTTCGTCTTCTTCGTCACACTACTGGGGGCCACCGAGCGATCGTCCCGATCGCGAACGAGAAGATCGGCACTGAAGATGAAATGCTGCATATGACGATGGGCTTGTAAAATGGTTGGATACAGAAGAAGGAGGTGAAGGGCTTGCCGCCACGGTGAATGAGACGATCGGCGAATGAGTCCCGGTCCACGAAGCATCCGGGCCGCAGGTTGCCAGGAGCCGACGGCCGAGGTCCTTGGACACACCGAGCGGCAGAGGCAGGGGGGGGGGGTGTCCTCACGTGTGGGCAGCGTCTCGGGTCGGTCGGGTCATTCCGGTCGCGGCAACGTGGTCAGTTCGTCGTGTCTTGTGGTCGGGGCGGTGGACGGGGCTGGGGTAAGCGGCGAGGTCGGTTCAGGTCTGGCGGGCTGGGCACAGCCGGGCGGTGCGGACCAGGCACACACGGCCGACGACCACGGCAGGCGCAGGACGCCGAAGCTCCGGGACCAGGATGGCGATGAAGGGACCCCAGCACCTCACACCAAATGTTACGTGGCGGCCAGCCGAAGAAAGAGGCACGATGATCGATGGAAATGAGATGATTTAATGGCTGCCGGCCTAGCGCGAGCGCTCCTGCCCGCGCCACTGCGCAGTTCGTCGTCTTCTTCGTCACAATATTATCACGTGACTACTTAATTATGGCGTCACCAAATCAGTGACCTCAAGAATAAGTCACCCATTTGATGTACTAATGACGTGATCAATCAATCACGGATTGGGTTGCTATATCGATTTAATATGCGGGCCGCCATCTTCAATTCGTCGGAAAGAAAATTTCGCGCTGAAGGGAGGTGGCAGCAAACCCCAAGAAATAGAGGAAAGTGATGAATAAGAACTAACGCTCTTAAAATGAATAATGAAGATGGAAGCTCACTCAATCAATCAATCAATCAATCAATCAAGCAAGCAAGCAATATATTGTTGAATCGTTTAATCAACCAATCAATCAGAATATTAGCGCGATAGCATGGTCGAGAGTGATGCCGTCAAGGGGTCACTTTACATGGCAGCTCGCTGATTGGTCGACGGCGTGTGTGACTGCTTGAGACCACGAGACATTGTCGAATTTGCAGGTGCGTTGGCAGTTGGCCGGCGCGCTGGTGAACATGGGCGCGCGACACATAATAAAGGGGATAAAAATTTAGCGCTTTATGGCCGCAAGCAAGTTTCCAACCCGAAGCGGCGCTAACAGATGAGCTTCGCTCTCCACTTCATTCGACCACTACGGCATCACCGTAGCCTAACAATCCGCGTGTTAAACCATAGTGACTAGAATATACTGGCTAGTGTGCCGAGGGCGCCCGCTCGCGTTTCCACAGCGGTGATGCCTTCCCGCAGCCACCACGAGGCGACGCTGCCAACCGCTAAGGTGTAGTATTCCTGTTATGCTCATATACAGTTGTATTACTAAGGTTTAGGGTGCCTTGATGGGCTTTCAAGGTTAAGACACCGCTCTCGGCGGGGGCATTTTGGGTTCTACTCTCCCGTTCAGCTGCATTGAGCGCAATGCGGCGGCGCGCCGTTTCAAAGAGAAAACTGCAGCTGCCGCTTGGAATTCAGGAAATGAGGTGTTCTACTGCAACAGAGTAGTACCAGAGATTATTTTAACAGTGAATCAGTGGTAGTTACTCTAAAGTATACAATCTTTCGCAGCTAATCTGCCGAGAAAGTCGGCGCCTAATATTACAGCAGTCTGTGCACTCATACGTGTTGGTTTTCGTCAATAGCGTTCGTATTGCGCTGTGTTTTTTTCATAACAGCATTCTTACAACTTGTACAGCATATTCTACTGCAATCTCTTGACCAGGATACTCTGCATTTCAATTACTTTTCCAAAAATGAGGATTACTTATTTTGAGCCATGAAATCAATGCGAAACGGTGCGTTTTATGGCTACAAATTTAAATAATTATGAGGATCCAAAGATAAGTTGTGCATTATACCTTCGTCCCCAGCTGAAATTGTTCTGGAAAACATGCGTTTCGCGTGCTTACCTCTCAAAATTCGGGGTTAACTGTTGGTCAGGCAGTCTGGTTTGACTTGCGATTGGCAATTTTTGGGGGCGCGCTGTCACGAGCATAGCCGGTGCACTTTATTAGTGTAGGCAAAACACCCGGCAACACAACAGCCCGTCATAATTTGGTCTATGACCGCGGCATCATACACACTACGAGGTCACTTCAAGCAAAGGGGTGTGGCCCGTTTTCGCCTCGGTTTTGCAAGTTTTGTGCGTTCTCCGCCGCATTTGTTCTTCTGATTAGAGGCGCCTCGTCGTCGTTACGCGTCGCGGCTTTTCTTCTCCCGATTACAGCCGCCTCGGTACACATCGCACGTTCTGCACCACGCTGTCAGAAGGCGCATGTTTTGTCCACCAAACAAACAAGCGCTTGCACTAGGCCAAGACCAAAAAGTCCCAAGAACGTAGGCCAAGAAAGCTGAAAGGCGAGTGTTTAATCCTGCCAGGCTACATCAAAATTTGCCCAGCGGCGTCTTCACAACCTGACCACAAAGGCGTTTCCCAATCAGGCAGCAGTATTATTTAGGCTCTCTTGCGGGTAAGCGAGTATGTGAAGTTCTCGTCGCAGCGTTTTGTTCAGTTTATTATTTGTTTTATCCTAATGCCACGAAGGCATTATAACCGCACCCCTCTCTCTACTTCTTTGCGCCAGCTCACTACGAATATCCTGGCGTCAAACATATTTTCTATGTGTCAGTAAGCTAAGCCGCGGCTGCGTGACGCGAAAGACTGGCGGCTTTTTTGCCAGTAAAGGTTAACTTTCCTTCCTTTTCGTGTCGCTTTTAAAGAAACCACAACTGGGGAAAAAAGACCCTTTTCATTGCCGTCACGGAGCCACGTCAATAAAATTCGTCACGCGTGTTTCTGGGCAACCATATCCTATAGATTATTCTTTTTCCTCTTTGAACGGCAATAGCAGCAGGGATGAAAGCTTGTCAGTCGTGTTCACTCGCCCGCGTGTTCCTGCGTGCTTTAATTACCTCAAACGTAGTTTCACAACTAGCCCAGACTCATTCCTTAACGAGAGATCTATTGCCTTGCTCGACGACTATCGAGTGAGACAGCAAGCGTCTCTTAGCTACTGGAGGGACGGTTCCGCATGCTGAAGCAAGTAAGGGGTTCGATTCTTATTACGGGAACTTTTTTTCTCTTTTTGCTCTTTTACTCTCACCTTCCTCCCTCCACTTACCCCGCGGTTCGCGTGTCCATCGATACATGCGAGGAAATTACTGCGCCATTTTCTTTCCTGAAAAACCAATTTTCTATTTTTTTCTGACTTCCTCCTGCTCCCCTTTCTTAGTTTACAGGGCCAATGGGATTGAAGAGAAGTAGTTATTAGGGGCTGATTTTGTGAGGTCTCCTTGTGAATCAGTCGCTTTTGATTATTTTGATTATTTTTCTTCATGTTTTTAAAGGAAAAATAAATTGTTAAAATATTTTTGTCCTCGAATAAAGCGACTTATTCACTACAATTTAGCAAGGCGTCGTCGTATCGCATCATCAGTCTACGTGCAGCCAATACCATTCAAATCGAAACGCAGACAACTGAATTACTTTGTTGCGGCACTAACCAGTAAGGGAAGCAGTTAAGAAAATATGAATATTTGGTTTCAGGCGGACATGGAAGAAGACTAAGTGTCCCTGCTAAGGTGGCAGCACATCGCTCCAGTGAAAATCTCGCTCTCTGCGTACACGTTCCTTATATCAAGAGAACTGACTTCTCGCCATCTGAGGAAGCTCCCGAAGCTCAAGCGCCGTTTGACTGGGTGGCAGTAAGCAAATGTCTTTCAGTTATCCCGGCAGCTGGACTGGGCTCTGGGGCTAGGCCTAGGGCCACCGGTGACGCGCTGGCGGAGGTGGCTTCGCCGGAGTCGGTCACCAGGGCTTCAGCAACACCTCTTTTGACAGCTGAGCCTGGGTGCCAGCTCTTGGTTCCCGCTCCCGCTCCATCAGTGGCAGCGCACATCCCTCCTTCTCCAAATGCACCTCAGCCCGTGAGCGATCTGCCCTCTGGGCGGAACTCGGCAATGGCTGCCCAGCCTCCACTGCTCGATGAGGCTTCAACAGTGCAGCGTGAGGAGGAGAGCTCTCCAATAGAACTGCCTTCAGCACCTCCATCAGTGCCTTCGGCTTCCCGCAGTTCTCAAAAGCGCCCATCAGGGGACACTGAACACGATTCGTCTCTGCCAACTGCAGCTCACAAGGCAAGCGTTCCTGCCCAACGTATGCCAAGCAGGTGGCTGTGCCGACATCAGGATCGGTGTCGTATAAAGTGGCCATTAAAGCTCTCGCAGCCAAAAGCCTGACAGACATTCCGAACAGGATTCTTCAGGCAGACCTGGACGCGTGTCTTGGGACCAAAGGTTTTCGTGGCTTCACGTCTAGAACGAAATCTAATACAATCGCTGTGTGGCTCTCGACTACGGCTGATGTCGAGCGTCTGCAAACGTTCAGTGCATATCGATTACAAGCGAGATCTCGGTGCCGGTCAAGGTGTGTCTTGTAGAAGGTTCGGACCTACAACGCTGTGTTGTTTACAACGTCGACGTTGCCGAAGAACCGATGACCCTCCAGCTTGAGTTGTACGGTCGAACCCACCGTGTCATCCAAGCGCGGTATATGAGAAAGGGGCGCTCGTGCATCGTCCCACTACAAGGCCTACCAACTCTCCCAGAACGACTTTACTACTGTGGCTGTATCCGGCGGCTTCGCCATTACAAACCGAGTGCTGTCGATTGCTACAGCTGTTTCAGACCTGGCCACAGGAGCCAATCAAGCCCTTTTGCAACGCAAGATGAGACTCGGCCACAAGGCCCATCGTCTAACAGGTGGGGACTTTACAAGACCGCCGACCACGAAATCACCACTCCAACTTGCCCAACAAAACAGAAAGCAACTGAGAAGGTTCGGCGTGGGATCGGTAAGCAAGTGCCTCCGAATAAAAACAGAGCCCCGATACAGACATCCAACAGGTTTGCGGCTCTTCAGCTGGATGAAGACGGCTGGCTGCAGCTTTCTGAGGCCAATCCTTCTGCAGCCCCTTCCCAACAGTCGTACACTGATAAAGTGCGCAAGGTTCGCCGTCTCCATCAAGCTACACAAAATCACAGCATACTGGAACCTCTGCGTGAGGACATGACTGCGGTTGACGACCAAATTGCATGCCTTTTAGCCGAGGTCTCTAAGCTACGGCAACGCCGTGAACTGCTTGCTCGCCGTAGACAACGAGCAGATTCCCACTCCACGCAAATTAATGCTGCAGCGCCTTCGACTACGTCCAGCCCTCATGCGTTTTTCGCTTACTCTAGCAGGTCTTCTGCAGCACTGCAGTATAACTCAACAACATCCCTCCTTCGATATATGGTAAACCAGTTGTCTAACCTGACATCAGTTCTACTACAACGCTTGGAAGAGTAATCGAAAATGGCGAGTAAGCGTTGTTGTGGTGTGCTCCAATGGAACTGCAGATTCCTCTCCACAAAGCTGGGAGAGCTCAAATCTCGACTTCGCATGAAGAAGCCCCAGGTGTGGGCCCTGCTACTGCACGAGACCAATGCCTTGCCATCCATTCCTGGATTCAATGGATACATGTATCCTTTAATGAACGACCGTCGTGTGCACACTGCTGCCCCGCCGGGAAAGGCGGCGGTGTACGTTGATGCGCGTTTTCCTCAAGTTCGCCTCTCTCTAGAAAACTGGTGCATCTCATATCAAGAGGTGGTCGCTGTGGCTGTCAACCTTCCCAAGGCAACTATTGTGGTCGCGTCATACTATGTTAGACCCGCCGGCGGTGCTCCCTCCCGCATTAATCTATGGTGGTTATTAACTCTACAAAGACAGCACCCAGGTTGGCCTATTTTAGTCGATGGCGACTTTAACGCCCCTCATCCTGACGGGGTACCCCACTTCAAGCCCCCGTGGTAGGCGTGTGCGGGACGCATTCGCGGATGCGCTGTTTGTTTTACTCAACCATCCAGATTCAGCAACTGGATTGTGCGACATGTTCACAGTCCAACATATGCTCTAGACCTTAAGTGGTGGTCAGGACCCGCGACTCCATTGTAGCACCTGGAGCCAAACTGCTGGGGTAGTGATCACCATCCTATCATCCTCGGTCTCCATCCATCAAGGGCCCGCCGATTACACCGTAGGTGTTCTGTGGTCAATTCGGACACGTTTCGCACCACCGTCGAAGATATCTCTCGGCAATCATCTACACTACTTGTGGGCTGCATACAAACTGCGTTGAATAAGGCTACCGCTGTCACCTGGACGGACGTGAATCGCCCGGCGCAGGGTGTGGGTCTGCTTAACTTGTGGGCTACTCGCCGCCAAGCGGAGATGGCAGCTTCCCGAGACCCGACTTCAGCGCAAGCACTTACAAGGCTGAATCACCTTACTGTCAAGGCTCGCAAATATGAACGCGATCTCTCGCGACTGCAGTGGCATGCGTGGTGTGAGCAGTTCCCGACAAAGTCATCGAATGCTGCTCTCTGGCGAACGTTTCGTGCAATGGAACATGGTTCCCGTCGTCCTGACGCAACGGCCACAGCTAACTTAGCTCCGGATGATTTCGCCCGAGAGGCAGCTTTTCCCCAAGTATGATGTGTTGACTCCAATGGTCATAGGAGCCCTCTTGGCTGCATCACAGCATACGCCGATAAGCTCCCATCTACAGCCGACGCCGAGGGAATTGCAAGCCCATTTTCAATGTCCGAGATGCATGCAGCAATAGACGAGGCCCGTCAGAAGACTGCGTCCAGTCCGGACTCCATTCCGTACGAGGTTTACAAGAACTTAAGTTCCCCTGTGCTGCCTCAACTCCTCGAGACCATTAGCAAGGTATAGATAGAAAGCGTCGTACCAGAAACCTGGAAATTGGCTATTGTGATCCCCGTACCAAAGCCGGGGAAGTCGCCGACAGACCTCGGAAATTTCCGGCCTCTATCGCTTTCGCCAATATTATGCAATATTACCGAAAAAATACTTGCCGTACGACTATCGTGGTGGCTTGAGCACCACGGTTTCTACCATCCCGCCGAAAGTGGCTTCCCTACGTTCATAGGTACAGGAGATGGACTGGCTGTCTTGGCGTCAGCAGTTCTGGCCTCAACTCGCAGCCACAATGTACGTACTGTACTGGCCATGGACATTGATAAGGCGTACGATAATTTCAGTCATGCTAACATCCTGGAATCGCTTGACATGCTGCATTTCCCCGTTAGAGTGCGCAATTTTGTTAAATCTTTCCTTGAAGGCCGACATTTTGTCATACGCCTCAGTGGTGAGGCTGTCGGATCATTTGTGCCTCTTCGCGTCGTACCCCAGGGATCGGTGTTATCGCCAACGTTATTTAATATTGCTTTTATACTCCTTGCTTGGCGCTTACATGTTGTCTCTGAGATTAAGTTCTTATGGTATGCTGATGACATAACGGTGTGGAGCACTCACAACCACCTGATGACTCAAGCAGCCGGCATACAATCAGCCATGGATATTACGTCGACTTTTGCTTCTTCAATTGGTCTGCAGCTTTCAGTGAGCAAAACCACGTACGTGTGAGTCGCCAACCGCTGGGGGCACCGTAAACTCGCTGCAACACCAAATCGTCTACATCTATCCGGAACTCCAATTCAGGAACGTTCGCCCGTTAAAATCATGGGCTTGACAATACTCGAGTCAGGAACAGGTACTGCTTGGCGTTCTCGGGCTAAAAAGCAAGCAATTCATGAATTGGGTCTGATTAGACGCATTGCTCCTAAAACAGGCGGAGCCCGCTCTTATGTTGCACGACAGTTGGTGCGGGCGGTTGTGCAACCGTGCCTCATTTACCAAGCCCCATTAAAGCATTTAACGAGGGCTCAATGGGATTGTCTAGAAGCTGTTAATCGAGAGGCAATGAGGGTCATCACTTGCCTTCCCCGCATTACCCCGATCGTGGCGCTCCAAGAACATGTGCAGCTGAATACACTAGATGAGCTGGTGCAGCAACGACGTGATGCTCGCCGCCTAAAGTCAAACCTTACACACACAGCGTGTGCACTCAAGGCATATTCTTCGTCGCACTCCATTCTACAGCCGCCTCCGCAAGTTCTTTCTCCCTGGCGTTTTGTGCAGCTAAGCGACAACAAACCAACTGATCTACGTCGGCCATCATCTACCTGCGCGGCATCGTCGTTTCGCGACAGAATTACAGGGCAAGACGCCAATCTGCCGCATGGCTCCATCGTTATGTACGTTGACGCAAGCATCCAGGCCTGCGAAACAAAAACGGCAGTTTACTGTCCTTTCAAGCCTGCCCTGAACAAAACGTCAAGGTTTCACCTCTCAGAACCACCTTCCTCCTTGTGTGCGGAGATGCTTTCGGTTCAAGAGGGACTTTGCTCTGTGGCCGCCATTCCCATGCTACCTACGGCCCGCACTGTCGTTCGCACCGACGCCCTTCACGTCGCACGTCTACTACGATGAGTCTGTCTCACCCCAGAAATCTGCCAAGACATCCATCGTCTAGCGGCACGCATCCCGCAGCAAATGTGTATTGAGTGGGCCCCGCTTGACCTGAGTGACAAAGCCGCGCAGATTCTGCGACCCGCCTTTCGACCCCAACCTCATCTTTGCCTCAAGTCCTCACTCTGAATGACTCCACCCTCCTTTTGACAAGAAAGGAACACCTCCGGCGCCACACATGTGCTCTAATCCTTCAGTGTGCGGCAACCGTCCCCCGTGGTCTTACCCGTGCAGAGGCGGTTGCGCTTCGGAGGTTACGGGTAGGGGTTGCCCTAACTGCAGCTGTGACACGCAAGTGGCCGCATTTCAAAGATTTATATCCCCACCCCGGGTGTCCAGTCAGAGACTGTGAGGCGGATATCCACCACCTGTTGTGGGACTGCCCGGCGCTGAAACCGACGAGAATTCGGCACCTGGCGGCAGTGGGTCTCTCACCGCACAATCCGGATTCCTATATTGCCTGGACTCAGGGTCCATATCATCGTTCACTTCATGATTTAATCAGATCAGCCCACCTTTTTTATTTATTTAAGCACCTTACTCATCCCTGATTTTATAGATTTTATGCCCTGAGGCAATAAACATCGCTTGAAAAAAAAATTTCGTTTCAGACGCGTCCCCAGCTTTTCACTCTAGAGCATAGAAATCTGACATTATTACGTGGAATATTTCAGATACAGTACAGCAACAAGGCAAATGCACTTCAGAGAATGCTGGAAAAGTGGATGTTGATGACGCAGAGATATTATATTTGGCAGGTCATGCATGCTCCGCGCTGCTTGTATACAAGGAAAACTTGGGGCCTTGTGGACAGTCTTTTCGTTCAAAACAACAAGAGCAGCATAATTGTATGGAATTCGGTGACCCTAATATAGTCCATTATATCACTGTCAAATAACACAAATAACTGCTGTCCTTTTAAAGTGCAGCCGTTGACTGGGAAACACAGCAGTCCGTCATAACTTTTTGATTATCGTGTATTTGGAGCGAGCGCATCATGCATAAAATACGCTCAAAATTGCGAAAACACTACTGCCACGAGTGAAACAAGTATCCACTGTCTATTTCCAGATCAGTAGCAATATTAAAGTCGCCACGCGACCGCACAGAAACCGTGCCAGACGCTTACGCACTGCACGCAACTGGCGCTTGGGACCCAACATGTGGCTGCGAGGGGGAAACGGTGGCGCGGGGTAGTAGAAAGGGTGTCCCCACCTTGAAAGCGGAGGCGAGCGGGCATCCAGGCACCCTACTAAGGTGCCACCGCGCCGCGTTCACGGGCTGCTCCGGCTAGCGTTGCGTTGGTAGCTAACAGTAACTGAACGTGGTACGCGCTTTTCGTATCACAGCATGTCTTACTCCTTGCTTTGGGAGCACTTTTGTCTAAAAACCTCCTTGGCGGTACACAAACTTGCTGGCCTGGCACTGTTCATAGAATATCTCAATTGAAATTGCGCCACGTACAAGACCAACGAAACGCTTACCACCTGTCTACAAGATGGAGTCTACTAATTTTATTTTTTTGTACTTTGTGCTGAAGAAGTGAAATAGAAAAGTAACACTGAATGTCCAATATCCAGCGACGAACCCACCTCAAAAACTTGAAGGCTGACACATTGGCCGCAATGAGGATTCGTTTTGCTGCTACATGGAAACTTTCGATCGCGACTTTTCTCAATCCGGATACAGTTGACTGTGATCCGCGCATCGCAGTTGCGCATATAGATCATAATGATAGATTAATTGTATGCAACATCATGCTGAGTGAGCGGGACCATATATATTCAGATGGTTAGTCCGTGTAGAGAGACCGTTTTTGTTCTCGATCAAAAAACTGACCAGGAAAGGGTCCATGGCTATCATGTGGAAGTGCCCATGTGACACTGCATGATATTCAAAAATAGTATTAATATTTTTTATTCGATAGCGTATACAGTTCTTTCGGTCGAAATGCCGTCAACGAACAGCCGACTACTAGCTCCGAGTGCAGAAAATATTCGGGGGGTGCGCAAAAAAATTTCATCATGATAATTTTTTATTCTAGTGATTGGCGATTCATTGACCTGTTATGGGCGATGACGAGTTAATGAAAGCATCGTGATTAATTTATAAGGAAAAAAATTAAACCAAAAAAAGGGGTTGTGTCAATATTCTCAAAATGAAAATCCAATGCTATACAATGCTAATTGAGAAAATTTAATGTGTAATCGAACAATTAATAAAATTAAACATTGCAAAATTTTAATACACGTTGAAGGGTGTGAAACTGGCCCGAATGGAAAGAGAATGTTTCCTGATGCTAAGTATCGGTGCATATCGTCGGCCTAATAAAAGAATCTGGTAAAAAAGTTCTAAAGAGCCGCGTCAGAATCATATGACGCACCAAATGGCGTACGTTATCTCGTCAACTCACAAGCCCAGCAGAGGAGTCCTCCAATGTTTTGCAAAGGTCATTACCCGAGCTTCCCATTTAGTTTTTTTATTCTTGTGACCCAAGGGGTCTCAGTGCTTCAGTCTAATGTTGTACATCAACACAGACCCCGTACTTCTGGATAGGCTGACGTTTCTGCAATTCAACCGTGCCGGCTGCAATATTGATATATAAGCCAATCAAGGTTTAATAGCGTTGTGCATATGCAAAACAAGGGCAGTGACATATTTACTTTTTACCAACACGGCACTTAGCGGTCTCCAACGATCGCATGTGATAATCAACGCAAGTAGTCTGAATTTGGCTCACTATTCATGTGTCTTACTTGGAACTCACAGCTCGCTGCAGAAAAAAAAATAGTCTTTATACGTACGTTTGTGAGCTTGCGTTCCTTTCTGTAAAAAAGTATGGGCAAGAACAAACAGAATCTAATGATTGTATCGCTTACTTCAAACTACAATGTCTACAATGACAGCACTAACTAGACTAAGTCACAAAGATATAATGAAGAAGCAGAAATTTTTGAAGTCATTGCTAAAGGTTTCTGACAAATTAAGCATAGCAGTGAACTAATTGTTTATTAAACGAACAAAAAATATCTGAAGTTGGTTGCTAGACTTAAGACTGTTCCAGAGGCGCGATCTATCTCTGGCGAGCACGTCGACAATGTCGGCCGCCGCAACTTTGAAAGTTCTCTCGACATAACCGTCCTCAGAATGCTTCTAGCAGACAATGCACGTGGGAGTTGGCTTGCGGTATGCTCTCTTTTGATCAGCGAATTCCATTCCACTAGTCGCGCAGGGCCCGAAGGCGCGCAGAACTTAGAATCCTTGCGCGGATGCGAGCGGCAGCCGCTTTGACAAAGCTGCACGAAGCATGTTTTTCTCCCCGCCCGATGCTTCGCGTTAGGCACGATTAGGCGGTGATATACTTCCAGTTCCGTGGGCTTAAAGAACAGCGCAAACAAGACCAAAGAAGTGCTCAGACGGGAGCAAAACACTTCGTAAACACAAGGCACGGCCAAGGCAACTGCCGCGAGCCAGCTAGTGAGGGCTGTTTACGGCACCTTTACGGTGAGCAGCGCCCCCTGGCCGCCACAGTCGGGCGGCTGCACTGCAGCTGGTACTTCCTCCCGTTGGGAGGCCCCCCTCCGCTCGACACATTAGCCTGTATATTCTATGCACTATAGCTAAACTGCCACCTCAGCAAATCGCACCACGTGCATCGAAATGGCATTCCACAAAAAGAACACGAGTGTGGATGTAAAGTGCATTTCATGCCATATCACGGATCTGAAAGCAATGTTGGTTGCGCTCTGACAAAAACATTAAATGACAAAGGAGGTTGAATTCGGTCTTTTGACACGCATGAAGACAAAGAAGAGTCATAGGAAGGTGAACTCGACGTGGGCGTACTCAATGCATGATAATGTCTGCATGCAAATAAAGAAGCGATAAAAATGAGCAATAAATATGGTCTATGCGGTGCTTGTGCACTCAGTCGGTGCGCTCTCGTCAGCTGGTTCAGCTTTGTGATCGAATAGGATTGGTTGGGAGGCATACTAGTGTGGAGCAGTAGCAGCACAATTCCATAAAAAATGACACAGCCACACAGAAAGTGGCAACACCAGTTAGGATTCTCATGCTACCGCATTACACACTCATAGTGACTTAGCCGCTGCGGTGGCTCAGTGGTTATGGCGCTCGACTGCTGACCTGAAAGACGCGGATTCGATCCCTTCCGCGGTGGTCGAATTTCGACGGCGGCGAAATTCTAGCGGCCCGTGTATTGTGCGATGTGAGTGCACGCTAAAGAACCCTAGGTGGCCGAAATTGGGCAAGGCAGCACCCGTGGGATGCAGTGGCAGCTAAACCCGTTCTTCTTTTTTATGCAGGTCCTTGCTTCGTGCATTGACCCTGTCTCTGTTCAGCTCGGCGGCGGCGAATGTGCTGCTTCTTGGAATAAACGATACCAGCATGTGCCATTGACAGTGCTTTTCTCCGCCAACACCGGAATTTTCAACGACACCGACGGCCGCTGTGCTGAACTTTTTCGACGTCCGCAGTGGCTATCCCAAGGAACACCGGCATCATCGAATCTTTCGGGAACCGCCCCTAAGGTTTTCTTCACCAGTGGGCAAGGCAGCACCCGTGGGATGCAGTCGCAGCTAAACCCGTTCGTCTTTTTTATGCAGGTCCTTGCTTCGTGCATCGACCCTGTCTCTGTTCAGCTCGGCGGCGGCGAATGTGCTGCTTCTTGGAATGAACGATACCAGCATGTGCCAGTGACAGTGCTTTTCCCCGCCAACACCGGAATTTTCAACGACACCGACGGCAGCTGTGCTGAACTTTTTCGACGTCCGCAGTGGCTATCCCAAGGAACATCGGCATCATCGAATCTTTCGGGAACCGCCCCTAAGGTTTTCTTCACCATTGGGAAAGGCAGCACCCGTGGGATGCAGTCGCAGCTAAACCCGTTCGTCATTTTTATGCAGGTCCTTGCTTCGTGCATCGACCCTGTCTCTGTTCAGCTCGGCGGCGAATGTGCTGCTTCTTGGAATAAACGATACCAGCATGTGCCAGTGACAGTGCTTTTCCCCGCCAACACCGGAATTTTCAACGACACCGACGGCCGCTGTGCTGAACTTTTTCGACGTCCGCAGTGGCTATCCCAAGGAACATCGGCATCATCGAATCTTTCGGGAACCGCCCCTAAGGTTTTCTTCACCAGTGGGCAAGGCAGCACCCGTGGGATGCAGTCGCAGCTAAACCCGTTCGTCTTTTTTATGCAGGTTAGTAGATATCGCTACTCCTATGAATTTAAAACAGTTTACCAATTTCCCTCAAGAGGAAAGTGTACAACAGCATAATCTTACCGGTACTCACCTACGGGGCAGAAACGTGGAGGCTAACGAAAAGAGTTCAGCTTAAGTTAAGGACAACGCAGCGAGCCATGGAAAGAAAAATGATAGGTGTAACGTTAAGAGATCGGAAGCGGACAGAGTGGGTGAGGGAACAAACACGGGTTAATGACATCCTAGTCGAAATCAAGAGAAAGAAATGGGCTTGGGCAGGGCATGTAATGCGAAGGCAAGATAACCGCTGGTCTTTAAGGGTAACGGAGTGGGTTCCAAGAGAAAGTAAGCGTAGCAGGGGGCGGCAGAAGGTTAGATGGGCGGATGAGATTAAGAAGTTTGCAGGCAAAGGGTGGATGCAGCTGGCAAAGGATAGGGTTAATTGGAGAGACATGGGAGAGGCCTTTGCCCTGCAGTGGGCGTAGTAGGGCTGCTGATGATGATGAATTTAAAAGCGATTCTCTTTGTTTGGTCGTGCTGCCTTGCCCAGGCGTCTTGCTTGAAACATTTGCAGAGTGTTTTGATTCATTTTGTTTACTTGCACTTTTGCTTAGCGGTGACGTTGAGCTTAATCCAGGCCCAGGGGTAGCAAAGAAACTCGATGAAATTATCGAGAATCAAAAGGTCTCTTCATGCCAACTACAGTCTCTAGGGGCAAAACTTGACTTGCATATATCAGAAACAAATCGGAGACTTGCTTCAATTGAAAGCAAACTGGAAGTACTATCGCAAACAGCCCAAAGGGTGGCACTCGTTGGCAGGATTGAACAGAGAAATAGTTTCGCTAAGAGCAAAGCTGGACTACCTTGAAAACTACTCTCGTCGTAACAACCTGCTCATTTATGGCATTGAAGAGTCAGAAACTGAAACTGTAGATGACCTCAAGAAGCATGTTCTGACGGAAATATTTGAAAGCAAACTTGAAGTCAAAGTAGGGAGTTTGGAGAGGGTGCACCGCTTGGGGAAAAAAGCTCAAGATAAAAAGCGTCCCGTGATTATGAGGTTTTTTGATTTCGCTGAAAAGGAAGAGGTTCTCCGGAATGCTTCAAAATTGAAGGGTTCCCAAACGTCCATCTCAGAGGACTTTTCACCTAGGCTACGGAAAACGAGAAAGCTACTTTGGGCTACTGTTAAGGATGTTAAGAAGCCCGAGGATAAAGTGTACCACAAATATGACAAATTAGTTGTCAGCAAAGAGGTGTACGTGTGGGACGAAAAGAAGAACCAAAGGTGTAAAGTAAGTGATGCAGTTTCAGGTGATATCGGTCAAAACGCCCCGAGTAATGACGCAACTTGCTCTGAATCAGTGTAAAATGCCGGGCGTCCGCGAGGGAAATGTGCTCCCGCTTCTTCTACTTGACAGGCCACAAGTTCAATTCGGTCTTCCTTCAACGCCCTTATTAATGATCATCAAATTAAACAGATACCGTCATCTGCAGAAAATATCGTTAGCAATTCTTTTGGCAGTCGGACGAAACGCCCACCTGAGATTCGCCAACTACGTGTGATATCTTTGAATGCCAGAAGCATTATTAATAAAACAGGCAGCCTTGAGGTAATGCTCTTCTCTTATGATCCCCATGTACCGGTGATAAGCGAGACATGGTTACACAGTGGTATATTTGATGAAGAAATTGTGCCACCGAACTACGTCATTTACTGACGTGATCGCGGTTCACGTGGTGGTGGGGTTGCTGTGATTGCTAGGTGTAAAGTGAACGTAACGCTCCTTGACCAAATTGATCAGCATGAAAGCTTGTTTTTGCGCCTAGTAACGCATGGCTTCACCTTTTACCTTTGCGCTGTGTATCGTCCACCTGATGCAACGGATTCTTTTATGTCTAGTCTTTTCGATCATTTAATACATTATCAGAATCGGAATCGTATCCTTACCGGTGACTTCAATCTTCCTGCCATCGACTGGGACAAACCATCGTATGGCCTATGTGCCTCATGTGATATTGTTTTAGATCTGATGTTTTCTTTAAACCTTAAGCAAGTTGTTCGTGAATACACCAGACAGTCATCTGTACTAGACCTATTCTTTGTTAGCCAAACCTTTTTTGATGGAGTGCTTGACGTTGAACCGGGAATATCAGATCATTGTCTTTTATACTTTTGTTGGGTTTCGCCTGGTGCTTCGGGGGTGCGTCAGGCTAAAATGATAAAGGACTTCGTTCGTGCTAATGATAATGCAGTCATCGACGGCTTACAGTCGCTGTTAAGCAGCTCCTCCGGGAATGACGTTCATAGTTTGTGGCATCACATTAAGAATGCAGCGCAGTACTGTACCGAAGTTTTTATTCCACTTAGAAAAGTTCATATCAACCGTCGCAATCCTTTGATAAGTCGAGAACTTCTTCAACTGAAACGCAAAGTGAAGCGATTTAGGAAGAAAAAGATATCTTCATTACAACAGTTCCAACTACTCAAACAGAAACTTGCCTTCAAGTTAAAATCAGCAGAGTTTCATTATTTTGAAATGACGCTCCCCGAATTCATCAGAAGCAATCCCCAAAAGTTTTGGAAATTTTTAGATCGAAAGAATGAGCAGTTGAGTAAGGTTCGAATTAATGACGACATCGTGACCGACTGCACAGTGATTGCAGAAGGTTTTAACTCTTACTTTCAAAGCGTATTTCTGACGGAGAGGGCAACCACAGCTAGAATTCGAGGTGATGATCTTGGTAACGCATCGGCTATTTCTGTGAACTGTGTTCTGTCGATGCTGCGTAAACTTGATGATAAGAAATATTCTGGTCCTGATGGGCTTGCAAATGCTTTTCTTAAACGTTTTGCAACGTAATTATCCGAGTTTTTAACACAGATATTTCAAATCTCTTTAACTTCTGGTGATGTGCCGGAGGACTGGAAAATGGCCCGCGTTGTACCAATCCATAAAAAAGAGATAAGCTAAGTATTTCTAACTACAAACCGATTTCAATTACTTCTTCTTGTTGTAAGTTAATAGAACACATAGTCTCTGGGTACCTTAATTCGTTTCTAGCTGAAAATAACATTTTATCCCCTTTGCAACACGGCTTCAGAAAGGGTATGTCCACCGTGACGCAGTTGGTTTCTGGTGTTAATGAATTCCAAGTTGTTCTTGATAAATCCGGGCAGGTTGATGTTCTTTTTTTTAGACTTCCGCAAAGCTTTTGACACTGTTTCTCATGGCAAAATCATTTCTAAATTAGATAGTATTGGCGTCCCTACTTATCCTGTCAACTGGATTCATGCTTATTTTAAACATAGGAAACAATACGTAGACGTTAATGGCTGCAGATCTAACGATCTTCCAATTACTTCAGGCGTACCTCAAGGCAGCGTCTTAGGGCCACTGCTTTTCCTAATCTATATAAATGATCTGTCTGCTTCCATCCCCGGAAATGTCTCTTTAAAGCTTTTTGCAGATGATTGCGTACTTTTTAAGACCATAAATAGCCAGAACGATCACTACTTGCAAAATGCGCTTCTAGCTGTTCATCAGTGGTGTGTAAAATGGGATATGCAACTGAACCTTGATAAAGCTATTCTCTTACGCATTTCGCGCAAAAAGCATCTTAGTCCTTTCTCTTACACCCTGCAAAATCATGTAATCCACGAGGTTGCACAATATAAATATTTAGGGGTAACGCTAACTCATGACTTAACATGGACTTCACACATTGAAGACATTTGCTCCTCGTCCTTTTCTAAGCTTTGTTACTACAGGCGGAAGCTTAAAGATGCCCCAAGTAAAGTTAAACTCCTTGCATACTCAACATTCATTAGGTCCAAATTGGAGTACGCTTCGGTATTATGGGATCCATTCATAAAGAAAGACATATACAAGATAGAGATGGTGCAAAGGAAAGCGGTTAGGTTTATTTATAACAAATACAGGAGGTTATACTCACCTACAACACTAATGAAAACCAACCATATTCCATTACTTGAAGTACGCAGAAAAATTTCCCGTCTGTTGTTTATGCATAACCTTTTAACACATAAACTAAACATACCCCGCCCTGAAATTCTCAAACAATTGTCGCGCCGAACACACCATTCACGAATTCATTTGCTGGAACCCATTTTTGCAAAGACTGACTCATTCAAGCACAGTTTTTTTCCACGGACTGTTTCCGAGTGGAACTCTCTTCCCGAGGCCATTTTCCAGTCCTCAAATTTTAGTAAAGTTCTTGAGAAGCATTTTCTCGAGTAAATGAGCGTTGTATTTCGTTATTCTGCTCATTGTTTGTAACCCCATGTATTTTCTTAGTATTTGTCATTTTCAATGCCTTGTATAGCCCCTCCTGCATGGGCCAATCTATTGGCCTGCAGTATTATGAAATAAAATAAATTACCCGGAGCACAGCACTACGGCGTCCTTCATGTATACCCTGTCGTGCTTTGGGATTTTAAATCCCATAAGTGCCTTTCTGCATAAATGCTCTGAAAAACACTGTTCAGTTTGGTGGCTTAAATTCCTTGCAAAAATAGTAGCGTTTTAATGGAGACGCAGAGTTTGTTTTCGTTTATATGAAATGTTTTATTTTTTAACCCGGTGAAAGATATTAAGCGCCCCGTATGTGTTATGAGCCAAGGGTAAATTTACTTTGTTTTACCTCCCTAGTGTCATGTTTGGGAGAGATGATGAGGGATGAGGTACGCTTGCGGGAATTATTCAGTGGACTGAAATTTCAGTTTTCTAGTCGGGGACAACGTTGAAAGGTGGTATACTCAATTCTTTAAAAAGCAGTTTAGACTGTTAGACTTTGCTGCTCTGGGTGCAGGTGACATTTTAACAGCGCCTTTTTTGGATGATGCTGACTTTAATAGGTGCGACGTGAAGATGAAACTCTAAGATTCAACAAAATATAAATGATTATACAAAACACTGCAGGATATCAGGCGTAATATGTGGTTCTCGAAATGTTTTTGCACTTTAACAAGCGCATATGAGGCGCCCAGGGTGGTCTTTCGTCAAGGGTTAACAAGTATTTGTAACTCTGTACACGTTCAAACGATATTCAACCGAAGTGCAGGCTGCATTCTGCAGGCGTTGTTTTTCGACCATAGGCAAGAACAATGAGCTTACTCTTCCTCATATTCCGTGCTCGTTTGATAGTAATAAACAAGATTACCGCACTGCAAGGCTAATAGTGGCGAACTGTTCATCGTCCTCTTCAGCTGAGTGGATCTGATTTTTTTTTTTTGTTTTTTTGCGCATGGATGATAGTTTGTGCATTTCCCTTCCGGGTTTATCGCATATAGTTTTTGTCTTGTACTTCATATCACTTCTTGTGCATTGCCAGATGTTGTAGTCGGTCCTCAGTAGTTTTGGATCTGTTTTGCTATGCTTAGCGCTGTTATTTTTATTTCTAACTTACTTTACACAGACTCTTGTTTTCGACCCCCCCCTTACAGGCTTATGGCCTGTAAGATATATGTAAATAAATATATAAATATTAGCACATAGGTGTGAGCCGCGTACAAGACTGCTTCCTTATGCTTAAGTTAACCCGGAAAGCTATTAGCAGACAAGGAAAACAGCAGAGGGCCTAGTACTGAGCCTTGCGCAACACTTCTATTCATTTCCCCCATTAAAGATTATTTGCAAGAAATTTCACGAATCACATGTGATTAGTTAGATAGCACTTCAAAAATTTTCTAGCTCGTCCTCGAAATTGTAATTTCGACATTTCTCTAACAGGAAGTCAAGGTTGAAAAAGTCGAATAATTTTTTAATCCGAAGAATTTCGTGTACAGTAATTTTATTTCTAATTTAAGCAGAATTAACTACTCCTGTTAGTGCGTGTACTTCTGTGCATGTAGAGGGGCATCTGCGGAAACCATGCTTCTCTGGGGCTAAAAATGAAGTTAGTGATTCTCTTCGCTATTAATTTCTTACATAGTGTCTTAGCACAACTCAATATAATAATCTGGCGGATTTTATGCAAGGTACTAGCATTACCATTTGTGTACATTGGCACTATCCTCTGAATTTTGAGCTTTGATGGATAAGCTCATGATTTAAACGCCTGATTAGTATTTCTTCTAATGGGCTGCATTAAATGTTAATCATGTCCTTGATAATGCTAGCAGATTAAGAGAACAGTGAATTTATTGTTTTCGCGGAGCTGTCCGGAGAGGCACTTTTTCCCTTACAAACTGCGTAGCGTCATAGTATCCCGTAACATGGAAATACCGCGTTCACCTTTTCTCCATAAGCAGTATTTCCCAGGCTGGCGTCAGCCTCGAGGAATGGATACACCAAGGAGCATGGCTGTTCTCGAAAATGTGTCCCGGTGGGACCCAGAATAGCATATATGCACGCGTGGTGGGGATAAGCTGTGGTGCACCCATACGAAAGTATTGTATGGTCGGCTATAGAAAATTCCTTGTATAGTCGGCTATAGAAAATTCTTTGTATAGTCGGCTATAGAAAATTGGCCCAAATAGCTAAAGAATTTTGTACGGCTGCCTTTAGCCTTTACTATAGTCACAGCTATGGGTGTCTTTAGCTTTTGGTATGGTTTTATGTCATTATGTGCCTAAAACATTTTCTAATGCCAGTTATAGACTTCTCCATTGTTCACCTTTTAATTCCCTATAGCTTATAGGCATAACTTTCAACGATTTCTATTGCACTTTTAGGCACTTTTACGTCTTGCTAAACACTTACCTACAGTTCAATCTATGCTTCTCTTTAGCAGCCAGGCTATAGCTTCTTATGGCTTTAGCAGGCCAGGCTATAGCTTCTTATGGCTTTAATTTTCATTTCCTTTAGCAATCTTTATGGTTTCCTAAAGGATTTTGTATAGATGATGTTGCCTACATATCAGTCAATTGCAGGCTAAATATTTGTCTTTTGGTCTCTTTAGTTCTCTACATGCAGTTGTATGGCTTGTTATAGACTTATCTATAGCTCAGTCAATGCTTGTCTTTAGCAGCCACGCTATAGGCTCTTACGGCTTTAATTCTGTTTTTCTTTAGCAACCTGTATGGTTTGCTAAAGGCTTTTATATAGAAGATGTGGCCTATTGCTTGCTCTCAATTGCAGGCTATAGCTCATTTTTCAATTTATATAGTTGCCTACAGGCAATTGTATGGCTTGTTAAAGACTTCTCTATGGCTGAACCTATGCACCTCTGTAGCAGCCACTTCTTTAGCAATGTGTATGGTTTTCTAAGGGATTTTATATAAAAGATGTGGCGTATTGCTTGCTCTCAATTGCAGGCTATAGCTTATTTCTCAGTTTCTATAGTTGTCTACAGGCAATTATATGGCTTGCTAAAGACTTCTCTATCACTGAAACTATGCACCTCTGTAGCAGCCAGGCTATAACCGTCTGTCTCCATTTCTTTAGCAATCTGAATGGTTTGCTAAAGGCTTTTATATAGAAGACGTGGCCTATTGCTTGCTCTCAATTGCAGGCTATAGCTTATTTTTCCGTTTCTATAGCTGCCTACCGGCAATTGTATGGCTTGCTGAAGACTTCTCTATGGCAGAAATTATGCACCTCTGTAGCAGCCAGGCTAAAGCCTTTTATCTCCACTTCTTTAGCAATCTGTATGGTTTGCTAAAGGCTTTTATATAGAAGACGTGGCCTATTGCTTGCTCTCAATTGCAGGCTATAGCTTATTTTTTCGTTTCTATAGCTGCCTACAGGCAATTGTATGGCTTGCTAAAGACTTCTCTATGGCAGAAATTATGCACCTCTGTAGCAGCCAGGCTAAAGCCTTTTATCTCCACTTTTTTAGCAATCTGTATGGTTTGCTAAAGGCTTTTATATAGAAGACGTGGCCTATTGCTTGCTCTCAATTGCAGGCTATAGCTTATTTTTCCGTTTCTATAGCTGCCTACAGGCAATTGTATGTCTTGCTAAAGACTTCTCTAGGGCAGAAATTATGCACCTCTGTAGCAGCCAGGCTAAAGCCTTTTATCTCCACTTCTTTAGCAATCTGTATGGTTTGCTACAGGCTTTTTATATAGAAGACGTGGCCTATTGCTTGCTCTCAATTGCAGGCTATAGCTCACTTTTCAGTTTCTATAGTTGCCTACAGGCAATTGTATGGCTTGTTAAAGACTAACCATTGCTTTTTTGCAGGCAGGCTATAGAATTCTATTTACCTCTTTTGCACTTCGTATGGTTTGGTAAAGAATTTCATGCTGCTTTTGCTACTGGTCTCTTTAGCAGACATGCTATAGCTTCCTATAAAAATTCTTTATAAAGAAGTGCAAAGTTTGCTAAAGCCTTTACATG
Source organism: Amblyomma americanum (assembly GCF_052857255.1). Lineage (NCBI taxonomy): Eukaryota > Metazoa > Arthropoda > Arachnida > Ixodida > Ixodidae > Amblyomma > Amblyomma americanum. The sequence continues at coordinate 510,519,431 of NC_135497.1, forward strand.
GCCTAACATTCTTCCAGCTTTCAAAAGTGTGATGTCTTGCCTTTCCATGACAGCATTAGTGCTTTGTTAAAAGTATAACAGCTATTGGAAAGTGTAAATCACATAACTTTATTTGCCGCCATCTCCTGCTGCTCCTCCATTTAAGTCTTCCACTTCTGCCTTGTGCTTATTCAGCATTGATGACAATGACTGGCGAATGGGCGCCTCTCTGATCAAGCCAAATTTCATGCATGTGTACTCTGAAAACAGAAAAAAAACTTATAACTTGCATGGCAATATTAGTATTTGATAACTAATACGCTTCTTTGCAGCATAACTCAGGGGCCCATTAAAGCACATTCACCTAACCTGAATCCTAAGTATACAGGTAGACAGATTTTACCTGCAGGCCTATCAGAACCCCACACCATCACATTCTGTTCCAAATGATCCAGCTGCGCTGTAATATGATGTTCAGATAAAACTGCCTGTTAGCTTGTACAGTGCCGGCTCTATTTAAAATGGCTCATTAAACAAAACCGCGCCATCAGCACTGTCCACTTACCCCCTCCTGGGTACTGCAACACTGTCAACAAAAGGGATTCTACACTTTACCCCTGGCACCATTCGGAGCATAGCGGAATAGAGGCACATCCCTCACTCACGCACATCCCTCACTCAGCTTGCATGCCCATAGCTAATAAACACTCCAGTTAACATCAGCATTTCACATTTAAGCTCTTGCTGAAATTCACATTGCCCAAAGGGTAAATCCCTGTAAAATATTTTGTGGTAGAAAAATATGCGCTCTTTTCTATGAAATACTTGTTCTTTTCTATGCACTGTATCCACATTGCAAAATGTTCATGGCTGATTCCATAAGTGATCAAAACTACCTAAATATTTTATATTTTTAATTTGCTTGGCTATTCTATATGCCAGGTGTTTCAGGGAAGGAGATCACTCGTTTTTAAAAATAGGGTTTTTGAGGTAAAGGGAAGCTTTTTGCGGCATAGTAATATCAGTTTTGGCGGGAGTCAAAAAATAAGCAAATCATGTTAACTAGTAAAGTTCTTAAATTCTGATAGTTAACTTTTTATTATTTGCTGATAGGCACCCGCTTGCAATTAGTGATGTGTATCCGGCCATTAGTAATAAGCATAGCAGGTTTTAAAATTTAGAAAATGCGATTACCCTCGCCCCTGTGGCTCAACTATTTTGGGCCATTTCTGGCACCATTCTAAAACCGCGCACCGGCGGCAGAGCTAAAAGCGATGTCAATCAAATCGCGTCACTTTGTCATGTGGTCTGCACTGTCCCGCCCAGGATGGAACACCGTGACAATGCACGTGTGTGCTGGCGCTGCGCCAATGAAAAGTGATAAGGTGCTCCGAAGGCACCCGCAGCGAGCATATGCTTTGCCGATGCATTACAACAGTGATAGCCGCGTGACAGCCCCCTTGAGTGACACGAGCTTGTGGGTGCAGCTGTATGCCTGCATCGGCCACGCGGTTTCGATTTCACGCGCCGCGAAAACCCAGAATATCTTGCCGCGTAGCGACAAGCAAATTCGCATTTTCGAAATTCTAAAAACAGATGTGGTTATTACTAAAGTCGGCTACAAATTCCTCATTGCAAGCGGCCGCCTATAGATAATAGTTAAAAAGTTAACTATCAGAATTTAAATAAAAACATTACTAGTTACCATGATTCACCTGTTCTTTGACGTCCGCCAGCACTGCAATTACTATGCTGCAAATAGCTTCCCTTTACCCCAAAACCCTATTTCTAAAAATTAGTGATCACCTTCCCTGAAACGCCTCGTATAATTGCGCACAGTATTCAATGGTCCAATATGAATGCTTTGTGCTGGTACGACACTTATTGAAACAGACCTTAGGAGGGGCATTTAGGCGATCCTGGGAGGCAAGCCAGATAGGCCAAGATTTGTGAGACTGCACCTATATCAGGAGAAAAAGATTATGAATGTCGTCTTGGCAGAGGCAGCATTTACATGCAGAGTAAGATTTTGAAACTTCTAAATGATGTGAACCATATACAAGCCATGATGAATACATTCTGCACAACAAAATTAGAGGTGAGTAATTACTAGAAGCTTATTTCCGCCGCTGTGAGGTATTACTGCTTCCTAGAAGAAATTCCAAAAAACAAGTCTCCAGTTATGCTACCATATAAACGCGTGTAAGGGCCGCACTTTTTTTTCCAGATTTGAGGGCCAATTTTTGGGGTGCGGCCCATACACGCGATTTACAAAAAAAATTAAGTAAAAACACACCAATGAGGAAATCAGCAGCATTTATTCTACGTTCAATTGCCACTCGCGGTGTACTCCCACTGCGAGCTGGCCAGTGCACGCTCATCCCACAAGAAGTTGCGCAGCACGTCCGCTGTCAATGCGTAGCCGTTGTTGCGCGCTTCCATCACTTAGCAGAGCAGCACTTCTTCCAGTTCAGGAAACTTGCATGGCTTGCATCAGAAAGCGCGCTTTTTGCAGCTTGTGTTCCTCAATGCATCCTTTTGGTTGCACCATCGTCGGACGCACTTCTCAGCTACGTCGAATTTCCTGTCCGCCGCACGCTTGCCGTGTTCGATAGCAAACTCCCAGCCGTGTAGCTATTAAGGTGCTTGCCTTATCGTGCTAAAACTACAACGCTCCGCAGCAGCACGCGAAAGCTGCAAGTAACACCTGTGCCTCTGACAGCAACAAAACGCTAAAGCTGATGCCGATATGAATAGCGGGAGCTCGCGGCGGAGGAAAAAGTTGATGATGATGATGAGCCGCGGCCTCTGGTGCCATCCATGGGCGGCACCTGGAAGCTCCTGTCCGCATGCGTTGCCTCCGCAATGAAGGGACCTTTGCTCGCAGCCGAAACTGATCGCGGAGGTCGCGGCGCGTGCATTTCGAAGGCTATTCACACATGGGTCGTATTTAAAGTATGGGTGCGGCTCTTACAAGGATATTATTTTTTCTATTATTTCCTTCTGGAAAACACTGCGCGGCCCATGCAGGGGTGCGGCCCTTACATCCGTTTATACGGTATATTTAAGAATTTTTTCTTCAGCAACTGTAAATCACATTTTCAACTTTGCAGATGAATAAGCAATTAGGTGATTCAAAGAATTACCAACTTTCACTTTTATATATAAAAGGAAAGCATAGGAAATAATGTCCCAAATCTGGTATCTTTAAATACAGCCTTTCTCAAAAACAAAAATAAGCCTCCCATCCAAATTTTTTCTTAACATTCCTGAAGGAGACCAAGAAAGAACAGGGGAAAAAAAATGTTGCATTATTTTGGTTTTCAAAATTGTAATCAAAGCTTGAATCTGTAGCTTATGAAGCATCGGCAAAGGAACCTAAATTAAGGTTGAAAAGCTGTGACTATGTCGTCCACTACTCTACATTATCTCTAAATGCCAAGACAGACCTTTTCAGTCAAGAGAGAGTACACCTAATCACATTTATTAGACCAACACCTATATGTTATGTAACAGGGAACAGTGGTACAGCACATAGGAATGCATGTAAAGAAGTGTTCAAAGCAATTTTCTGACCGCGTTGCATTGCACCTATGAGGTTTTTATTAGTGAACAAATCACAAGCAGATATTGGAATAGAATGTGGGAGTGTAAAAGGCTATTTAAAAGCCCCTGTAGTTTTAAACACCATAATATGTGCTTACCGCAGTTACTCCAGCCATCCCTTATTGTCCAGTTTTAAAGATACACTGGATTTTAAATGATGTTTTGCACCTCCACATCCTGTTCTGAGATGAACTAGCTGCATTTACATCAAGAAGGTGTTAGTACAATGAACATCATTAGGTGCACTTTCTTGACAGAGGCCTGTTTTGGCATTTAGAGAACATATAGAGTAGCAGACTGCATATTCGCTGCTTTCGAACCTTAATTTATTCTCCATTGCCAATACTTGAGAAGCTACATGTTGGAGCTTTCATAACGTTTTTCTGTTACTTTTGGTCTCCTTACAGAGACTCGCTGTACAAATTTTAAGAAAGTTATGGATCAGATGTCTTAAATTTAAATAAACTTCAGATTCAAGAAATCATTCCTTATGCTTTCCTTTTATATATACCAATGAAAGTTGACACTCTTTTTAATCACTTCAATGCTTATCCATGATGCAAATTTGAAGGCGTGACTTATACAGCATCCCTGGACGCTTGTGGTGTTTTTAGTTTCTTGGAAGCAGTAACTTCCACAACAAAATGGAAATAAGCCCGTCATACTAATTCTGATATGTAATTTTGGTGTGCAAAATGTATTCACCATGGCTTTTACAGTACATCATGATTCATAAATCATTGAGGAGTTGCAAAATAGTGCTGTGCATGGAAACGCTACCTATTCCACGATGATGTTTATAATCATTTTCTCTAGGAAAAGACATGTTCTCGCTACAGCATCTACTACTGGATACTGTGTGCAATTAGTATTGTAAGACAGACAATTGGGGTTTGATGCCATAGCGGCCAATGCCCCAGAAGGAGAGAAAGGCGACGGAAGACGAAGCTTACGAAGACGAAGCTCACGAATGCTTGGCTACGGAGCTGCGCTGTGTTAAAGATTTTGCAAGTGTAAAGACGCAAACCTAACAAAAACTAAACATTTTGACAGCTTTGCCTGTCTGGTTGGGTTTGAAGACTTGTAATAAACTGTACATCTCCAACCAAAAATTTTAACTTTAACCCAACGTTTCGAAGCCGACTTGGCTCCTTCATCAGGGGTGACTGAGGGCAGTAGCTAGCGTCTTTTAATTATGGAGGGGAAGAGGGGGTCAAAGGAACGACAACTGTGATGCGAAAGACGTGGGGGAGGGGGGTTTAGGCTGTTTATCATGCTGGCGCACTGCAGAGAGGTGGTGAATGGCAACTTTTTTTTGTTGAGTCGAAGACCGAAGTCCCTGGGCATGTACTGGGGGCAGGTTTGAGTCGGAAACCTATGCAGCCCGCTGCACGACTACACTGGACACAGTGCTGAAGTTTCATGCAATATATCTGTCTCATTCCAGCCATAAGCTCTACAAATATGCAAAACTGCAAGAATACTTACTTATCACCGCGTTCACCCGAAAAGGGTCCAATTGGGGTTTAGCATCCTTCCCTTTGTGTGCATTGGACTGCCTTCCTGTAATCGACTTGTTCACCAACTCCGCTGGGTCAAACACCTGTCTGAGCAGTTCTCGTGCATAAGTGCTGGCAGTCTTACGAGGGCCTACATACAGCATCTTCAACACAGATTTTGCAACCAGGCAGCCGCCAATATCTTCCAAGTCGTCACCCTGCATGCCATCGAAGATTTTGTTTAAAACTCATTTACAAAAAATACCCTCTAGATTCCTGACTCAAAAATGTTATTGGGGCTGCGTAACTTTCAAGCTTCCTACTTGAATGCACTTTGCAATAAGGTCAAGCGTCAGATTTCTTCTGTCTCTCTTTAGCCAACTACCTAAATATCTAACAAAAGGGACAATAAATGTTGCGTTTACACTGCCACAATTTGGACATTTTTTGCACGCCATAGAATGTTAAATGCAGAGATGGGCACTATAAAAGCACGGCTAAATAAAATACCGACTAAAAGTACTGCACTTTAGGTGCCATAAGCACAAAACGTACATGGACAACAGAAGTGAATTCAAGCATTTCTTGAAACTTGGCACAGGAGTAATGGTTTACCCTGTTGGTAGAGGCTAAGCATGGTAGACCATGTTTGTAGCACTCTGTAGTTTGCATGCAGCTCATAGGGGCCCTGGAATACAGATTTAACATGATTTGCATTTTTTGTATTGATAGTATGGGGTCCTTGGTAATGCTTTAACACCCAGGGAGATCACCAAACTCATAATTTTTTAATCTGCTTCGCAAACACTCGTCTCAGGCTGATCACGCCAAAACATAGCGGCGATTTTCAGCAGAGAGACATGAGGGGGCAATAAAACTGAGACTATAGTCGGGTACAACTTAAGAAGGCAGCAGCATTTGCCCCTCAAAGGCGGATGCACACGAGCCTCCGCCAATAGGCGCGCACTTCAGGTGACGTCATGAGCCGGACGGCCGGTGACCCCGCCGACGGAGAACATGCCTAACATGGCCGCCCTCGATTCGAACTGGGCCGAGTCGCGTCAGCTGTGTGCGTCTCCCTTCGTCAGAGTGAATTCGAATTGTTTGTGGGCGTCTATCATGTCGGAAATATTATTGCAAGCTTACGATGCACAACTTGTGCCACGTGCGTTTGTTCTGAGCCGTGAGGCGACGAAAAAAAGGTTACAGCGAACATCGGTGACTGCGCTGCGCTTCGTCTGGAAACAGGATCCCGCAGCGGCACACCGCTGCAAATAAACATCGTGCGTGTTTGTTCTATGGTGTTTTGTTTTGCTCCCAAGTGAAGTTACGACGAGGAGAATTTGCCAAAGTCTGGTACCTACTGTGAGCGGCGGGTGTGTTAGTGTACTGTGCCCCTGCGTTTCACGTCGGACGTGGCGAAGTGATGGAGCAAAACCATTCTCAGGATAAATGAGAAAAGCGTGCGCGGATGAAACCAACCTACGAGTTCCTCAACCGAAAAGATTTGCGGAAGCAACCTACAACGCAAAGATTTGTTGCTGCCAGCTCAGCGCGCAAACGATCGATCGTTGGCAGCAGTATGATAAGATAGCCGAGCGTCTAGCAGGGCGTCGTTCGAGTGTTGTGTATCACCGTCGATTGATCACTTTCCACCAGTGCTAACAATCAGTGAATAACACGCGCTGCTTGAGCGAATGTCATTGGATTATTAACGGCCAGGCGTGTGGGAGCAGTGTTTGTTTCCTTAATGTCAGCCTTAGTACTAATATAAAATTATGACCGATACACAGGTGCCTTTACAAGGGAGCTTGGCGTGAATTCGCGTCTCTGTATGGCTTAGAATTCTTCACTCACTGCACGCGCCAGCTGTAGAAGGCCTGCTGTGACACAATCGCACATCAGTTGTGCTGCCAGCGCTCGACTTGCTTTCCCACAACACAGATTTGCGCTGCTTTTCGATTGTTACGATATGTTGCTACTAAAACAATTCCAAGACAGTCAAGGCAACAGAGCCATTATGTACATCAAATAAGAGTACAACAAAGTAGGCACAGCTGCTTGTGAACTGACTCCTAATGCCTCTACTCGCGTCTGCATTAAATGTGTGTGCATGTGTGCTTGCGTGTTTGTCTATAGTTGTTATTTTCCCCTTTTTTGCATTTTAGATCTTAGTTTTCGCCTCGCGTTTGTGTGCATGTGTGTGAATATGTGAGTGCTTCTGTGGGTGTATGTGTTTATTATTCCTATTTGTGTCCTTTTATTTTTGGGTTTTTTCTTGTAAGCATGCCGCATCCAACTCTTCCTTTACAATTTCATTAACTCGTCTCATTCAAAGCACCAAGTCCTGTGAATAGCAGGGCTGGCCTCTTCGATGTCATTAAATCCTTATACTCTTGTCTACCTTGCCTCCTCAGTCTGCCATCTTGCTGTGTTTTTTCCTACTATTCTGACCTTGCTTCTTGTGCTGTTGTCGCAACGTGATTAACCAACTTGCACTAAAGAAACTTCTATCAGCTGTGACGACAGAAACATTGACCGATACAAAATGCTAAAAGCATCACGTGGCTTGCGCAATAACTTCGTCTCTTACCCCTGTTAATGTGTTTATGCATCTGTGACGTTCCTTGTGGAGTGTGACTTTCCTTGTGTGTGCTACGAGGTTCCGCGTTCGACAGCGCGGCGTAGACGGAGACCCAGATGACAGCGGCATCATCAATTACCCAGCCATGCTCTTTGAGAGTGACGACCAGAACGAAGGGGTTTAAGCCCAACCGGACCCGCCGCCGCCGGCGCGGGGAAACGGGCTTTATCCTCCCCAATTGCCGTGGCGGTTCCAGGAGAGGCCTCCCGAGCACATTCCAGGACAAGGGACCACTTTCCCGGCCGGTGACCCGCGGGAACTGTCAGCGATCCAGAGCGCGCCTTACCTTGAGGAGCGAGTGTCAGTTGATGGATGGAGAGCGGAGGCCGGTGACCCGCGGGAACTGTCAGCGGGCCAGAGCGCGCCTTACCACAGCCGACGCTATGCGCTACCTCGAAGACAACCTTCTTTCCCTCGGACTCAACACGTGAGGGGGGCGAGACCATAAGTGCGGTGGTATGTTGTGCGCCCAAGTGAAAGCCCTAGCCCCCCTCCTTCCCCTCCGGCGTGGGCGTCCTCACCCTAGGGAGTGTGGAGAAGAGGATATAAAAATCGACAAGCAGTACGGAAGGGGCACGCTCAGGACGACATCGTTCGCCAAGAGGGCCTTCAGCGCCGAAGCCCGACGGCGTGCAGCTTCTGCCAGCAACCGCTCGAGCCCAACTCCAGCCACTCCATCGCCCCCATGAAGTCGTCGGCACGTAAGCTCGGACGCCCCAGCCTCTGAATCTTAATCATGTATAATTATTGAATATATCTGTTTGTTTAAACTGAGCCATACGGTGTCTCTTTGCCTCTCCGTCCCGTGTGGACCTGCGCATTGTGGGGGTCATCACACTGGTGCCAGAAGTGGGGTCTCAAAAGCAAATGTCCTCTGAATGCTGCGACAGTCATGACTTCAAAATTGTAATCAAAAGGGAATCACGGGACTGAGTGTGGGACTTTTACCCCCATTTGAGAGGCTTGAGGCACTGGAGGGCTTGAGAAAAAAAAAATGTCTGTATCTGAGGGAGCTCCCACTCCCCAGCCGTCGCTCGGAGCAAGCATGCTGGCATTAGGAAGCGTCATTGCGACGTTTACGGGAGATAAGACAGGGGTTCCAATCTGCGATTTCTTTTCCATGCTAGAAGAGATTGGGAAAATGGGGGGATGGTCCGATGCTCAAATGCTGGGAATGGCGAGGTGTAAGATGGCAGGAGCTGCTCATGATTTTGCATGGCGAGACGAAAAAGTAAAATCCACAAAATCATTTGCGGAATTTAAGAAGCTCGCGTTTGAGCATTTCGACACTGAACCACGTCACGTGCGGGTACAGAGGTTCCGTGACGCCGGACAGATGGTAGGGGAGGACGTGCGAACATTTGCGTCGCGGCTTCAGCGCCTAGCACGCGATACGTTAAGCAGGGAGGAGGAAGGAGACCAGCTAAGGAAGAAATACGCGGAGGATCTACTTAAAGAGGAAATGACCGCTTTGTTCGTGGCTGGTCTGCAAGACCCCGTGCGCCGGTTCGTGCTCTCGCGCAAGCCGAGCAATTTCGACCAAGCCGTGGAGGCCGCATTGGATGAGGAACGAAATGAGGCGTTAACGACAGCCGCAGCGAGAGTACGCGTCATAGAGAGAGCGGTGCTCAACCCTGAGGTTGCTCTCTTGACAGAGCGGTTAGATCGCTTAGAACAGCTGCTATCTCAGCAGGTAGAACGCCAGGTTGAAGCGCGCGCTCAACAGCGCCCATTCGCTGGAAACCGGAGACCGCCACAAAGCTACAGGCGCGGTATGCGAGATTTTGAAGAAATCGTATGCTTCGCTTGCCAGGGTCGCGGACACATCGCCAGGTTCTGCCAAAACGTGCGCCGTGGGGAGCCACAAAGAGAAGCAGGCGAGCCACGCCCTAAGCAAGCCTACAGCGGGGCTGCAGATACCGAGACAAAAAACTAGATAGTCCTCCCCAGCCTGAGGAGCGTGGGGAGGGAGCAGTGGATGATGAGGTGGTGGTAGTTTGTGTGGCCGACGAGGCATGCCCTGTTGTGCGTTGCAAGTTAAATGGTTGTTGCATGGAATTGTTGATAGATACGGGGTCAAAAGTGACATTGCTTAAGGAGAGCAGTTTTAACACGCTTCGAAGGAAGGGGGACCGCGAGGTGTTGGAAGCGTCTGGTGGTATGGCAACCAAATTTGTAGGCATAACGGGGGATCCTCTTGGCATAAGTGGACTCTACCGGTTACACTTCTCTCTCGGCGGGATTGCATTGGAGCACCCCTGCTACGTATGCCCGGACACGGTGTCTCTGCCAAACGGAGTGTCAGGTATATTAGGGCAGGATTTTTTGAGAAAAGGGAAGGTAGTAGTCTCATTCTCTGAGGAAGAGGTTAATGCGGGCGGATCAAAAGTTCCGTTTTTGAACAGGAGAGGGGCTGAGATTCGCATTACCGATATTGACACCCGTCAAACAGTGGGATCATTGGAGAAGGTATATTCGCGGATTGCCGTCAGGCTGGTCGATGAGGCGGTCGTCCTTCCTTGGTCGGAGCACATTTTGTACGCGTTTGTGCCTTCAGATGTAGAGAGTGGCGCCGTGGGAGTGCTTGAGCCGGTCGACTCTCTCAGCAATGGCCTGAAGGCAGCCGCGTGCCTCGTGACAGTTAATGACGCCCACAGAGTGCCCCTACGGGTGGTTAACTGTAGCCAGCAGCCACTGAGCCTTCCCAAGAACAAAACATTGGCTTTCTTCACCTCTGCGATAGAGAAACGTGAGCCCACCGATACGGTACTCGCAACTGTAGAGCATGCTAGTCCTTCTGCTGCTCCAAAGGTGTCGTTCGATCTTTCTCACCTAAAATCCAGGGAGAGGGAGGCTCTGGCTGGTTTGCTGAACGACTACTCGGAAGTATTCGCCGCGTCCAACCTGGATTTGGGCTGCTGTGGCGTTATAAAGCACAGGATAGAAACCGGCACTTCATCGCCCGTTTACCAGCGTGCGTACAGGATTCCTTACTCCCAACGTGAGGAGATGGAGCGGCAGGTGCAGGACCTGATTGATCGCGGCATTGTCGAACACTCAAAGTCACCCTGGGGAGCACCAGCACTATTGGTGGAAAAGCCAGATGGCTCGTATCGATTGGTAGTGGACTACCGCAAACTAAATGCCGTAACTCGCATCGATCCATACCCCATCCCCAATATACAGGAGACGCTTTCTCAGCTGGGCTCTGCCAGGTACTTCACGGTAGTGGACATGGCGGCGGGATTCTGGCAGATAGCAATGGATCCGGCAGATGCCGAGAAAACGGCATTCAACACGCCCTCAGGGCACTATGAATGGAAAAGAATGCCGATGGGTCTGGCCAACAGCCCTGCTGTCTGGCAGAGAACCGCTGATGTTATCCTGGCAGGTCTTCTGGGGAGGCTGTGCTTCGTGTATATGGATGACATTATCATATACAGTGACAGTTTTGAGAACCATTTGCGCGATATTGAGCAGGTTTTGGTGCGACTAAGAGGAGCGGGTCTCAAGCTGAAGCCCTCTAAGTGCCAATTCCTCAAAAACGAGGTGAAATACCTCGGGCACGTTGTTTCAGCTGACGGCGTGCGACCGGACCCTGAGAAACTAAGGTGTGTCTCGGATTTTCCATCCCCGACTAGCGTCCGCCAGGTCCGGCAGTTTCTCGGCCTGATCGGTTACTACCGAAGGCACATAGAGGAGTTCGCCAAGCTCGCTAAGCCGCTCACCGCCTTAACAGCCAAACATGTCGCCTTTCGCTGGGACGAAAACGCGGAGAATGCTTTTGGGGCCCTGAAAAGGAAGCTAATGAGTGCACCGCTGTTGCGCCACCCGGATTTTAATTTGCCCTTCGTTATGGCCACAGATGCGTCAAAGTTCGCAGTTGGTGCCGTGCTATCTCAGGTTATCGAGGGCAAAGAACATCCCGTTGCTTTTGCTAGCCGACAGCTGAGCCCCACAGAGCAAAAGTACGGAGCTACGGAAAGTGAGTGCCTCGCCGTTGTCTGGGCAGTAAAGCACTTCAGATGCTACCTTTACGGCCGCAAATTCAAGCTAGTCACAGACTGCCATCCTCTGAAATGGGTGATGAGTGTCAGGGACCCTAGCTCGCGACTCGCTAGATGGAATCTACACCTGCAGGAATACTGCTTTGAAGTTGAGCACAAGTCAGGAAAGACACATCTGAATGCTGATGCACTCAGCCGCACAGCTGCCGTGGCAGCTATAGATGAGTTTGTCCCCGTAGTCGACCCCGCCGAATTACGCACAGAGCAGTGCAAAGATCCTGACCTGAAGCGAATAATCGAAAGCTTAGAGGGCGCACCGCCTCACCCCGAACAGCTAGGTTATTTCATTGGCAAAGACGGCACCCTGTGTCGGCGCACGAGGCCAACCAGGAAAGGGAGACCAGAGAAAACCGCTTGGGAGAGAGTCGTCATACCTCGGTCGTGGACAGAAAGGGTTCTTCGCGCGTTTCACGATGCGCCATGCGCCGGTCATTTTGGCATAGCGAAGACACGCAGGCGTGTGGAGCGTTTGTACTTTTGGAGTGGCATGCGACAGGATGTTAGAGACTACTGTGCGAAGTGTCATTCCTGTCTCGAAAGAAAAACACCCAAGGGATGAAGACCAGCTCCAATTCAGCCGTTCCCTGAGGTTTCGGCTCCCTTCGAGCGCACAGGTATGGACATAATGGGCCCATTGCCCACGACCACTTCCAGAAACAAGTACATTTTAGTATTTGTCGATCACCTTTCAAAATACGCGGAAGCGGTAGCACTCCCAGATCAGAAGGCAGACACGGTTGCAAGAGCATTTGTCGAACAGATCGTGCTCCGACATGGACCCCCGAGGCAACTCTTGACAGATCGGGGAACGAACTTCGTGTCGCAGCTAATGAGGAGAGTTTGCGAGCTGCTTAAGATCGCTAAGAAGCAGACAACACCGTACCATCCGGCTTGCAACGGCGCGGTGGAGCGACTGAACCAAACCGTGGCCGGGTTCCTGTCGCATTTTGTTTCGCGCGACCAGCGGGACAGGGACTTGTGGCTCCCGTATGCAATGTTTGCCTGCAATTCCGCAGCACACGAGAGCACGGGCGAATCGCCATTCTTTCTTCTCTACGGCAGAGACCCGGACCAGCCTAGTGAAGTGCCAGAGGGCCCCCGTCGTGTCCCATACGCTTCACAGGACGACTATAAGGTGGAGCTAGAATCGCGCTTGCAAGTGGCGAGGGACATCGCAAAGGAGGCCTTAAAGAAAGCGGCGAAGCGCAGGAAGGAGGTGCACGATCGCAGTGCTAGAGACGCGCCGTTTAATGTGGGGGACAGCGTGTACATTGAAAACTGCCAAAGGCAGATTGGGCTAGCTCGTAAGTTCCAGACGAAGTGGAGAGGACCGTGCGAGGTTATCGAGAAGCTTTCTCCGGTAAACTTCAGAGTCCGAGACGTGAACCGGCGCTTGATAAGGATACACGCAAATCGCCTCAAGTCGGCACCGGTTCAGTATTCACGAAATGAGGAAAGGGAAAGCGCGGATTTTAATGGGGACAGAAGTGAAGCGGAGCGCGCAGATAGTTCGCAAGAAACGCCCTCTCCTGCATTTGTTCGGCAGGCGCCAGAGGTGACGGCCGGAATGCCACCGGATTTACTTCATGCATTGCTAGAAGAAGCGCGCGAGGTTGCCGCGCAGATAACGCCAGGAGAGGCTCCTGCCACGAGCCCTCGCGATTCCCAAAGCAGACAAAGGGTCACAGACTTACTTAGTATGACTCATGAAGGCCGATATCCGCTGCGAAATCGGAAAGCTAAGTCGGACTAATGGCGTAAGCAGAGCGGAGTTGTGAACTGGTTAGAATTGTGTAATGCCACAGCTCATAACATTGCTATGTGCTTATGTGTTAAGTTATCGGAGTTGGTAGTTAAACCTTTCTGTCATTAAGTAACACCTTCACAGGAGAGCATGCGGAGCGCATGCAGAACCTGCCCTACTTCCTTTCGTTATCTATATTTTTGTCTGTGCCGTGATCGTGCTAGAAGTGGGAGCTCCTTTGTAACTGTGGTAAATTTATTTCGTCCAGTTTGGACTAGAAAGGAGAGGCTTGGGTGCTGAGTTTCATGTTTATCTGTAAAAGAAGATCAGTGCTGCCCCTGGAGACGCCAGTTATGACAGCGGAGGCATATGGTGTTGTGCAGTGGTGTTGAGTGCAGCGAAAGGTGTTTTGTCGGACGCACTGTGCGAGGCGATTCAGAAAGACAAGGGGAGCTGCATGGACTCAAATGTTCGGAGAACATTCTTCTAGAGGGTGAGCGAGTGTGACGTTCCTTGTGGAGTGTGACTTTGCTTGTGTGTGCTACGAGGTTCCGCGTTCGACAGCGCGGCGTAGACGGAGACCCAGATGACAGCGGCATCATCAATTACCCAGCCATGCTCTTTGAGAGTGACGACCAGAACGAAGGGGTTTAAGCCCAACCGGACCCAACCGGACCCGCCGCCGCCGGCGCGGGGAAACGGGCTTTATCCTCCCCAATTGCCGTGGCGGTTCCAGGAGAGGCCTCCCGAGCACATTCCAGGACAAGGGACCACTTTCCCGGCCGGTGACCCGCGGGAACTGTCAGCGATCCAGAGCGCGCCTTACCTTGAGGAGCGAGTGTCAGTTGATGGATGGAGAGCGGAGGCCGGTGACCCGCGGGAACTGTCAGCGGGCCAGAGCGCGCCTTACCACAGCCGACGCTATGCGCTACCTCGAAGACAACCTTCTTTCCCTCGGACTCAACACGTGAGGGGGGCGAGACCATAAGTGCGGTGGTATGTTGTGCGCCCAAGTGAAAGCCCTAGCCCCCCTCCTTCCCCTCCGGCGTGGGCGTCCTCACCCTAGGGAGTGTGGAGAAGAGGATATAAAAATCGACAAGCAGTACGGAAGGGGCACGCTCAGGACGACATCGTTCGCCAAGAGGGCCTTCAGCGCCGAAGCCCAACGGCGTGCAGCTTCTGCCAGCAACCGCTCGAGCCCAACTCCGGAGCCACTCCATCGCCCCCATGAAGTCGTCGGCACGTAAGCTCGGACGCCCCAGCCTCTGAATCTTAATCATGTATAATTATTGAATATATCTGTTTGTTTAAACTGAGCCATACGGTGTCTCTTTGCCTCTCCGTCCCGTGTGGACCTGCGCATTGTGGGGGTCATCACACATCAGTGCATACGGCAGCTCGCCAGGAGTGCACATGAAAGGGTGCCATATTGTGCAACAGCATCTTGCGAAGTTGTTGCGTTCAGTCTTAATAAATAGATGGTTTCGCTGCCCGTCACATGTGGGGGTACACATAACATTGTGCATTGGATTATCATTTCCTGTCTTGACGCTTTCATCATTACAAATGCAGTTTTCTAGTGAAAGGAGTCCAGCAAAGCAGTGCTGTGCGAGCTTTTTCAGCTTTCACCATTTATTACCTCACCAATATCACTGTCTGAATCAGGCCGTCATTTTGCCTACGGCTTGTAATGAACAAAGTGACTCACTAAAACACGTTCAACCTTGCTGAGCATTTTTTCGGTACGTAAATATGACAAAAAAATGCTAGCAAAGTTATTCACGTTAATAATTGTGCTTGCATTCGCGTTAATGCCAGAGTCAGATAAATAAATTAAAAATTGGCTATGACAAGGCTGCGCTTTTCAGTGCATACTGCTAACAGAGCCATAAAGCGTGCTCTGACTACTGTTATTTCAACATGGGGCCCGACAAACTCGACGATGGCTGCCTGAATGAGCATTTTGGGCCTCAATAAGCTAATGATGTTTTATATTTATTCTCTTATTCTCATTACTTGTGTGAGCCAGATAACCGAAATAAACAATGCAACCACATGAATGTGCTTTGGCGTGCAAGCTGCTAACAGTGGCTGTCAGTTTCGTGTTGACTACTGGTATCGTAGCTGCAATGGCTATGACATGACTGCGATTTTCAGTGCATACTGCTAACAGAGCCATAAAGCGTGCTCTGACTACTGCTATTTCAACATGAGGCCCGTCAAACTCGACGATGGCTGCCTGAATGAGCATTTTGGACCTCGATAAGCTAATGATGCTTTATATTTATTCTCTTATTCTCATTACTTGTGTGATCCAGATAACCAAAATAAACAATGCAACCACATGAATGTGCTTTGGCGTGCAAGCTGCTAACAGTGGCTCTGTTTCGTGTTGACTACTGGTATCGCAGCAGCACTGGCTATGACATGACTGCGATTTCCAGTGCAGACCTCTAACAGAGCTATAAAGCGTGCCTTGAATACTGCTATTTCAACATGGGGCCCGTCAAACTAGATGGTGGCTGCCTGAATGAGCATTTTGAGCCCGCCAAAGATAATCAGAGTTAACAGTTGTGTTTCAATTCAGATATACCAGCATTTAAACATGTTTCTATGCCACTTCTTAAATCGAGCGCAATGTGTGCTGGACGTTGCTTATCAGAATTCAGCTTCTATTATAAGGATTACGCCATAAATGGAACTGCTTATTTAAGAGGTCACGGAATGGATGGTTGTCTGTTGCGAACCAACGGGAAAAATTTTGGTAGCCCTAATAAAGGCTGTTCTTTCGCTAAAAGAAGCCGTTATGCTTCGTCGAGTGGCTCAATGCCAGACAGCTCGCAGTCGGAGTCGCTTTCTTCAGTGTCATCTTCACCCAGCTGGATGATGATGGGGTGAATGTGCTCACTCCCTGACGTGTCAAGTCTGAACTTTGCCTCCAAGTCCATCACGTGCTGAATGCTCTTCGCCCACTCTTCTGCCGCTACGTGCTTGATTTTCTCCCTCAAGATGGCGTCGACCGTGGACAGCTTGAAGTCTCTGTTGTCCGCAGCGATGCCATTTTTGACCTTGGCCCAAACAAGCTCAATGGGATTAAATTCGCAGTGGTACGGCGGGAGCCTCAGTACAATGCAACCGGCGCTTACAGCTGCATTGTCTACGATGTAGCTCGGAAAGCGTGACTTTACAGATTCCACCAGCTCAAGCAGCTACTTCTTTATCATCCTTTCAGCGTAGGTGATCTTCTTGCTTGTGAGCCACTCCTGTATCTTCTCCTTCTTCCAGGCCGTCGTTGGCAGTTTCTCTTCTCACCGGCTATGGTAAGGTGCATTGTCTAAAACAATGACGCTACCAGCTGGCAACTTCTGCAGAACGCCATTAAACCAGCCCTAAAAGCGATTGCCGTCCATTTCCTCGTGGTAGTCGCCTGTCTTTTGGCCTCTGAATACATCCAAGCATTTGTCGACGAAGCCATCCTCGCTGCCGATGTGCGTGACGATCAGGCACTGACCTTTCCCAGAAGGTTGTTTTAGACCCGTTGTTAGGCCATTTGCTCGAGCGAACAGGCGTCCGCGCTTCTGCACCACGGTGTCTGTCCACACGATCGACCGAGTGTGTCCCGCCGTCACCCATGTCTCGTCCAGGTAGAAGATATTTCGGCCTTCCGCTCGGTAGCGCTCCACGTCACGAAGGTAGCGATTCCGCCAATCGGTGATGTCATCCCGGTCGATAAGCAGCGAGTTGCGGCTTCTCTTTTCGGGCTTGAAGCCGATCTCGGCAAGCAGGCGACGCACAGTCCACCGCTTTAGTGATGGGAGTTCCATACGTTCCGAGAACTCGGTAGTAATCTTCTCGACCGTCGGTATCTCGTTGCGGCGAAAGAAATCGTGCACACATGACCTCAGCGCGCACAATGTGAAGCTGTCAAACTTCGCGCTGCGTCTTCTCTTCTCCACATTGCGTGGGTGCTTTCGGGACGGCGTCGTCAGTTTGCCACCCGAAAAATGCGAAGCTTTAACTTCCTTCCTCACCCTGAACACAGTCCTTTCGCTGACACCGAGCATGTCAGCGACAAACTTGCTCGTCTCCTCTACGCTGCGTTCAGGCTCCCTGTTACGCCAAAACTTGTAGCAGTGGAAGATCATGTTGCGTGAATCGCTGTTCAGGATGCGGCCGCTCTTGCTCTTGCCGACGCTCCTTGGTGGTGTGATCATCGATGCGACACAAGGCTCGTTCGGCAACAAAGGCTCGCGTTCCGATGTCACCTCGCTGGGCTCCATGGCGGAAAAGAGGTATGGAATGTCGTGCGCGAACGTGCGTGAACTCACGAGATTGTAGGTTCGCAACCGCAAAAAAAAGAAACAAGTAGCAATTGAAAAATAAGCCTCACACATTAAAAAAATATGCTTGTGAAAACACACAAAAAGTACATATGAATGCTATGCTATTGAGCCAGACTGTTTTGTAATTACACGCCCGGTGCCGTCGATCTCGCTCCGTAGCAGACGACGCACAGCGTTGTAGAAGGCACGGAGTTATTTTTCCCTCGCGATCCGGCATGTGCTGAACCATTTGCATCATGATAGTTTTACTAAACCACTCATTAAGATACACAAATCTTATTTATACAGAGAAATACACGTTTTAGAAGCAGTCACAATTTTTTGAGCGGGACTATTTCTTTAGTCGCGGAGGCAATTGGCTGCTGCGCTTCGGTCATCGGGGCGGGGCCTCTCCTGTCTCCTAAAGTTGTACCCGACTATAGATCGCTTTATACCAGGGGAATGAATAAAAAATAAAATGTCTATGAGTAGAGTAAGCCTTATATGTACATGGTTTGGTTTATGGTTTACCGGGTTTAACGTCCCAAAGCGAGTCAGGCGATGAGGGACGCCGTAGTGAGGGGCTCTGGATATCTTGACCACCCGGGGTTCTTTAACGTGCATTGACATCGCACACTCCCTATACATGGAAAAAACAAATATTCTACTTTAAACTATAGCTTAGATGGGCATTGTTATTCAGGCAAGCAATAGTGAGAAGATAGAATATATATATATATATATATATATATATATATATATATATATATATATATATATATATATATATATATATATATACTTATGAAGGGAGCCAACAGTCACCGAAGCTAAGGTGCATAGGGGAATGTTTAATTTTTTTTTAATGTGTTGTGCTAATCAGTGGTATAATGATACTAAGATTAATCTATCGCTTAAAGAAAATTACTTTATAAAGCAGCAGAAAAAACAACCATGCCGCCGGTGGGATCCGAACCCACGACGTCCGAATATCGCGTCCGGTGCTCTTACCAACTGAGCTACGGCGAAGGCTGTCCAGTTTGCTGCTCTCGTGAGAATTTGTTTGGCTTGTAAGCTAACGTTGAGAGTGTTCACCAGCGCCACCCTCGTCCATAGCGGTGGACGTAGCACGTCCTGTAATACCGCGAGTGTGACGTAGAACGTCATCTAACGGCGAGGGCGGAAACTGTGCGAAAGCCCTCTTACGCTACCTATGGCATCAAGACTGCCAGAAGCCAATCAATGGATTCCATGACCAAAAAAGTCAACAGAAACTGTGATGGAGACGTGTATGAGAACAGCTATAGTAGGATATAATGTAAAAAAAAATGCAGTTGCTAAACAATCGCTCTTTGTTCACTTGCTGCCATTCCGGCTTCTGAAGCAGTTTAGCTTAAGGTCATCATCTCCAGCCTGACTATGCCCACCGCAGAGCAAAGGCCTCTCTTATATCTCTCTAATTAACCCTGTCCTGTGCCAGCTGCTGCCATCCTATTCCTACTAACTTCTTAATCTCATCCGCCCATATAACTTTTGGCCACCCCCTGTTACGTTTGCCTGCTCTTGGAATCCATTTCGTTACTCCTTGAGAGTGAATGAGTTAAATCGATAAAGCAGTGGTTATATTGCAGGTTTCATATGCCTGACGTGACCTCGCACCCATTTGTGATGTTGCAACGATACACTGGAACCAAAACAGAAAGTGAGGGAAAAAAATTTCAAATACAAATTATTCATTGAGCACTGATGAATTCCCTGTGGTGAACATGTTTACTAAAGTTGAAGGGCACGAAAACTAGTCAAATACAACTCCTTTAAGTTTTATCCAACTATGGTAGGTTTCCAACCCCGCCAGCAGCCAAAGTATTAGAAGCAGGCATCAAGAGAGCTCTGCTGTGGCCTCAGCCTTTAGCCAACCAGCCCAACCTGCAATGTCAGGTGTGTGTACGCACAGCAGCAACAGTCAAAAGGCATAGCTGTGGTCAGCCCTTGCAAAGTAACAACGGCACACAAGTTTTAGTGACCAAAACAGCTGTGATTGGCAGTGCCCGGCGTTGGCACTTAGCGACCAAAACGCATTTTCGGCTTGTTTTATTTTGAATTCTGTGGGTACATTAATTTAATTTGCAAATTGTGATTTCCGAATTCCTTTTTCAGTGGTCTTTAGAATGTAATCAGGGGGTAACTATCATTAGCATCCATCAAAGTGCAGCCATATGGCTACAAAGAAAATCTAAGAGCTTCCAAAAAATTTTCATAGTTGAAGAATTCCTCCCAGGACCATCGCTTCACAGGAGCAGTCACCATATCAACTGAGCTAACCGGGAAGGAGTTCTCAATTAATTCCTTCTCACCTTGCCGTATGTTACCTCATTTGGTATAGCAACTTATCCTCTGAAGTGGCAGTCCTAGCTTCGAGACCCAGAGCAGGGCAAATTTTTCTTCAACTGCCAAGTTTCCGTGGAAGCTGTTAGCTTTCCTTTGTAGCCGTATGGCTGCACTTTGGTGGATACTAATGAGTAATTATATCCTGCTTATAAATAACTCAATCTTGGGCTATTGCCCTAAACATTGGCCTTTGTAATGTATGAAATAACACCCTGAAGTCATTTTCGTGGTCCATTTACTTTTCCTGCCGATAATACATGTCACTGCACCCAACAGCACACACAGAATTATAGCCTCCAATACCAAAACTGGGAATGCATGACTGCTGCCAATCAGACCCAATGCAGGCAGAAGCCGAAGCAATGCGTTCTATAATACATTTTGTCAGTGTTTAAAGCACTTCGCTGCAAACAGGATGCAATCCTGGCCACGGCAGCCACATTTCGATAAAGGCAAAATGGAAGATGCCCTTGTACTGTGCAATCTCAGAACACGACAAGAACACCAGGTGATTAAAACTGATCCAGTGCCCTCTACTACAGTGTCCCTGACAGGCTTTAGGACACTGAACCCATGTAGCACCATACCAGGCTGTCACATTCCTTGACTACTTGTCTTGCTCATCGTCACTGTTACAGAGTAAGTCGCAGCAAAACCCAGCAACACTTGCCAACTTTTACGAGTGAGAAAATACTTTGGAGTCAAGTAAAAAATGGCATCAGTGGTACTGTTCTTGACATTCCGTAACCGTCATTCCGCCAAATAGTTCGGCTGCACAATGGTGCAACTGGCAGCCTGGCAACACTGCTTTCTCTCCACAGCTGCATCACTCTGTTTCCAGTGCATCATATGTAGAAGGCTCTTGCAACAAGATATGCCTAGAAAATTCACTGTAATCAAAGAAGCTTCTGTTCTCGACTTTTAACATTTAAGGTTGACAGTTGTTTTCAAAATACACCTTAAATAACAAATTATGCTAGCATACTATGCATCAGGACAAAACTAGTAACTGCAAAGAGGATATATTGCACTGTGTAGAAAGCGGGGGTAAGTTTTTGGCTGCGCAGCTTCCGCTCCACTTCCAGAAAATATCACGGACTCTACTCTGTGCAGGCAAAGGGGCACACTACTGACATCCAAACTTAAATGGAGCCACACACATCAACCTTACTCTGTGTCACTTCTGAAAAGCCACATATATTTCATAACACACTGCCATGCACAGGTCAAAATGCTGCCCGACAATTCAAATCTCACTGCAGTAAGCTTATGGGGATGGATGCTATACAATGCAAATGGAGCTGCTCTAATCAAAGCAAAATTTTTCTTCAAGCACTTTTCAAATGTACAACAGCAATTACGCACCGGTGTTTCGCCTTCATCGCACCTTAATGTTCCAGCTGCCTGCAGCTGCCCATGCAGAAGCCTAAAGTCCCTCATGGCTTCTGTGAACTCTGAGAGACAAAAAGCGAATATGATAGACACACACTCAAGAACAGCAAGTGCATGTTGCATGAAAGTATCGTGAAATGCTTATGCACTTAGTTATTACCAATTCATGAGTTTTGCTAAAGGACAAATGCACAGCAAACATACCAATCAGCACTTCACAAGGAACGGGAAGGGAGGCTCAGTTCACCAGCCAATGTTTCAATGGTGACTTGCCTTCGCACAAAGACAAGTGCTCTTGTTGAAATGTTGGCTAATAGACTGAGGCTCCTCTCTTTCCCATTGTTCATTTTGATTTGTGTTAAGAATCTCATCTTCCTGTCCATTTGCTATGAAGTTTTTCGCTAGGTAAGAGCAACACTGAACACGAATGCCCATGTTTACGGCCCCTTGTGTTTCCCACAACTCCAAGGTTTCAATGTTTTTTGTGGAACTGAGTGAGCAGTGACATTTTTTGTTATTGTTGCAGACATCAGTAGGAGTGACAGAATGATGAAAACTGGTCACTTTTATCACCCGAGTTATGCTAAAGCCGAAATATGGCAATAAACAATTCTGATACCTTCACGTTAGCTTTTTCACGAACTTGAGCAAGTTAGTTCATCTATAATAGGATACAACTTATCAAAACAACCGCTGGTAATAGTGTGTCATGGTCCACGGCATTCTGTGTTACTCCACTGGCCAATGACAACAATAAAGGAAATCAGCGTTTTATTGTTTGACAAGATTAAACAGCCAAAGACATCAAAATCCTAGACCTTTAATCATTTCTTGCATTTAGCTTCTTGTTAAGGTAACAAGAAAAGCTTTAACAACGAACTACTTTTTTGCCATGGCAAAATTCTGTATGGCGGTTCTGAATGTGGGTGGAGTTTCACTGCAGACTTGAGTAGCATTGGATTATAGTGTGACAGCTGAGACAAGAATCTTGCAGTAGTGATAAAAAATATGTTTTGTTCCAAGGAGTGCTTAGCATCCATTCAGTGTTCCTTCCTGTGGTATTGAGCCTTCAAGGCAAGAAAGTATGCAGGCAGTGAGTGCTAAACTCTTGAAGGGTTGCATCATGCTTGCAGGCAAGGGCATCACATCAGGTGCAGGATTGTGCAGACTTTCATGCACGTGTGTGATGTTTTCCACAGAATACTGCAGTTTTTCAGGCAAAAGCCTTTAATGGCTCATACTCCTGGTCGAGATCCTGTCCGTCCGTTACATCCAGAACGAGAAGTGACATCATAACTCAGACATTTCTAGTCCGACCAGAAAAAAAAATCTTTGTGCATGATGAGATTCGAACCACCATCCTTCCGTTCCGCAGCCGAGCGTGCAAACGGCTACGCTACTTCCCGCCAACACACACGTTGTGCTTGTCTGGGGCACTGGAGAGTGTTTGCTGAAAGGCGTCGAATCATACGGATGCCTCCCAAACGCCCTCCAGTGTTTCCAGCATTTAAGATTCACAAACAATTGTGTACTTAATTAACATCGTAACCACACATCAGTGACACAAGCAGCAACACCGCGCTAGAGGCTTTCACCTCACCGCACTTTAGGTCAACAAAGTGCCCCCATGAATTTTGTTACAAATTTATGCAATTAAAAAACTTAATGCAAAAAATTAAGGGCCTTGTTCACCTTAGCTACAGAACAGGGCCGCAGGCCACATACCAACAGACAGCAAGCTGATCGGTTGATTTTTTCATTCCTGAACATCACCTTTCTTTGTGAATGAGTATTACGTTATCATTTTTTTTTCACAATGCTGGTTGGCACAACTGAAGTCATAACATATTGCCTACACGAGGTTGCTAGCTTTCTGACGAGAACCTCTCCTTTTTCTTTCAGTGGCACTTCTTAAAGGAGTACAGCCACCAAACTTTTGGTTGCTTTTCTTCTTTATAATGATGTGTAAGGCATTATTATACCTGAATCAGCATATACTATTTGCCTGCGACTGAAAATAATTTATAATTGCATTTATTCTTATGTAGTTTTAGTTCCAGTGGCCAAAAGATGGCTGTGACATCAAAGTTCAATATAGGTCGTGTGACACACATGAAAAACCTGCTATATAATCACTGCTTCATCTTTTTAATATACCACAAAATTCCAGGCACTGTCTGAAGAGCTGGAATCGCAAAGAATAATGAAGCAGTGATCTTATGGCAGTTTTTTCAAGCCTCACATGGCAAACTGAACTCTGATGTCACAGCCATCGTTTTACTGTTGAAATCAAAACCAGAATTGCGTGAAAGAAGAAATTCAATTATAAATTATTTGGAAACTGTAAGCATATGATGATCTGATATGCTAATGTCATAAGCATCATTGTAAAGACAACCCGCAACCAAAATTTGGTGTCTGTACTCCTTCAATGCATATTCAACTAAAGTTTTCACCGTGGCCATTGTTTGCAAGGTATTCCTTACAGCTTCGTTAATTACAACTGAGTTGCATTTCTGCATTACTATTTTGTGTGGTTCCTATGTGGATTCAGCAAAGAACACCACTGCCACTTAAATAATATTGTCCGAATTGCTGACATCTGGTTTTGCCAGTAATTGCTAATAAACGATTCTAACCAATGCTCAGTCTCTTTGCTGCTTTCATGCTTCCACCATGTTGCAGTGCTGCTCAATCTTTGCATCGCAGTACTTTGTGTTTTTCCTACTTTCCATTCATCAATTAAAGCAGGTAACTCTTAGCTCCTTCTCATCCCTAATTACTAATTTCGTACTCCGATATGTCCCAAGCAGATACTTAATTCGCTATAAGCTTACAAGCTGCCTTTGAAACTGTCGACTTCCTCCGGCAGACTTTAGAATAATTTTAGATTCAGCCAGGCAAACCTCTTATTATTGGACTGACACACTTGCACAAAAAATATGGGTACAAAAATTTCTAGCACGGATTCGTTTTCAGGACTGCACACCTCACCACCACACTGTAAACTAAACCTTAAGCGTTGGAATGTCTCAACTTTCTGAACAGCTTAATTTCACTTTGAATTAGTGGAAGCTATGCTGAAAAGATATGCTCTAGTGTACACACAACTTTCTATAAGCTTCAGACTGAAATCCCACTAATGCCAGATTTAGAGAACTGCCAATCAAAATGTCAGTAAACCAACTAATAAATGGCAGCAGCATTTTGCGTGTAGGTGCACGACATAGTTTGGTTCCTTCACAATTCACAGGTAAATTAGGTTTCTACAGGATGAGACAAAAACAAGGGCTGAATATCAACACGAGAGCTGTAATGGCAAATTCTAATAAAAGACTCAATTATTATTCTGTCTGGAGTAGAATTTTTGCCCAGAGCAGTTAGCGACATTTATATACGCATAATCTGCTAATAGCTGTGACAATGGCACACACCTATCATCATCACAGCGCACAATAGCCCACACCTAGCCTGACAACACCCACTCCAGGATGAAGGCCTCTCCCATGTCTCTCCAATTAACCCTGTTTTTTGCCAGCTGCGCCCAAACCTACGCCTGCAAACTTCCTAATCTCATCCGTCCATCTAACCTTCCACCGCCCCCTGCTACGCGTGTGTTCTCTTGGTTATCTTGCCTTCGCATTACATGCCCTTGCCCAAGCCCATTTCTTCCTCTCGATTTCGAATAGGATGTCATTAACACGCGTTTGTTCCCTCACCCACACCTAAAAAGAAGTTTTTCTTTGTGGCTTGTTTAGTTTGCGCCCCCGTATTTCCATCATGAACAGCCTCCAACTAACTCAACTTTCCACCTTATTAAGCTATTTGATGGCTGCCATATCGGGTAGAAAAGCTATAACAAATGCACACCATTTCATCCATAGCGACTAACGCTACTGAAGCTAGCTATTCCTGCAGGTTTAGTAAGCGTCCGAAAAGTAGTTTGCGACACAAAGACAGTAAACACAGACATATTTTGTTCTTCGAGGAGACTTCGAGGAGTAAGGATGACATGTGGCCGTATGACACATGGCCGGGAGGGCTAAAAAATTCATCCGCGCCTCAAAGTTGGCCGGTAGGGCTAAAAAATCATCCGCACCTAAAAGGTAGTTCATACTCGTGAAAATTATAGCCAGAGGGCCTGAACACTGAATGTCTCACAGCTTTCATTTCACAGTAATTTCAAACGCTAGCACTTCGTTTTATACCAGCCTTTGTTTTCATCCAAAAACTGCCAAGGCATTGAGAGGAATGAATGAAAAGTGGCTGAGTAATATAGTTTTTCAGGCGCACTACTTCTGCAGCTTCTGCAGCATTGTTGCTGTATAGAAAATGGAGTATAGAATAAGACAAAGCAGTGCCAGCCTGTAGCAGTGGCTCAGCCAAAGTAGCCATTTTGCCAGTAGAAGATATTTGGGCTACAATTGGGTGCTCATAGTGACAAGCAATATTAAGAAATGATTGTGCGAATAAGTTGCCGCAAGAGCCATCTCCTAAATTATCTCCTCATGCACTGTCCTGCCTACCAAAAACGGTCATATGAATTTCTAAGCCGCATTCAATCCGATTCACAACCACGGTGGCAAACCATGTTCAGAAAGACAGCAACATGCCTCAAGATTACTTGTACAATAACAAGCAGGAGGTACAGACAGTTTTCACTGACAAGGACAAAAGTGGCTGCTGCACAGGGAGGAGAAATTTTTTGCTCCCGCTAGATTGGTGGCTCAGCAATGATCTTTGCTTAAGCTGTGCTGGAATTGAAAACCAATATTTTTTAGCACGCTTTGTTCATCGTAACCCAGCATAATTCTTTCATGACATCCATAGGTCTCAGTTGACTGCTCAGCATGAATATATCTATACATATGGCTTTCTAGAAAGCCAGATGTGAAAAAGATATGCACTAAACTAGCTGTCAAGACGTCATTTCGTTCCTCTAAACTTCCATATATGGCACACATAAGCACACTGTATTTGGTCTGTTTATGCAGTAATGAATAGTTGCATTCTAGAGAATCCACAATAGACACCATGTGAGTTTTCAACCCTAAGATGCTGTATACTGCACGCTTTTTTTTACAAAGGTGTCAAGAAATTTACAAAGATATCAAGAAGAAGGTGTGGTATTACAAGCCACATTGTGTAATTTGTAATGCTACCCCAGCGTTCCAAATCTCTTGAAGGCAAGAGCTTTGGTTCTGGATCCTCCAATCGGTCGAACTTCCACGAATGTTACAGAAGCCCCGCTAGACTGCTTCGAAGCAAACACCCTGGCCTCACTTTTGTTAAAGGCTGTGCTTCGTATTTGCTCTTATTGATTAATATCCTGTGCACCGCATGTAATGCTGCTAAAGTGCAATCACATCGATGTTATGACACACTGCTCTGCCGTTTCAACAATGTGTACATCTTGCTTTCCCAGAGCCATATGTTTACAATGAGCGTTTCTTTCTTGGGTGGCACGGCACATCTTGCCATCGTCAGATGTGCCAGATAAAGACTTCCAGCAGCCACAAGAACAATGTGAAATCACTCTTCTCAGTGCAAGCCCTGCCTATGCAAAAAAAAAGCCAGACATATTGCGATTACATTGTGTCCCCAACAGCTGCTGTCACTCAGGCAAACGTGGCTGCGGCTAGCTGCCAAAGCCAGCATGGCGCTCGTAACCGGACTAGTAGCTAGGTTGCACTGTTTCTCTAATACCCCTCTCAGACGGCCAATCTCAGTGCCCCTTGAGACAATGGCCATCGAAATTTTCGAGGGCCACCTAGATGCACCGCTGCCACACGGCGAATTTCAATTATCATTGAGTAGTGAGCAAGCGATACGACAGATGGCGCTAGGGTTGACAACATTTTCAAAAATATATACAAATGAAGCTTAGTCCCTGTCTACTTCTATGTCCGTGTGTTTTTGTTGCGCCCCTGTGTCCACCTGATTAGTAAAAGGAGCCGGATGTTGGAGTAAGTGCTATTTTAACTGGCATTTCTTTCTGGAAAAAGCTATTCAAATGCTTCACAGTTTGGTACAATCCGGAGTTAGCGATGGCATGGCAACGATGGACAGCGATGCACACTTCATTTCAGAAGCATTCACTTTTCACCGGCGAAGCTGCCACAGATGAGCAATTGTCGCGTTCATGGCTACTATTGCTGCAGCGTTTCAGGAGCACTTCTTGGCCTCTATTGTTTCAAAGTGCATTATGAGGCGAAAAAAAGCAAAACAAAACGGAATGCCACAACATCGCACAAGAACAGGGCCAGTTTGTTTACATCTGACCGCATCTGTCTGGCGCACGTTCTGCGGAGCTACCATTTTGACTATCGGATAAAAAATAGTTTATGAACTGGTTAATGAAGTCCAAAATTTAGCGAATAATGTTTTGTTTATTTCGAGATTTTTGTGTTGTTTTTTCAACGTATGGCATGTACAAAGTAATTCTCAATGGCCCCCGAGATTCCAATGGCCATTCGAAGACCTCCTGACAGATCCCCATTGAGTTCGATGTCCATTGACTCATACATAGGAGGTATTCACTGAGGCCGCGCTAACAGATAGCACGAAGGTCGCCGCGGCAAGTGTACCACGTTGGCAGTCGTTTAACGCCAGCACGTGCAGCGCCATGGTACGACGCGAGGTACCCGGCGTGAATTGTTAGTGATCCGTAACATCTTTGCACACTGTTAAATGTGTCAACGTCCACTTTTCTTTGTGGAACACTTATTGTGCATGAATTTCGCAACAGAATTCTTCTGTGCCATGATATAACAGAGCTGGCTGCGCAGCTCGGCAGCAAAACTGCCCAGCTGCACCACACGCAAGAATGTACAGTACGGTCCATTGTTAAAGGGAACATGTGATCGCGTGGCCTCCGCGCTTCACGAAGTCCTGCTGGTTAGTCGCGGCGAGAATGAGCGGCATGAGGCGCATGCGCGGAAAGACCAGCCACCATGCTTACTGCGCATGCGCCTTGCGCCGATAATTCACACAAATTCTCAACGGCAGCGCTCCGCGAAGTGCGGAGGCCACATGGTCGCATGTTCCCTTTAACAGTGGACCGTACTGTACACGACTTGCAACTTTTAATATCATTTGATAACTGTCTGCATGAGGTATACCAATGACCTCCTTCGAGAGTTTTCTTCCTATGACATCCTTCCGTAGCAACAGCAGAACAACAACCCTTTCGTTGGCAGTGTGCACTGAAATGAACTGCACATTCATTTCTAACCCGTGTAAAGCACTTTACTTGCAGTGCAGGGAAATTCATCATGTAAGTAAGTAACCAGCTAGCTCCAACCTAACAAAATCTCCAAACCACACGCTTTTTGTTGTATGCAATGCAATTACTAGTGTCACTCACCTTCAATGCCTTCCTTTTGCTCCGTCATAAGGTCTATGGCCGCCTTCAGTCTGATGTTTTCTTCTTGCAGGAGTGCCAACTGCTCCTTTAGGTCACCATTTTCGATGTACAGTGACGTACAGGTCTCGCAAATCTCCAAAAGAAAGTTAACATTGGCATTAGCAAAATGTCAGCACTCTTAGCAGTTCACAGCACCACACTCACCTAAGCAAGCATTGTACAGCATGCCAAATGTTTCAGCAACAAAGATACACATAAAGATTCAACAGGTCCCAAAGTGACACATGGACTAAAAGTACCCCCATAGTGAAAGGTACTGGATTAATTTAGAGCACATGCAGGTCTTTATTGTGTGCACTGGCATCGCACAGTACACAGGTACTTTGCATTTTGCTACTATCGAAGCGCGGCCATCGAGTGCACACGCTTCATAAACATCTGCCTGGCGGCTACAGCTAATGGAATTGATATTGATTACAGGCTTTTTTTGCATGGTTTTTATTGTGGTTTAACGTCCCAAACTGACTGAGGCTATGAGGGACGCTGCAGTGGAGGGCTCCGAAAGTTGCGACCACCTGGAGTTCTTTAACGTGCACTGACATCGCACAGAACACGGGCCTCTAGAATTTTACCCGCGTCTTTCGGGTCAGCTACATTGATTACTGTGTTGAAGTGAACGTACGTGCACGTGGCGGTAGCAGGAAACTGGGCGTCTTTGTTTCAAGCGAAAGAACCCGTTCCAACTTCAAAGGACAGAATAATCGTGAGCGCATCGCAACCGCATCAAAAGGCGAGAAAAACTGGTAAGATCGAGTCAGAGTAACAACAGGTGAGATAAAAATGTACTACACGTGGCTGGCTGACATAAACTTTACCGTCACACTGCCGTTTTGAAAGATTTTCTGATAAAAACAGAGCCCACACAAAAGGCATATTTACCACGTTGCTGGGCTCTGCGGCCCCATCGCATGTTGTTTCTGCGCGCTTTATTTCCTGCCGGCATTTTTTTTTCCATTTGTGTCTGTGTTCCTGTAAAAAAAAAGTAAGAAAAACTTGCAGCACATGAAGGCACAGCTCTAAAGCTGCAGTTTTGTAAACAGTTCAAGCGTACTTACCGACAGCGATGATTTTCGCAGGATGTTTTTCTCCGCGCCAGCGCACGTGGACATGCGTATTCCATACGCTGGTGTCTTTTGCATTTCGGAGAATTGCCGACGTAATTTTAGTCTCGACGATATCTCGCACCGAGATTACATCAAACACCGCGGCGCTGCCAGTTTTTACCTACTGCACAAGTACGTACGTCATTCTTCTTAGCAGAGACCGTCCGAGACTTACGAGTGAAAAAAGTCGGACACCACTACCACAGTTGCCGCAGCTACAAATGCAAATAGTGCAAGCACGTGTTATCCGATCTTTTTTTATTCTCGTACTAGATGGCTTGGTTTGGATTCGTTGGACTTGAACGGCATTTGAGCGCCAGAGTATGATACAAAAAAACAGCAGTTGGTAAACGAAATCAGCTTTTTAACGTTGAACTTTAATAAACAAGCCAGATATCAAAATTTTAGAGCTTACAATTTCTTTCTTGTGATTACCTTCTTGGTTAGGTAACAAGAAAAAATTGGACTTTTTTTTTGTCTATGAGGAATTCCGTGCGGCGGTCCTGAACGTGGTCCTGAATGTGGGGGAGCCTCACTGGCGAACGCGAAACACGTGTCTTATTCTGTTAACGTGTTTTGCCAAAATCTCGCCTTCAGCTTTCTGATGCCGCTTTAATAGAAAATGAGGCAGTAAAATTTGCAGCTTGTCACGATGATTTCAGTATTGGCGCATATCTGTGAACGCGCGGTACACGGTACCGCTCGTGGCAAGGTCTTGCCCTTGACTTTTCGCTAGGGGAAAAAAATTGAACGACAGTTCAGGAAAGGAAATAGCGCAGTAATTGTCTCACATATCGGTGGACATCGGAACTGCGCCGCATGAGAAGGGAGGAAGGTGGGAATTAAAGATAGAGCTGCCGTAGTGGAGGGCTCCGGAATAATTTTGACCACCTGGTGATATTTAACGTGCACTTACATCGCACAGCATACCGGCGCTTATTGCGTTTCGCCTCTCGCTTATTGCATGTTTTATAAACGCGGCCGTCGCGGTCGGGTTCGAAGCCGGGTACTCCGGCTTGGTTTTGAGGAAAGGAAATGACGCAGTAGCTGTCTCACATATCTCGGTGGACACCCGAACCGCGCCGTAAGGGCATTAAGGAGGGAGTGAAAGAAGAAAAGGAAAGTGGCGCCGTAGTAGAGGTCGACCACCTGGCCATCACGTCGCACAGCACATGCACGCGTGCGCCTTTTGCGGGTTCGCCTCCATCGCGAAACAACTAGCGGCACACCACGGCATATACCTGTTTATGTGAAAATGCGTGTGACTGCACTATAAAGGATTCTGAGGATGCATATATTCAAGGTGCAATATATATGTGTCATTGGTCCGAACCTATAGCTGTCGCAAGCTAGCCTCCAACGTGTCTAAAACATATGTAAGCTATATGCAAAGAGAAATGCCATGACATCACCCAGATGCTGTACGACGAACGGTTGCTGAAAATTTTGGTGAATGTGATCGGGAATACTGCCACCACATTCCATGCTCGGTTTAAGGCCATATGAAACGCGCGCCGAACAAGCTACGGAAGAAAGCGCAGGAGCTTTCGCTTGAATAGCTGTCTTTTTTTTTGCACAATATCCTTAAATAGAGCAGCGCCTACAGGCAAATACGCGTTGACTCATATAAACGAGCGTATTTTTTTTGCTATCCCCTTGCCTTTTATTATTTTTTTCAGCGGCCCACCCTGTTTCCCACCGGGTGACCGGTTTCCGCGGCCGGCACCTACCTTTTCTTCCCGTTTTGTTTTGTTATCCTAATTTTACAGCTAGGTACGTCACACAGTGCTACAAACTTTAGTACACAATTACTTTGTGTGGCACCATTACTCTGTCACAAACATATTTTAATTGCAGTACATTGATAGTTTCGATTTAAACTCGAACTGTAATTTTTTGCGCAGTGCATGCTGCGTCTTGCTTTTATTTCATATGCACGCAGTGGCCTATGCTACACAATTACACAAGGCTGTCATGCGCTGTGGAGTTGTTGAATTCGCCTGGAGCCTTTTAGCATCTATCCATTTTCTCCCGGTGAAAATTCAGCACTGACAGTCACAAGTAAATATTATGCATCCTGGTTTCAGCGCTTACGCGGCACTTTTGGTCTCGGAAAATTGGTCGAGTGAAAGTTCAAACTATCGATGAATAAAACTTCGCGGCAGTCGAGCGATATTAAAGCAAAGAAATATTGTTGTCCCTGATGAAATGTATGACACGTATGGCACAGGTGACATATATGATCAAGGCTGGGCTAAGCTGCAATATAGTCATAATATATCCTAAGGATGGAAAACTGAGAGCAACGACAGCCGGACCTGAGGTTCTACTGCGTGCACTGGTTTGGCTGACTGCAGTATTCTGCAGTATACTGCAGTCAGCCAAACCAGTACAATTATTAGAAGCATCCTATAGGCTGCTTCTAATAATTACAATTATTAGAAGCATCCTATAGGCTGCTTCTAATAATTGTGCCAGTTTTAAAGCTGGTGCCAGCTGTGTGCAACGTACGTCTTTGCCAGAAGCTATAGAAAATAAACCCCTTGGGCTCCAAACTTTTGACAAAGGTATGCATGAATTCATTTATCAGCTGTAGCTGCAGCCAATCAACCTTTTGCCACAGCAGTCAAACTTTTTCGGCTGCCATAGATTATACGGTGTGGTATGGTACGGTATGGTATGGTTGCATGTGAGGTTCAGAGTTCCGAAGATGTGAACTTCCGGATGACGAACTGCAGAGATACCGCACAGTACACATGAGCTTTTTGTGTTTCGCCTTCATCGAAATGCGCCCAGAGGCGTTTTTCGATTCACCGCTTATCAGTTTGGTGAGGTGTGCTAGCGTTGTGAGCGACACACACACACACACACACACACACACACACACACACACACACACACACACACACACACACACACACACACACACACACACACACACACACACACACACACACACACACACACACACACACACACACACACACACACACACACACACACACACACACACACACACACACACACACACACACACACACACACACACACACACACACACACACACACACACACACACACACACACACACACACACACACACACACACACACACACACACACACACACACACACACACACACACACACACACACACACACACCACACACACACACACACACACACACACACACACACACACACACACACACACACACACACACCACACACACACACACACACACACACCACACACACACACACACACACACACACACACACACACACACACACACACACACACACACACACACACACACACACACACACACACACACACACACACACACACACACACACACACACACACACACACACACACACACACCACACACACACACACACACACACACACACACACACACACACACACACACACACACCACACACACACACACACACACACACACACACACACACCCACACACACACACACACACACACACACACACACACACACACACACACACACACACACACACACACCACACACACACACACACACACACACACACACACACACACACACACACACACACACACACACACACACACACACACACACACACACACACACACACACACACACACACACACACACACACACACACACACACACACCACACACACACACACACACACACACACACACCACACACACACCACACACACACACACACACACACACACACACACACACACACACACACACACACACACACACACACACACACACACACACACACACACACACACACACACACACACACACACACACACACACACACACACACACACACACACACACACACACACACACACACACACACACACACACACACACAGACGCGCACGCGCACGCGCACGCGCACGCGCACGCGCACGCGCACGCGCACGCGCACGCGCACACACACACACACACACACACACACACACACACACACACACACACACACACACACACACACACACACAACACACAGACAGACAGACAGACAGACAGACAGACAGACACAGACAGACACAGAGACAGACACAGAGACAGACACAGAGACAGACACAGAGACAGACACAGAGACAGACACAGAGACAGACACAGAGACAGACACAGAGACAGACACAGAGACAGACACAGAGACAGAGACAGAGACAGAGACAGAGACAGAGACAGAGACAGACAGACAGACACACAGACAGACACACGCACGCCGCGCTCACACGCGCTCACACGCGCTCACACGCGCTCACACACACACACACACACACACGCGCGTCTGTCCTCGCAGATTCACTTCCATTCGTTACGTGCTCGCGTTTAATTCTGGCAGCAACGGTATGTACTTTGCTCTCCTTTGCTACGAACTACTCTAAATTTTGCTATTTTACCTCTGCATTTACAGAAGGATTACCACCCAATTGGGGCTGCATGATCGAATTTTCTCATAAAAATGACATGATTCATCACACATGCGAAGTCCTTGCCTTTTGTACCTCCAGTTTTAGTCAAAACAAATATCAGTGGCTGGTTCCTGAACGCAACGCTTGCAGTGCTATATGTGGTCACCGCGTTGAGGTGTGCTGTTCTATAGTTGTTCTAAAATATGATGTAAAAAAAAAAGTGGCATGCACACGTCAGCTCACGTTGAGAATTAGCCATGAACGTTGCATAGCCGATGCTCGGCTAGGAGTTTCCTACGAATCCGAATCCTGATCCAGCAGAAGACACTGTGCGATCGCGACCATCGTGTCTCTTTCATACTAGCATCGCTAGCATCCAGTTCGATCTGCCTTTCCCACGAAATTCGAGTCGTTTGTGCAACCGCTGCGGTTAGCAGCGTGAACGTTCCGTGCGCTGTACCAGTGTTTGGAAAGGTTCGCTTCACGGAGTTGTCAACTTCACGCCTGACAAAAGGTGAGTGCCCTTTGTTTTGTCGGGTGAGTTTGAATTGTAATGCATGCGTAATCCGCGTTAACATTTACGGAGTGCCTAAAGATACGTCCGGCGTACACACTTCAGCATGTTTGATAAGCGCTAAGACACGAGGACTAAGCAGGAAACACGGACACAAACGAAGCGCTTCCTCGTGTCTTCGCTCTGTTCAAGTATGCTAAACGTTCACCAACTCGCCCAATTTTCGGTTCTACCTAGTTCGTTCTCATTAAAGGTACGGCGGACGTCACTGTAGGTCCATGGCTAAAGTTCGATTCCGGCCGCGGCGGTCGAATTTCGATAAAGGCGAAATTCTACAGGCCCGTGTACTGTGCGATGTCAGTGCACGTTAAAGAACCCCCGGGGGTCGAAATTTCTGGAGCCCTCCACTACGGCGTCTCTCATAGCCTAAGTGGCTTTGGGATGTTAAACCCCCGTCAACCAAACCAGGTCCGGGGCTAAAGTCGCGTCCAACGTATGCGTTTCATGCTGTCGGTGCGCCACTGCTACTTGCTATGCGGTGCTCTCTGCAAAACGTATGCAATATTGTAAGGAGCACGCTACATTCGCCTACTTTTGAGGAGCTGCAAAGAGAAGTTTGCCCATTCTTATATTTCCGGCGGTCGCTCGGTCATTGCGGCGGCGACGAATCGTATCTAGCTCGTCCGCTCGTCGCGACCATCCGACATGCACAAAGGAGCCGCGGCCTTAAATGCATGCGATTACGTTCAGATGTAGTGAAAGTCTTCGAGCACTCCCAAAAGTGGCACAGACAAGCGTTTTCAGGCCCGGTTGTGCGTGGCGAGCACCACCGTCACTTGCACCAGGTTGCATACGCAAGTGGTGACGCGATGTAAGCCTGCAGATGTGTATTCACTTGCTGTCCCCTTGCGGCTCAGTAAACAGCCTCTCAATCTGTCACCTTGTTCTGCTCGTAATTTGAGCAAGTTATCGCCAGAATTTGTGCCGGCGGCAGTTGTGCACAGACCTGTGAAGCGGAGTGGTGTGCTTGCTAGGGATTGAGCGCCTGCACTCGGCGATGGCCACTGCAAAGCGCCTGCTGGGATGGGGAGTACTCCACCACAAGACACGGGAAAACTGGGGAGGAGCAACTGCAAAGCCGGAAGCGTATACGATTGAGCCACTTCAGGCAAACATGGACATTTTTAGGGGAAGGCAAGGAAAGTGAGCTGCTCTCAGCTTGGTC
The DNA here is from genome assembly GCF_052857255.1 of Amblyomma americanum. Classification (NCBI taxonomy): domain Eukaryota; kingdom Metazoa; phylum Arthropoda; class Arachnida; order Ixodida; family Ixodidae; genus Amblyomma; species Amblyomma americanum. Next base: position 510,555,798 of record NC_135497.1, read on the forward strand.
TTTCGCACATAAGTTCGCGCACATAGAGTTTAAACACCCTCTGGTCCGAACATAGCGCGAGCCGAACGACCTCCTCAGCCATCGCGACACGAGTGAATTGGAGCACGGATGCGGCATGCACTCAACTTCGACTGCAGGACAGCGGCTCGCAGCAACGAAGCAAACCGCAAGTTCGCGAAGCGAACCTCGGCACATGACAGAAAAGCACAGCTCCGCTCACCGCAGTGGCTCAGTGGTGGTTGTGGTCGACAGCTTCCAGAGTGTTGTACATTTATTGCAAGATGGAATACTGGTTGCTGCCAAATGGCTAAAGCTTTGTTTGAACACTTTTGCATGCACTCCAGCACCACCTGCAAGCTTGATCCATTCTTCCCCCTCATTTGCCTTTTCTGCACATTCTAAATAATGTTATATATGGGGTTTGATAAAAATTTATATTTATATTTTTCCTTAAAAGGTACTGTTGCATGTTTGTGGTATGTGACATGCAAGACACCTAAGTGGCTTCAAGGGTTTGCATCTGTCATGTCGTGTATATAGCACTTTTCACAAGGGTGGCCTTGTCTAGTTCTGCTGCATGTAATAAGTCTTTATATTTAAGTACAATTTTGATGCTAAAAAATATCTGTACAGTATTACACCAAACCTGTGTACAGTGCTAAAGCAGTGCTTCCAGGCAGTAAAAACTGAAATTAGACAGCAGCCCATGATTCTTGTATATCTATGTGGCTCTATTTCTTGGGAAGTGTAGCGTGTAGAACCTAGCACATGCAGCAAGTTGTTGGTTTGTTGGTGGGGCACTGGACCACGCAAGTGCTTGACATAAGGATGAGACAGGTTGTACATTGTATTCTTATGTTATGAATAATAAAAACAATGACAAAAGCCTGTATTGTGGCTGAAAGGTTTATTATCTGCTTCAGTGGCTCAGTGGGTAGGGCGTTGAATGCTGCACGAGGACGCGTGTTCGAACCTGTGCACGGTGGCTGAGTTTTGATGGAGGCGTATTGAAGGTGCCCATGTATAGTGCGATGTCAGTGCGCATTAAAGAGTCCCAGGTGATCTAAATATAGCCGGAGGCCTTCACTGCATTATCTTTCATACATAGCCTATTTTGCTTTGAGATGTTAAACAACAAATACTATACCAGCATTTGTCTAAATGCGAAATGCTGTACATCCTGGGAGCTGCACACGGGTAGTTCAGACACCAAAACGAGGGCCTTTTCTTCTTTATAATAGAATTGTGAATGAAGCCCTTCTGACATGCGGCAGCCCTATTTCTGCATTATGGTCTTTTACCTTACCGAGGTTGAAAAAAAAATTAGAAAAAGGGGAGATTAGTTTATTTCATAAGAGAAATAACTTTCCAGAATACCAGGCATATGACAAATGTAAGAAGATGGAGCTTCATTCAGGAGTTCAAGAAATTGGATGAAGTTACCACTGGAAATTTTTATAGCAAAGGCATGCATGTCGAGTGATTGAAGCTTTTATCTTCAAGATGACTGAGAGCTGCGCAGTGGTTACTTATCCGTGAACAAAACAATAAGAGGAACAACAAATTAGAAGGCTAATGAAGGTGACCAAAATTCTCTACAAAGAGATGAGAACAAGTCATACTTGTAGAGGTCTTTATGCTTACCTGTCCTTATGTCTGAGCTTTTTGCCTGAACTTCTGATGCCTGTACTTATAATTTCCCTTTCTTTTTTTGTATTCATGCACCCACCCTGCAAAAATCCCTTGTGGGATTGCAGTATTCATATATAAATAAATAATAAAAACAATGGTTAGCCTTCTGTTCATATACACAAGCTTAAAACTTGCAACAACCTCAGTAAATTCATTCAGGGAACAAAAAACGCGTGTGCATGGGAAGACCTTTTTAAGAGTGCGAAAATGCCAACAGGAGGAATGTAGCTATGTTTACCACTGCAGACACCTCAGCAGAACAACGGTGACTCATCCACTGAGGAATGCTGTAGAGCAATGCTCTAGATGTCAGTGGGAAGTGTGTTCAATTCTGTTCACTCTCATTTAATTACCTATGGTGATTTCAGCATGGTGCTTTCAGCATTTTCAAAGCAATTCTTCATTTTCTTTGGGCGTGCATCTAGTGAAAAAGCCACTTTTTTGCACATATGGAACTATTAGCGTTATTGGTAGAAGAGAAAATGGTATTTACAGTGGAGTGCCACTGATTCAAACTCACTTATTTTACAGAACAGGTTATTTCAGCTGTCTGTTTGGTTCGGTTACCATTAAACACGTTAAAAGGGTCCTGTTAATTTTACTTAGTTAATTTGAATAAATTTTCATTCCCCTTCAGGTTCGAATTATTGAGAGTTGACTATACTGGCTTTTAGGATAATTTAATAATTTATAATGAGAATTTTATGCTTATTGCATTCGTAGATGCCATTAAAAAGCAGTGGCATGCATTTTGGCGAATTTCTTGCAGCAAAAATTTTCTAGAAGCTCTCAGCAAAAAAACTTACATAATGTATACATAAGTGCAGTACAACTTGTTTACATGAAATTGAACGGCTTATTTGAAACCAGCATGTAAAATGCATGTTCGCTGAAGATTTCAGAATTGTAAGTTATTAAAAAGGAAACTTTTTTCCCCAAGACAAGCTTCCAATCCTCAAGGCTTCAGCTTGGGCAGCATACATTGCAGTGACACAACGCCCCTATTCACAAATTTGTGCAGAACGTTGTTTGTGGGAATGAAATGTTTCTCACAAATGTGCGCGTTTGGCCATTAAGAAGAGAAGCCACCAACTTCTCATCAGGGAATGGCACGTCTCCACTTTTCTCGCAGTTCGGTGAGGCACGGGAAGCAAAATATGGCACCTTTTCGTCGTTGCACTTGTAGTTGTAGCGTCAGCTCATCAGACAAGACGAAAGCATCGTTAACAGAAAGCGCACGCTTGTTCACAAATACATAAACATTTGCATAGTATTCTTCGACACTGTGCTTGATAAGATACCATAACAAGAAAATTCCACTCTGCAAAACGTTGCTTTCTATGCAGTCAGGCGGCTTCCGCTGCGCCATTCACCTTAAAACGCTCCTTGATTGACACCAGCGCTGCTGTAAGGCTGCTTTCGGCAGTGTGCCAAGCTTTCCCATAAAGTTGCAGAGCAGTTTCATGACCATTAAGCGGTATTGGAAAACTGCTAGTACACTGTGATAGCTGACGGCGAAAAATCAAGCGGCACTCTCATTTATACACGTTTGCATGGAAGCATAATGTAAAAAAACCACGGCATTTAGTTTTTGTAATTCTGAAGTGCCGTATAATTAAAATTCACACTTCGTAAATGGTGTAGAGCAAGGTCGCACTAATTGTAGCTTATTTGCTGATTCGAGCATTATTGTCAAATTATTGCTGACCTCTTCATATGTGACAAGGTTTCATTTGTCATATATGGTGAAATACATCTTGTGTGACACCTTGCAGTGGTTTTCTATTTGGTAACGGAAATAAAGTGATTGCACAGTACCGGAATATAAAAATGTTCCAAGTGCACATAGCCTTAATCATGCTGCAGTTGGACTTCTCATGGCAGTTTCAACACCGTCTTTATGTTTATTTGCAGTTCAGCTGATAGAATAGCTGCCAAGATTGAAGCAGCAGTGTGTTCCCCATCGTCAGACTTTGAAGGAGAGCAAATGGGAGACATAGGGCATGCTGCAGTTTTTGCTGGGCAGATGCTGATACTGTGCCACAAATGGAGAACTCTCCCGTTACATCAGCACCACCCTCTTCAGATTTTGAAGAGGTGCAAAGGGGAGACATAGGAGAAACTGCAGTTTTTGCTGGACAAGATGCTGATACTGTTCCACAAATGGAGAACTCCCCCGTTACATCAGCACCACCCTCTTCAGATTTTGAAGAGGCGCAAAGGGGAGACATAGGACAAGCTGCAATTTTTGCTGGGCAAGATGCTGATACCATTCCACACAGGGAGAACTCTCCTGCTGCACCACTTCGACAGGCTGTAGTTTCAGACCGGCCTTGCATGGAATCCATCGAGCTAGACCCAATGGTATGTGCATTTATACTTATTTTGTGGCACACAAACTGGATTCATCTGTGAATCGGCAGAGCATAAATTGAGGTTATGCTCCACGTACACAAGATAGTTATTTGAGTACTTTTATCCCCGCATATATAAGAAAAGTTGAAAATATGTTTGGAGATGACAGGGGTGTGGAGGGTTAATACAAGTCTTGCATTTAAAGAAAATGCATGTGTCAGAGTTGCGTAAACATGGTAGTGCTTTGAAGCTCTAGGAATTCAAACATGTTGAAATCAGAACAGCTTATGTTTTTGTGAAGGGTTGCTTCCTGCAGTTTGCACACTATGTGACCAAGTTACCAATAGTTTGAAAGCAGTCTGGTGCCAGCGGTTTTTTTTTTCAGGCCCAACCCTTGTTTCCCGGGGCCCAATTGAACCACCACGAGAGTCTTCTCCTGGTTATGGCTCACTCTCTGTGGCACCGCAATTCAAAAGAAGCTACAGAAAGCCTTTTGGCTTTGCTCCACAGTCATCTGCCAAAAGGCAGCGAACTACCTGGCACAAAGTACATGTTTGAGAAATATTTTAGAGACCAGGAGCAAGCAATCACTAGCCATTTCTATTGCTCAACTTGCCGTAAGTATATTGGTGTGGCAGAAGAAGGTGACGATGTTTTCTGTTCATGTGGCCTGAAACATTCAGCTAAGGTGTTGCAGAAGGAAGGGTCGTACTTTCTTTGTTTGGATTGGAGGGCTGAGCTCCTTAACCTCCTGAAGGCCAGAAGCCCTCTGGCTGAAAAACCAGGCCTAAAGTTTGATGTTGGGGATCTAACAGAAAGCCCAGCGTACTGCCAACTTCCCTTGATAGTCCAAGGTTCGACGGAACACCGTCTGGTCAGGGCGAAGCATAATTTATTCACAAATGAAAATTGGGTCACTGACCAAGTCGAAAGATTAAAAATGACGTTTCGGGTCCCATACGGGGCCCTTGTTCACAATGAGGCTGTCACAGAAGAAGGAATGGTTATATACGCTTCAGAATCTTCTGCAATCTTTTCACGTAGATAGGATGTAGCGTGCCCTGATTCTTGTTTAGCGTGTTGGCCGTTGTCTGGATGATTAGGGATTCTAGATGAAGTCTTGCAGATAGGTTTCTTTCCGTCGCCAAGATTTCCACCTCATCCCAGCCAATCTCGTGGCCAGTGGACAGCACGTGCTCTGCAACTGCATTTTTTGCTGCGCGCTTGTTTCTGACGTCGCCCTGGTGCTCCTTCATGCGCCGCTGGAAGTTCCCGGTTTCCCCAATGTAGACGGAGGGGCAGTCGCTGCAAGGGATCCTATAAACAACGCCAGGGAACTTGGCACGTGGTAGCGGGTCCTTCACGTTGACCACATCGGCTCGCAGTTTGCTAGTTGGCACGTGTGCAATGTGCACTTCGTGTTTACGGAAAATCCTAGAAAGGGCCTCGCTGATCTGACACACGTAGGGAATCGCAGCACGTTTTATCTTTTTTGTCAGCTGTTGTGCTCCTCGTGTGTAGGTGGCTTTCCTGGTGACTTTGCTGGCCCCGACGACATCACGCTGACATGGAACACAGACGGCATACCCATCTTGCATTCGTCGGATTACAGTGTGTGGCCATTGGAGTTATTGGTGAATGAGCTGCCTTTCCTTTCAAAGAGCGGATGAACAATGTACTTCTTGCGGGTCTCTGGTTTGGGCCAAAGAAGCCAGACATGCAGTGTTTTTTTATTCCTTTCATCCAGGAAATGAATGAAATGAGCACGAGTGGTTTAAGATGGTCAGACAGGAACGGTGTCAGCCATTTCACAAAAGTCTACTCTGGCCCATGCACTGTAGATACAGTTGCTAGGTGCATGTTGCATAACCAGATACAATATAATGGGGAGTATGGCTGCTGCTGGTGTTTGCACCCTGGCCGCGTCGTCAGGCAGGGCAGAGGGCATGCCCGCGTGTATGAAATGATTAAGGCCAGGAAGAGGACAGATGATTATTTCATCAAGGATGCGAAATCTCACTCACACGGTGTGCTTGGAACCACAGTGTTATCGCTGATGCTGTTCTTTAGCATCACCAACAACACTGTGGTGGACTACATGCATGCTGTGTGTTTAGGTGTTGTTAGAGCTACCACAAACCTATGGCTGAAAGGTGCCCATTCTGACAAGAGCTTTTACATGGGCAGAAAGCTTGCAGCCCTAACCGAGCGGCTGAAGGGCCTCACGCCGCCTTATGAGTTATCCCGCCTGCCTCGCTCTCTGTGCCAGCGCAAGTTCTGGAAAGCAACAGAGTGGAGGGCATGGCTGTTGTTTTATTCACCATTTGTTCTTAACGGTCTGTTGCCTCTCCCGTACTTTAAGAATTGGGTCAGGCTAGCCAACATCATGCACGTTCTTCTGGCTGACAAAGTTTCCCTTGATAACCTTGCAGCAGTTGAGGCAGAAATTGCTATTTTCATGAAAGAGTACCAGCATCTGTATGGGTTTGTACACATGACATTCAATGTGCACGTGCTGTCGCACTTGTGTGACAGTGTGCGGCAGTGGGGCCCAATTTGGGGTTTTTCTACCTTCCCCTTCGAAAATATGAATGGGATTGTGAAGAAACGTGTGACATTCCTTGTGTGTGCTACGAGGTTCCGCGTTCGACGGCGCGGCGTAGACGGAGACCCAGATGACAGCGGCATCATCAATTACCCAGCCATGCTCGTTGAGAGTGACGACCAGAACGAAGGGGTTTAAGCCCAACCGGACCCAACTGGACCCGCCGCCGCCGCCGCGGGGAAACGGGCTTATCCTCCCCAATTGGCGTGGCGGTTCCAGGGGCGGCCCTTCCGAGCACATTCCAGGACAAGGGAACTGTCAGCGGGCCAGAGCGCGCCTTACCTTGAGGAGCGAGTGTCAGTTGATGGATGGAGAATGGAGGCCGGTGACCCGCGGGAACTGTCAGCAAGCCAGAGCGCGCCTTACCACAGCCGACGCTATGCGCTACCTCGAAGACAACCTTCTTTCCCGCGGACTCAACACGTGAGGGGGGCGAGACCACGATGCGGTGGTATGTTTGTGCGCACAAGTGAAAGCCCTAGCCCCCCCTCCTTCCACCTCCGGCGTGGGCGTCCTCACCCTTGGGAGTGTGGAGAAGAGGATATAAAAATCGAGAAGCAGTACGGAAGAGGCACGCTCAGGACGACATCGTTCGCCAAGAGGGCCTTCAGCGCCGAAACCCGACGGCGTGCAGCTTCTGCCAGCAACCGCTCGAGCCCAACTCCGGAGCCACTCCATCGCCCCCATGAAGTCGTCGGCACGTAAGCTCGACGCCCCAGCCTCTGAATCTTAATCATGTATAATTATTGAATATATCTGTTTGTTTAAACTGAGCCATACGGTGTCTCTCTATGCCTCTCCGTCCCGTGTGGACCTGCGCATTATGGGGGTCATCACACTGGTGTCAGAAGTGGGGTCTCAAAAGCAAATGTCCTCTCAATGCTGCGACATTCATGTCTTCAAAATTGTAATCAAAAGGGAATCACGGGACTGATTGTGGGACTTTTACCCCCATTTGAGAGGCTTGAGGCACCGGAGGGCTTGAAAAAGAAAAAATGTCTTTATCTGAGGAGCTCCCACTCCACAGCCGTCGCTCGGAGCAAGCTGCTGGCATTAGGAAGCGTCATTCCGACGTTTACAGGAGATAAGACAGGGGTTCCAATCTGCGATTTCTTTTCCATGCTAGAAGAGATTGGGAAAATGGGGGGATGGTCCGATGCTCAAATGCTGGAATGGCGAGGTGTAAGATGGCAGGAGCTGCTCATGATTTTGCATGGCGAGACCGAAAAAGTAAAATCCACAAAATCATTTGCGGGAATTTAAGAAGCTCGCGTTTGAGCATTTCGACACTGAACACGTCACGTGCGGGTACAGAGGTTCCGTGACGCCGGACAGATGGTAGGGGAGGACGTGCGAACGTTTGCGTCGCGGCTTCAGCGCTTAGCGCGCGATACGTTAAGCAGGGAGGAGGAAGGAGACCAGCTAAAGAAGAAATACGCGGAGGATATACTTAAAGAGGAAATGACCGCTTTGTTCGTGGCTGGTCTGCAAGACCCCGTGCGCCGGTTCGTGCTCTCGCCGCAAGCCGAGCAATTTCGACCAAGCCGTGGAGGCCGCATTGGATGAGGAACGAAATGAGGCGTTAACGACAGCCTGCAGCGAGAGTACGCGTCATAGAGAGAGCGGTGCCCAACCCTGAGGTGCTCTCTTGACAGAGCGATTAGATTGCTTAGAACAGCTGCTATCTCAGCAGGTAGAACGCCAGGTTGAAGCGCGCGCTCAACAGCGCTCATTCGCTGGAAACCGGAGACCGCCACAAAGCTACAGGCGCGGTATGCGAGATTTTGAAGAAATCGTATGCTTCGCTTGCCAGGGTCGCGGACACATTGCCAGGTTCTGCCAAAACGTGCGCCGTGGGTAGCCACAAAGAGAAGCAGGCGAGACACGCCCTAAGCAAGCCTACAGCGGGGCTCCAGATACCGAGACAAAAAGCTAGTTAGTCCTCCCCAGCCTGAGGAGCGTGGGGAGGGAGCAGTGGATGATGAGGTGGTGGTAGTTTGTGTGGCCGACGAGGCATGCCCTGTTGTGCGTTGCAAGTTAAATGGTTGTTGCATGGAATTGTTGATAGATACGGGGTCAAAGGTGACATTGCTTAAGGAGAGCAGTTTTAACACGCTTCGAAGGAAGGGGGACCGCGAGGTGTTGGAAGCGTCTGGTGGTATGGCAACCAAATTTGTAGGCATAACGGGGGATCCTCTTTGCATAAGTGGACTCTACCGGTTACACTTCTCTCTCGGCGGAATTGCATTGGAGCACCCCTGCTACGTATGCCCGGACACGGTGTCTCTGCCAAACGGAGTGTCAGGTATATTAGGGCAGGATTTTTTGAGAAAAAGGAAGGTAGTAGTCTCATTCTCTGAGGAAGAGGTTAATGCGGGCGGCTCAAAAGTTCCGTTTTTGAACAGGAGAGGGGCTGAGATTCGCATTACCAATATTGACACCCGTCAAACAGTGGGATCATTGGAGAAGGTATATTCGCGGGTTGCCGTCAGGCTGGTCGATGAGGCGGTCGTCCTTCCTTGGTCGGAGCACATTTTGTACGCGTTTGTGCCTTCAGATGTAGAGAGCGGCGCCGTGGGAGTGCTTGAGCCGGTCGACTCTCTCAGCAATGGCCTGAAGGCAGCCGCGTGCCTCGTGACAGTTAATGACGCCCACAGAGTGCCCCTACGGGTGGTTAACTGTAGCCAGCAGCCACTGAGCCTTCCCAAGAACAAAACATTGGCTTTCTTCACCTCTGCGATAGAGAAACGTGAGCCCACCGATACGGTACTCGCAACTGTAGAGCATGCTAGTCCTCCGGCTGCTCCAAAGGTGTCATTCGATCTTTCTCACGTAAATTCCAGGGAGAGGGAGGCTCTGGCTGGTTTGCTGAACGACTACTCGGAGGTATTCGCCGCGTCCAACCTGGATTTGGGCTGCTGTGGCGTTATAAAGCACAGGATAGAAACCGGCACTTCATCGCCCGTTTACCAGCGTGCGTACAGGATTCCTTACTCCCAACGTGGGGAGATGGAGCGGCAGGTGCAGGACCTGATTGATCGCGGCATTGTCGAACACTCAAAGTCACCCTGGGGAGCACCAGCACTATTGGTGGAAAAGCCAGATGGCTCGTATCGATTGGTAGTGGACTACCGCAAACTAAATGCCGTAACTCGCATCGATCCATACCCCATCCCCAATATACAGGAGACGCTTTCTCAGCTGGGCTCTGCCAGGTACTTCACGGTAGTGGACATGGCGGCGGGATTCTGGCAGATAGCAATGGATCCGGCAGATGCCGAGAAAACGGCATTCAACACGCCCTCAGGGCACTATGAATGGAAAAGAATGCCGATGGGTCTGGCCAACAGCCCTGCTGTCTGGCAGAGAACCGCTGATGTTATCCTGGCAGGTCTTCTGGGGAGGCTGTGCTTCGTGTATATGGATGACATTATCATATACAGTGACAGTTTTGAGAACCATTTGCGCGATATTGAGCAGGTTTTGGTGCGACTAAGAGGAGAAGGTCTCAAGCTGAAGCCCTCTAAGTGCCAATTCCTCAAAAACGAGGTGAAATACCTCGGGCACGTTGTTTCAGCTGACGGCGTGCGACCGGACCCTGAGAAACTAAGGTGTGTCTCGGATTTTCCATCCCCGACTAGCGTCCGCCAGGTCCGGCAGCTTCTCGGCCTGATCGGTTACTACCGAAGGCACATAGAGGAGTTCGCCAAGCTCGCTAAGCCGCTCACCGCCTTAACAGCCAAAAATGTCGCCTTTCGCTGGGACGAAAACGCGGAGAATGCTTTTGGGGCCCTGAAAAGGAAGCTAATGAGTGCACCGCTGTTGCGCCACCCGGATTTTAATTTGCCCTTCGTTATGGCCACAGATGCGTCAAAGTTCGCAGTTGGTGCCGTGCTATCTCAGGTTATCGAGGGCAAAGAACATCCCGTTGCTTTTGCTAGCCGACAGCTGAGCCCCACAGAGCAAAAGTACGGAGCTACGGAAAGGGAGTGCCTCGCCGTTGTCTGGGCAGTAAAGCACTTCAGATGCTACCTTTACGGCCGCAAATTCAAGCTAGTCACAGACTGCCATCCTCTGAAATGGGTGATGAGTGTCAGGGACCCTAGCTCGCGACTCGCTAGATGGAATCTACACCTGCAGGAATACTGCTTTCAAGTTGAGCACAAGTCAGGAAAGACACATCTGAATGCTGATGCACTCAGCCGCACAGCTGCCGTGGCAGCTATAGATGAGTTTGTCCCCGTAGTCGACCCCGCCGAATTACGCACAGAGCAGTGCAAAGATCCTGACCTGAAGCGAATAATCGAAAGCTTAGAGGGCGCACCGTCTCACCCCGAACAGCTCGGTTATTTCATTGGCAAAGACGGCACCCTGTGTCGGCGCACGAGGCCAACCAGGAAAGGGAGACCAGAGAAAACCGCTTGGGAGAGAGTCGTCATACCTCGGTCGTGGACAGAAAGGGTTCTTCGCGCGTTTCACGATGCGCCATGCGCCGGTCATTTTGGCGTAGCGAAGACACGCAGGCGTGTGGAGCGTTTGTACTTTTGGAGTGGCATGCGACAGGATGTTAGAGACTACTGTGCGAAGTGTCATTCCTGTCTCGAAAGAAAAACACCCAAGGGACGAAGACCAGCTCCAGTTCAGCCGTTCCCTGAGGTTTCGGTTCCCTTCGAGCGGACAGGTATGGACATAATGGGCCCATTGCCCACGACCACTTCCGGAAACAAGTACATTTTAGTATTTGTCGATCACCTTTCAAAATACGCGGAAGCGGTAGCACTCCCAGATCAGAAGGCAGACACGGTTGCAAGAGCATTTGTCGAACAGATCGTGCTCCGACATGGACCCCCGAGGCAACTCTTGACAGATCGGGGAACGAACTTCGTGTCGCAGCTAATGAGGAGAGTTTGCGAGCTGCTTAAGATCGCTAAGAAGCAGACAACACCGTACCATCCGGCTTGCAACGGCGCGGTGGAGCGACTGAACCAAACCGTGGCCGGGTTCCTGTCGCATTTTGTTTCGCGCGACCAGCGCGACTGGGACTTGTGGCTCCCGTATGCAATGTTTGCCTACAATTCCGCAGCACACGAGAGCACGGGCGAATCGCCATTCTTTCTTCTCTACGGCCGAGACCCGGACCAGCCTAGTGAAGTGCCAGAGGGCCCCCGTCGTGTCCCATACGCTTCACTGGACGACTATAAGGTGGAGCTAGAATCGCGCTTGCAAGTGGCGAGGGACATCGCAAAGGAGGCCTTAAAGAAAGCGGCGAAGCGCAGGAAGGAGGTGCACGATCGCAGTGCTAGAGACGCGCCGTTTAATGTGGGGGACAGCGTGTGCATTGAAAACTGCCAAAGGCAGATTGGGCTAGCTCGTAAGTTCCAGACGAAGTGGAGAGGACCGTGCGAGGTTGTCGAGAAGCTTTCTCCGGTAAACTTCAGAGTCCGAGACGTGAACCGGCGCTTGATAAGGATACACGCAAATCGCCTCAAGTCGGCACCGGTTCAGTATTCACGAAATGAGGAAAGGGAAAGCGCGGATTTTGATGGGGACAGAAGTGAAGCGGAGCGCGCAGATAGTTCGCAAGAAACGCCCTCTCCTGCATTTGTTCGGCAGGCGCCAGAGGTGACGGCCGGAATGCCACCGGATTTACTTCATGCATTGCTAGAAGAAGAAGCGCGCGAGGTTGCCGCGCAGATAACGCCAGGGGAGGCTCCTGCCACGAGCCCTCGCGAGTCCCAAACCAGACAAAGGGTCACAGACTTACTTAGTATGACTCATGAAGGCCGATATCCGCTGCGAAATCGGAAAGCTAAGTCGGACTAATGGCGTAAACAGAGCGGAGTTGTGAACTGGATAGAATTGTGTAATGCCACAGCTCATAACATTGCTATGTGCTTATGTGTTAAGTTATCGGAGTTGGTAGTTAAACCTTTCTGTCATTAAGTAACACCTTCACAGGAGAGCATGCGGAGCGCATGCAGAACCTGCTCTACTTCCTTTCGTTATCTATATTTTTGTCTGTGCCGTGATCGTGCTAGAAGTGGGAGCTCCTTTGTAACTGTGGTAAATTTATTTCGTCCAGTTTGGACTAGAAAGGAGAGGCTTGGGTGCTGAGTTTCATGTTTATCTGTAAAAGAAGATCAGTGCTGCCCCTGGAGACGCCAGTTATGACAGCGGAGGCATATGGTGTTGTGCAGTGGTGTTGAGTGCAGCGAAAAGTGTTTTGTCGGACGCACTGTGCGAGGCGATTCAGAAAGACAAGGGGAGCTGCGTGGACTCAAATGTTCGGAGAACATTTTTCTGGAGGGTGAGCGAGTGTGACATTCCTTGTGTGTGCTACGAGGTTCCGCGTTCGACGGCGCGGCGTAGACGGAGACCCAGATGACAGCGCCGTCATCAATTACCCAGCCATGCTCGTTGAGAGTGACGACCAGAACGAAGGGGTTTAAGCCCAACCGGACCCGCCGCCGCCGCCGCGTGGAAACGGGCTTATCCTCCCCAATTGGCGTGGCGGTTCCAGGGGCGGCCCTTCCGAGCACATTCCAGGACAAGGGAACTGTCAGCGGGCCAGAGCGCGCCTTACCTTGAGGAGCGAGTGTCAGTTGATGGATGGAGAATGGAGGCCGGTGACCCGCGGGAACTGTCAGCAAGCCAGAGCGCGCCTTACCACAGCCGACGCTATGCGCTACCTCGAAGACAACCTTCTTTCCCGCGGAATCAACACGTGAGGGGGGCGAGACCACGATGCGGTGGTATGTTTGTGCGCCCAAGTGAAAGCCCTAGCCCCCCCTCCTTCCCCTCCGGCGTGGGCGTCCTCACCCTAGGGAGTGTGGAGAACAGGATATAAAAATCGAGAAGCAGTACGGAAGAGGCACGCTCAGGACGACATCGTTCGCCAAGAGGGCCTTCAGCGCCGAAACCCGACGGCGTGCAGCTTCTGCCAGCAACCGCTCGAGCCCAACTCCGGAGCCACTCCATCGCCCCCATGAAGTCGTCGGCACGTAAGCTCGGACGCCCCAGCCTCTGAATCTTAATCATGTATAATTATTGAATATATCTGTTTGTTTAAACTGAGCCATACGGTGTCTGCCTCTCCGTCCCGTGTGGACCTGCGCATTATGGGGGTCATCACAAAAGTTTTCACGGAACACAGTATGTTCCACAGCAAATCTGTCAAAAACTTCTTCTATCCCAATTCTTGCCCACGTTGGCAAACACGCATTCATCTTTTGATGGCAAGCCTGGAATTTTACATCAATTTGAAAACCTGACAAGGGGATACGGAAAAATTTTCAGCATTTGCAAAGGAAACGCAATGAGCATTGGTGCTGGCTCAAACATTCTTACGATGTTCGAGGCTCAGTTCATCAAAAGCAAGGGAATTTCTACTTCATGTCTTATGAAGTTCAAAAAAGTATTTGTTAAGGGGACGAAACTCATCTCCAACTCATTGGACAAAAGCAGTCGGAACAATTCAGTTGTTTATTTAAATGATGGTTTGTTTGGCATTGTTGAATGTGTGCTTGTCACTTGTAGGAAGTGCACTGTGCTCTGCAGGTGTGAGAAAGATGTATATCTGATGCTGCAGGATGTAAGGGCAAAGCTCTCAAGGTTCACCACGAGCTTTGCTCGCATGTATTTTCTCGAAACTCGACAGCACTACAAACTGGTGGATGTTGGTGCTGTGAGTAACAAATGTGTTGCTTTCACTGTGAATGACAAGTTGTATGCCTGCCCTCTATTCAGGAACATGGACCACTAAGTGGTACATCTGGCTTTGTACATCCTAAGTAGCAGGGTACACTTGCCTGGAACACGAACTCTCTGTCGCCTCTGCTATGTTCCGCCCTGCGCCTGGATCAACGGGCTCTTTCAGAGGCGCTCGGATGGCCCAGGTTCAGACCAGGCGGCCACATTTGGTGCCCTGGCCTGGCTGCAGAGCTCATACCGCATTGTAAATAGCCATCTGCATTTGTTCTGTGTACTGCATTTAGGAATTCAGGCAATGTCTGGCTTGCAGTGGCAGCACAGCGCTAGGATGCTACATGTGTTGAGCACTTGTAGGCTAGGTTCCCATTTCTTGAATCCCTAACGGTGGTGTTGTTCTCCTGCCGCCACCAGTTTTTGGACTGAGCCTGGTTCAACGGGTCCTTTCAGAAGCACTCGGATGGCCCAGGTTCAGTCGGCCACATTTGGTGCCCTGGCCTGGCTGCAGAGCTTGTACCGCATTGTAAATAGCAATCTGCATTTGTTCTGTGTACTCCATTTAGGAATTCAGGCAATGTCTGGCTTGCAGTGGCAGCACAGCGCTAGGACGCTACGTGTTGAGCACTTGTAGGCTAGGTTCCCATTTCTTGAATTTCTAATGGTGGTGTTGTTCTACTGCTGCCACCAGTTTTCGGCCTGCGCCTGGTTCAGCGGGCCTTTCAGAGGTGCTCGGATGGCCGTGGTACAGACCGGGCGGCCACATTTTGTGTCGTGGCCTGGCTGCAGCGCTCTCGTCTCGTGTTGATGTGCTTGCTTATCAGTCTGTCTTGTTAAAGTTGCCTGTAGGTTTTCATTTTTTTATGTGGCACGCCTGATAACATAATTTCATTTGTTTCAATCCTTTGTCTGTTTGTGCCTGTCTGTCGGTTTGTACCTTTGTTTCTTTTCAGGCTTATGGCAAAGGTTGCTGTGAAGCTGTATAGAGGTGTTACAGCCCATAGTGCAGCCGTGTGCATATCTTTTTCTGAGATTGTTGGCAATGTATATGACACTCCTCTTGATGTCTGGGCTGTGTCAGCCATCACCTTGGCCGGCACCATTTTTTATGTGCCATAATTATGTGTTTCTGAGCTTTACCTTTCCACTTTGCTATCCTTTCAACGGCTGGGAAACCAGACCATGCAGTGGCACTCTCGGCAGAACCTGCCTGCTAGAGAGCGCGGTCCCCAGGTGGCGGATAGGGGGCCTGCTGTACGGCAGTGCAGTGACAAGCACAGTCTACAGCAGTGGTGCTTGCACCTCGCGGACCAACAGGCAGATGCAGTTTCCCTTAGGAGCGCCGCAGGCAACCATCTTATGGAGTCCTCTCCTCTTACAAACTGAATAAACATAGAGTTTGAAACACCTATTTGTCATATTTCACACTGTTTCTTCTTTATGAATGAAGCTTCGTGCTGTGGTTTGCTTTAGTGAGACCCGTGTAGCGTCACATGTGCCCGTAAGCGCTTCGGAACACTTCACATAGTGAAGGTTCCTTATAATGTGTGTGCAGCAAAAACCAATTCAAGAGAAGCTCGACAAATGTAGGGCAGCAAGGGTGAGTGTACACTGAACATAACGCATTGCAAGGTGTTGTGTTGTGGACTGGACAGTTTTATGTGGCCATGAGCAGCGCATCAGGCTTTCATCCGGTATTAGAAACCTACTTCACCTTGGGGGATTCCCCTGAAATATTGAACAAACCATGGTTTTGTATCAATGATTCCCCTAAAATATTGCACAAATCATGGTTTTGTATCAATGATTCCAAGTTGCTGACAATTCTACATAGGTTCATGTTGTCTTCTGGTTTGTATTAGTTCCCCAGTGTGAACACTCAAAGCTAGGCATGCGTGCAGTTTTTGGCATATGCCTGGATACGCTGCTTTATTTCAGCATCTGTGCAGTGGTATTGTCGGAGGAAAGTGAATTTGCTGGAGGAGGGGAAAAAACATAGGCAGCCTAGAAAAGTGCGCTCTGCTCCTGCACAGATGGCAGTGACAGGGGACAAGAAACGCTTATACAAATGTAATGACTCAATCACTTTATCATAACAAAAAATATAGTGTGCACAGTCGAGCAGAATACGTGGATGTAAATAAAATGAAATAATATGCAGGTAGGCATCAAGTAGCAGTAAAAGAAAAATGCACTACACAGCAGCACAGGATGTGCTAACGATATCTGAAATGAACAGTGCCTCTTTGCAGAGATGACATACTAATATCAGGGAAACTCACCTACGGTAAACCTATTCAGCAGAATCGGTGACAGGTAACCAAGCTTTTGATGGCTGTGGTTACTTGTAATGAGTAAAATTCAGATTAGGTTGTGGTGGTGGAGATGGGGTCACTGAGTGATGCCTATGAGCCACTGATGAAATGGTGTTGTTTTGACTTTTTCTCATGGTTATACCAGTGCAATAGGTGATAACTGTGAAGAATATGTGTCCTAATGATCGCATGGTTAATTATAAGAAAATAGGGGTTGTGTCACCCAGGTAGATCATAGACTACCCGAAGAGCACAGTGTTGGATTTTGTCATGTTTACCGAGAGAATATTTGTGTCTGAGCATGCTTGAAATTCTTTTAATATGAGATTGTCATGTATGTTTAGATCTTTAAAGGTGTCGCCAGACATAACGAAAGTAGTATCATGTACATTGTGATGACCCCCATAATGCGCAGGTCCACACGGGACGGAGAGGCAAAGAGACACCGTATGGCTCAGTTTAAACAAACAGGTATATTCAATAATTACACATGATTAAGGTTATACATCAGAGGCTGGGGCGTCCGAGCTTACGTGCCGACGACTTCATGGGGGCGATGGAGTGGCTCCGGAGTTGGGCTCGAGCGGTTGCTGGCAGAAGCTGCACGCCGTCGGGCTTCGGCGCTGAAGGCCCTCTTGGCGAACGATGTCGTCCTCAGCTCAGCCTCGACTGCATCCGTTTACATGTGCTTTTAAGCACTTGATTAACAAAGGACTAAGGGCGGTCATTTCCAGTGGCCCGCCCAAAGCATCAATTCTCCAATCCAAAATAACATGCGAGATGGGGACCACCCCTTGGGTTGGGCTTAGCCTCGAACCCAGAGTCTGTTAACAATACAAACTAAATAAACAACAAAAACGCCACCACTCTCTCTCAAGTGAGAGTATACACAGGCTCTCTCTTCGGAGCTAATTCACTAGCGCCTGTCTTTCCACATTCTTGGCGAGTACTGCCTGTCCGCCATGACAGGTGTCCGTCACGGCCCTTCTGGGAATGCGCTTTTGTTCACGAGGCACGGCGGGAAGCTGTGGGTGCCTTCCCGGCGATAGCCCACGTCGAAAGGGGAAGGAGGGAAAGAATGTTGTCTTCGCGGTAGCGCATAGCGTCGGCTGTGGTACGGCGCGCTCTGGCCCGCTGACAGCTCCCTTGTCCTGGAATGTGCCCGGAAATTAGGGAGGATAAAGCCTGTTTCCCCGGGGCGGCGGCGGGTCCGGTTGTTCTGGTCGTCACTCAAAGAGCATGGCTGGGTAATTGATGATGCCGCTGTCACGGGTCTCCGTCTACGCCGCGCCGTCGAACGTGGATCCTCGTAGCACACACGGAATGTCACAACATAAATTATAAAACGGGCGGTAGTGTCATGAGTGTCGTTATCATTAATATACCGATTAAAAACAAAGGCCCAAGGATACTGCCTTAATAGGCACTGGTGTGAATTGAATATCTCAACTGCTTCATCTTAAAGTAATACACATAAGTCATTCAGACTAATTTCAAATTCATACGGTTTCTACTGAACCTAAACTGATTTAACGTTATGCAGTGACACTGACAGACTTGCGACATGCAAGAAAATTGGCCTTTCTGCTCTCTTGGTTCTCCAATAACGAGTGAAATGCTAGAAAAAATATCAGTTTTCAGATATTTGAGGTTAAGAATGAGAAGCACAACTGCAGTTATTTCCTTGCAAGAACTTGCACTGAAACATCTTAGCAGGCACCAACCATGTGGTCAGTGCCAGTGAGGCTTCAGCACTTCTTTGACATGGTCTTCCTATGATCCCCAATGTGACCTGTTATGCGTCTCTCAAAATGAATTTTTTCGGGGCGATATGTTCACTTTGTGTACCCATGTAACAATGTAGCACCCCAGTGATATCCCAAATGCCTTCAGTATTGGCATCGTTGTAATGGTGTCACGTGGCAAATGAGAGATGAGCTTTGTAAGCAAGGCAATTTGTAATTATGTTTTCATGTACACTAATAGACGATATGGTTACAGGACTCATTTGGTATTCTGTGTTCAGATGTGAAGGTATTCCCTGCGGACCTCCGCCTGAAGAATTTGCCAAGAAACACTCTATGTCGTAACTAATTAGGATTATAATTGATCAGGCTTGTATACAAAACCCACGTACCAGGGTCTTTCGAACAGATAATAATAATAAGGGTTTCAATCGGTAGCTAGCATGTTGAAATATATGGCCCAGACAGCTATGCTATGCATGTTTTGTAACAGTAAAAGCAAAATGCTCAAACACTTTCGAAATAACGAAACGGGAGTGGGGAAAAAGCCCACGTAGGTGATAACAGCTCACAGCAAAGCATGTCAGCCATATGTACTTCATTGATCTTGCTTCCGTTGCCTGACTGCTCCTCAACAGCCTAAAGAAGGTTGCTATAAGTTTTGCTTCTGACATATTGCTACGGTTGTGCTTGTGCTTGGAACGCTCGTGCTTGGTGCGCTCGCGCTTGGAACGCGAAGAGGACGAAGTGCGTTTCTGCTGCTGGGCTTCGCGTGCCCGGTTGTTCGGCTGCGTGGCTGTAAGCTGTTTCCCTGTAAATATATTTTTCCCTTTTGGTGTGCACATCTTCACGTTACATTATTGGTGGAGGTGCGGGGTGCAGCCACAGCAAGCACGGAACTTCGCAGCGGTCGTCAGCTCGCCGGCTCTTCAACCATGACCAGCGAAGGGGCCGCTCCGTCGGCGTCCGCCAACCCGGCGTTCATCATTGCCCATCCGAGAGATCCTGGGACCTTCAACGGAACGGACGGCGTCGACGTGGAGGACTGGCTCGCAATGTACGAGCGCGTGAGCACACACAACAGGTGGGACCCGACCCTAAAGTTGGCCAACGTCATCTTCTACCTGACGGGCACTGCCAGGGTATGGTTCGAGACCCACGAGGATGAACTCACCAGCTGGGATCTCTGCAAGCGCAAGCTTTGTGACCTGTTTGGTAAGCCATTCGGGCGTCAGCTCGCTGCGAAGAAGGAGCTCGCATGCCGTGCACAAACGTCCACAGAGTCCTATGTATCATACATTCAGGACATATTAGCTCTCTGCATGAAAGTCGACGCCACTATGTCAGAGTGCGACAAAGTAGGTCACGTGCTCAAAGGCATCGCAGATGGCGCCTTTAACCTTCTTGTATACAAGGACTGCGGAACGGTTGACGCAATCATCAAGGAATGCCGCCGGTTCGAACAAGCGAAGAGCCGCCGAATTTCTCCGCAGTTCACGCGGTTGCCGAATACGACTGCGACGTCGTCCTGTGTAGACTCGACTCCACCGAGCCGTCTGCCGACATCTGAGAGCCTGACACGACTTGTGCGCCAAGAAGTAGAGGCAATGTTCCCCGTTGCGTTTCATCCACCCGCAACAGACAGTACTCCAGCAGTATCCCTTATACAGGCTGTCGTTCGCAAAGAATTTGCCAATCTTGGGATTCAACCTGTTTGCTCAGTTAGTGCCCCATATGCTCGCCGCATGTCCCCGGAGCTCGGTTCTGAACGTGCATACTACCCTCGACGCAGCCGCAATCCAGATGAATGGAGAACACCTGATGACAGGCCCATCTGCTTTAACTGCTCCCGAGTTGGCCACATATCTCGACACTGCCGAAGCCGTCCGTCCTCGACCTACAGCCGCTACCCGCCGGGTTCTGCATATTCCCGCCGCTCTCCCTCGCCCTCGGAAACGACCTCTTCTGGCCACAACGCCCAGACCCCGCTTACCAACCGTTCGTCGTCACCTCAGCGCCGTCGATCTCCATCGCCCCGACCTCGCCGCCCTTCGTCGCCGGCCCCATATGCCCGCTCCCGGTCGGAAAACTGATGGCTGCAGCGTCTGGGGGTGATGCTGCTCTGACGACCCGACCAGAAAACCCTCCTTTAACTCTTCATGCTCATCGGAACATCCTTAACGTCGACGTGGACGGGGTCCCTGTTACCGCTCTGATCGACACTGGAGCGCACGTCTCAGTCATGAATGCTCGTCTTCGCCGTCGCCTAAGGAAAGTGCTCACTCCTGCCCCCTCAACTGTGGTCCGTGTTGCAGATGGCGGTATGTCTATTGTCGTCGGAATGTGTACTGCTCGTGTTTCAATAGCCGGCCGCCATACTTCTGTGCTCTTCACTGTCCTCGAACACTGCCCTCATGACATCATTCTCGGCCTTGACTTTCTCACCGACCATTCCGCCCTTATAGATTGCGCCACAAGCATCGTTCAACTAGCTCTACCTGTTCCTTCAAAGCCACCGGATCCAATTGTTCACCGACTGTGCACCGCCGACTTTGTCCGCCTGGACCCCGATGCCGCCACTTATGTCCGTTTCTCCTCGGTCCCGCCAGTTCCCGATGGTGACTACATCATTACTCCGATTCCTGATGTGCCATTTACACGCAGTGTTGCCCTTGCGCATACAGTTGTCACCATGTCGGCAAATCAAGCGTCCCTTCCGGTTCTCAACTTTGCCTCTTACGTTCAGCCGCTCCCACAAGGTATGTCGCTCGCCACGCTGTGCCCTGCTGCCGAATGCGTCGTATCGGCGGTGAGCAGCGTCCCACCCTCGTCGAACTGCCGCGACTCTGACGTACCACCACCTGATGAATATGCAAAAGTGATTGCTGCTGACCTCTTACCAGGGCAAGCTCACGACCTTCGGTATCTTCTGTCGTCTTTTCGCGACATCTTTGACTTCGATGACCGCCCTTTGGCTCGAACATCTGTGGTCACGCATCGCATCAACACCGGTGACGCAGCTCCTATTCACAGACGACCCTACAGAGTGTCCAGTACAGAACGCACCATCATACAGCAAGAGGTGGACAAGATGCTCAGTAAAGACATCATAGAGCCCTCGTCGAGCCCTTGGGCCTCACCAGTTGTGCTGGTTAAAAAGAAGGACGGCAGCTGGCGCTTTTGCGTTGATTACCGGCACCTAAACAACATAACAAAAAAAGACGTCTATCCACTCCCAAGAATGGACGATGCTTTGGACTGCCTTCACGGAGCCAAATTTTTCTCTTCAATTGACCTTCGGTCCGGGTATTGGCAAATCTCTGTTGATGACAATGACCGCGAAAAGAGGGCATTCGTCACACCGGACGGCTTATATCAGTTTAAAGTTATGCCATTCGGTCTCTGTAATGCGCCAGCTACCTTCGAAAGAATGATGGACTCCTTGCTTCGCGGCTTTAAATGGTCCACATGTCTATGTTACCTCGACGATGTTCTGGTTTTTTCGCCCACGTTTACCACGCACCTCGAAAGACTGGCGAGCATTCTTTCTGTCTTCCGTCGAGCCGGGCTACAGCTCAATTCGTCGAAATGTCAATTCGGTCGCCGCCAACTCACCATTCTCGGACATCTAGTCGACGCTTCTGGTGTCCGCCCGGATCCTGTTAAAGTTCAAGCCGTCAAGGCCTTCCCTATTCCCCAGTCGTCTACGGATGTGCGCAGCTTCGTCGGCCTCTGCTCGTACTTCCGCCGTTTCATCAAAAATTTTGCCGGCACCGCTCGCCCCCTGACCGACCTTCTAAAGAAAGACACCCCTTTTACCTGGGGCCCTGCCCAAGAGGAGGCCTTTTCTTCGCTAGTCGACTTATTCACCTCCCCATCTATTCTGGCCCATTTTGATCCGTCGGCTCCGACTGAAGTTCGCACAGACGCCTGCGGTTATGGGATTGGCGCCATGCTAGCCCAACGTCACCAAGGGCAAGACCGCGTTATTGCATATGCCAGCCGCCTCCTTTCTACAGCTGAGCGAAATTACTCAATTACAGAGCGCGAGTGTCTAGCTCTTGTTTGGGCCGTAGCTAAGTTCCGACCGTACCTGTTTGGCCGTCCATTCTCCGTAGTGACCGATCACCACGCCCTTTGTTGGCTGTCTCAAACCGTACCACACGCCGTCTCAAACCGTACCACACGCCTGCTACATCATCCACTTAGCACCGGGACGGTGCTTTTGCCGCCGGGAGTTATGCTACGGTTGTGCTTGTGCTTGGAACGCTCGTGCTTGGTGCGCTCGCGCTTGGAACGCGAAGAGGACGAAGTGCGTTTCTGCTGCTGGGCTTCGCGTGCCCGGTTGTTCGGCTGCGTGGCTGTAAGCTGTTTCCCTGTAAATATATTTTTCCCTTTTGGTGTGCACATCTTCACGTTACAATATTTTGTGACACCAAAACTGCAGATGGCGCACCCACTCGCACTGGCTTTCGAAAAGCTGGCTGCCTGGGCTTAAACGCATGCGAGCGTCGCATATGGTTACTGGGTGCAAGCCGTCCGCATTCATAAAAAAAATTGTGTTCTGCTTATTTTGTAACACACCGCTGGAAAGGTGAACCGCAGTCAGGCACAGTATCCGCGGATGCATTGCATGGTGTAATGTTCGTAAATATGGTAAACAGTGCATTGAATCGCTTCAGATCGGGTTTACATCGGGTTCATAGCGCGTCGTCGTGTCCATTTTGTGTTGTGCTTTCAATCAACAAAACCATGCGGCAACTAGCCGAAGTTCTACATCGGCTTCGTCCTTGATGTTACATGTGTGGAAAAGGTTGTCATGTTTGGCCACCACCGTGGAGGCTACTCCTGCTAGCGAGCTTTCTCTCTTCACAAGATCCCCTCGAATAGTGGTAGAATTGAAATTTTTCGCTGCTGCGATGGGGTTGCTTTTGTCTCGTTCAAATAGCAGCCTTGCTGCTGGCAAGAGTGACAGCGTAGTTACAGCCGCATAACCGTGGCTGCGAGCATAATCCGCGGCGTCCCGCATTTCCCAAACTGCTATGCCCGTTTCCTTGCAGAGTCGAAACCAGAACTGAAAGTAAACGCACATGACGGAAACGGAAGAGTCACAAAAATAATGAAGTTGAAGACTTAGGTAGATGCAGGATGCTTTAAGCGTTTTATTTTATTGTAGTGTTTATTTTATTGTGAATAGTATGTGCACTACACATGCTCCAACGTTTGAGCGCGTTGCTAGTGTTTCTAGTGACGGTTGTCACGTGGTATTTACGTTGTGCACGCGAGGTTCTTGTCGGCGCGTTGGGGTTTTGTCTGCGCGGTAGGGTGACGTGCAACACGTCGGCATGGATCCCGCGTTGCACGACGTCAGCATTGGCGACAGCCAAGTGAAGTTCTTAAACCGGACACGGTTGTATGTGCCCGCGAGCATGCGTATATGCACATTCAGCTACGGCGGCGCCGACGCACGGCGCCTCCTGGACATAATCAGGAGAATGCCCCTGAAGCCATTGCACTTCGTGGCAATTTACGTTGGCGGCAACGACCTCTGCACTGAACGGTCGCCGGAGGACATTGCCGATGACATAAAGGTATGTGATCATGAGCGGCTGCGACTGTTTTGAGTGGCGGCTATGCGTGCGAAATGCGGTTTTCATGGCCGGGAGCACGTGCTTCGCGCAAACTGCGCGACAGATGGCACGATTATAGCTCGTTTTCCTTGTTTCTTTCCATGTGTCGGTATTAGAAAAGCCGTCACCACAGAAAGTGTTCGGCAGTGGCGTGTCAAGCGTCATTTGCCTGGAGTAAAAGAGGGCGCAGAAAAATTGAATTCTCCACTTTCAAGGAAGAGAGGGTTGGGAAGAGAGAAAAATCGAGTGGTGGAGAGGGTGCACATTGCACTGTGATTACTTAGTGCATAGGCTGCCGCATGAATGGTCTCCAGCGATTTTTTTTTTGATGCACGTCACATTTCCTCCATGCGCACATGTCTGCATGCTGCTTACAAAGTGTGCCGCAATTGCATGCAAGCTAGAAGACTTCTTGTTTCATCGTGCAATACGGACAGATATGTTGGAATGATATATTGTTCTCGTGTCCGCGATAGTCGCGTGCTTTGCCACTTTCCCCTCTCACTGCTCTTGTACACCGCAAGAATTAATGTTGCTTGTTTCTTCCATGCAGAAACTAGTGCAGCAGGCAGCCCGTGTGGCCAGAAAAGTTTTCCTTTTTAGAACACCACCGCGGCTGTCCGAGACAGAGGAGCAGAAGGAGAGGAGAAGGCTCGATAAATTTCTCGTCAGAAGCCTCGCAGCCTCAGACGATGTGGTGCTGGTCGGCGTGCAGGTAAGAATTTCACAGGAAGTGAGTCTTACAACTCCTATACCCTGCTGATTAAACTGATTTAAGCTTGAACTACACTTTGTTACATAACATGTGACTAATACGAATCCGTGGACTTACTGTTTCGTCAAGACAAATAAAAGCATACAATGTGATGAGAGCAAAGTCGCACAGAACTTGAAATACCACCTTGTCGCGGTCACGCAGTGGTAAATGTATCAGAAAGGCATGCATGCATCTCGGTCCTCTAAGCTTAAATAATTTAGTGATTGCAGTTGAAATATACTTTGAGTTGTGTGCGCATTTCCACTGTTTGTCATTATGTGAGATGTTGCTTTAGTATCGATTTCATTTGCAGGGCCGGTTTGTTGCGGGGGGACAGGCAAAACGTGCCCTGTACGCAGCAGATGGCTACCACGTCTCCCGAGGCTGCGGGGTGAAGGCCCTGGCGAAGGCATTTTCATTAGCATTGAAAATGACATTCCGTCACGTCTTCAACTTCACGCTGCCATGTGGTCGCCACCAGCAGGTGTGGAGAATATTGCAGTGCGAAGACTGCAGGGCGAAGGGCGATTCCAATGGCCAGTGTCAACAATTCATGACATGAAGGTATGAGAGAGGCACTGAATGTGCAGTGTTTCTCTGTCATAAAAGGTTTTGTTTTCTTTGCAGTGGTAAATTTAATTTCTGTGATAATTTCTGCAGTGGAGGACAAAAAAAAAGTGATGAAGGGTGGAAATTTGGGCTAGTTTGTTCATTACAGAAAACGAAAGCAGTGCAAACAATCAGCGTGTTTTTGGCTTTCCTTCTTGGTTGTCATTGTTTTGTTTGCCCTGCTTTGGTTTTCCATAAAAAACAATCTTTTATTTTCAACACATTTCATACTTACTTTATCCGTCAAGCATGCTCATACACACCATTATTGCAACACTGTACAAGGTATTGCCTCGAATGACATGACATGAGCTGATGAAGCCTCTTGATGCATCATGTGTTCAGTGCTGTGGCGATCTTTTACTAGGAAATAGCATTTCACTGAAGCCTGCATTGCACTACTTGCACTAATGTTGTCCTTTATCGTTTTGCAGGACCAGAACATGCAAGAAAGCCCGGCAAAAGCACCACTGCAGAATAAATTTTCGTCGACCGCCACTTATTTTGTATCGCTATCATTCCTAGCATTCACGCTGCCATGTGGTCGCCACCAGCAGGTGTGGAGAATATTGCAGTGTGAGACCTGATATTTTTGCAATATGTTACGTTCAAAAAGAAGCCAAGAGGATCACTAGCATTCGACTTTCTGGAATTACCATACAATAAATGCGCAGCATGGCATTGTACAAAACCTGCTTGACACACAGGGCTAAGATCATTGCGATACTTTTATGTACTCCTCGAATGCAACTGTCAAGCATCACTGAGTAGCTGCTTGAGAAGGTGACCAGTTAGCAGTCAAAATGGCTGAAAGGTTCATGTTCTGCTCAGGCCCACACAAACGTGCCCACATTGCAACACGTTAAGTATCCACTCATAGGAGTGTTCTGCATTTATGAGCTTCTTTTGAATTGGTTGTCACTCTACACACTCATTATTAGGAAACTTCACTATGCGAAGCGTTCCAAAGCTTACGGGCACATGTGACGCTACACGGGTCTCACTAAAGCAAACCAAAGCACGAAGCTTCATTCATAAAGAAACAATGTGAAATATGACCAATAGGTGTTTAAAACTGCATATTTATTCAGTTTGTAAGAGGAGAGGACTCCATAAGATGGTTGCCTGCAGCGCTCCTAAGGGAAACTGCATCTGCCTGTTGGTCCGCGAGGTGCAAGCACCACTGCTGTAGACTATACTTGTCCCTGCACTGCCCTGCAGCAGGCCCCCTATCCGCCACCTGGGGATCGCGCTCTCTAGCAGGCAGGTTCTGCCGAGAGTGCCACTGCTTGCTCTGGTTTCCCAGCCGTTGAAAGGATAGCAAGGTGGAAACGTCAAGCTCAGAAACTCATAAATACTGCACATAAACAATGGTGCCGGCCAAGGTGATAGTTGACACAGGCCAGACATCAAGAGGAGTGGCATATACATTACCAACAGTCTCAGAAAAGGATATGCACACGGCTGAAATGTGGGTTGCAACACCTTTATACAGCTTCACAGCAACCTTTGCCACAAGCCTGAAAAGAAACAGGTACAAACCGACCGACAGGCACAAACAGAAAAGGAATGAAACAGGTGAAATTATGTTACCAGGCATGCCACACGAAAAAGATGAAAACTTACAGGCAACATTCACAAGACAGACTGATAATCAAGGACATCAACACGAGACGAGAGCTCTGCAGCCAGGCCAGGGCACCAAATGTGGCCGCCTGGTCTGAACCTGGGCCATCCGAGTACTTCGCACCAACCATAATCACTTTCACTATGCGGAGACTTGTCGCTATGCTGTGAAACTTGTGCATGCACACACAGTAGGGATTACAAGCGCCTGCAACAACTACAAACAGCTACAAATAAACATTTCGTGACACCGCCACTTCACAGGTCTTACGTCGGTTTGAAGAGGCGCTCTGTCAACTCAGTCAGTGTAGATAAATACAGAATTCAACAAGTGGAACTGTCGCTCGTCACTGCTGCATACGGTGAAGTTCGCAGTCGCTCCGAAGACTAGTAATATCAACATGTGGCCAATATAATATGCTTCGCGACATAGCTGCCACTGCCCAGGCCTCGCTCTCCAGTTCAGTCGACGGACGGCTATTTTGCACCGGCAGGAGCAAGGTGGCGGAGCTCGAGACGTCACTAGCGTCACGGAAAAAACGGCCAATAGCTGCAATCCTGTCGCCGGCCATACCCGCCGACCCGCTTGAAAGTTGAAGTTGACCAACTTTCTGTCCATTTGCCGTACGAGGCGGATCCGCTTGCCCGCTCGCCAAGTAGGCCTGGCAGAAGCCGCTTAAAAACGATTGTATGACTGCCCTTAGGGTAGGGGGAGAGATTCCAAGAGAAGCCAAGCATAGCAGGGAGCAGTAAAGAGTGAGATGTGCAGATTGGGAAGTTTACAGCACTAAGGTGGCCACAGATGTAGGTAGGATTGGAGGTAGGGTTACTTGGAGATTAATAAGATAGGCCGTTGTCCTGCTCTACATGTAGCTGGAGTTTGGTTGATAATGAGGTTAGTTGTGCGGTTTCAAACCGTTAACATAAATTTCCTCTTGACTGTCCAAGGATTTTACAGAGCCCCATTTGTGACCACCTTGCAAAGGCGCAGCTGTAGTGAACATTTAACACTTTTTGTGCTGGCCAATCACAGTTCTGCAAGATTGTCAGCTCAGAAATGTAGCTGTCTTTTTTGCTTGCACATGGCACCACTATTGTTCAGTGGCCCACTGCCACTAAAACTGTCATGGCTTTCAGATGCTCCGGAATTCATCAAGGTCCACTATGGTGCCCCAAATGGTACCTTACAATGTTCTAGTAAAACCATTTTGTTAATTCTTTGCAGGTATTGAGTTTTTAGCTAGGCACTGATGACATGACTAAATAGATTTGTAGATTGCTCGCTTCACATTTTTCCTCCAAAAGTGCTACATAAATTCCGAAAAAAGCAATAGTGATCACCTGAATTGTTGCTAGTGTGATACAGGTGCAAGACCTCTGGCATTCGAGTGTCTAGAATGAAGTCATCTGTCCTGCAACTTGGTTGTTTTCCTCGGGAGATTTGTATTCGTGCTTTTTTTGAGGAGATTAACGCCTACCCTAAAAGTGCATACTCATATTTCCATACCCTGGTAGGTTTACCATAGGCTCTCCAGGCCCATGGTAAACCACAGATCCATACTATTTAATCTTGCTGACCAAAGTCATTCAAAGTGGCCAAAGGAGGTGCATTGTTCTGTGGTGCTTCTCTCTGGGGGCTTTTCCATTTCAGTAGGCACTCGAGCAAAGTTCATGATGTTCAAGCACTGCATGTGCAGCCACGCCTCAGTTTTAGGACAAACAGTTCAAAGCACTTCATCTTCATTTTGGATTTTACTTATTTTGCTCCTTGCAATAAGCCCACTTTGAGCTTGCTCTCATTAGAAATATGCCACAAACGCATCCATGCTCACCGCTTCAGGAATACCTTGCATATCTTTACCTGAACTGCTGAAATCAAAAGATGCATGCCACCATGCTAGTTTGCTTTGACAACGAATTTCACCCATGTGGGGAAAATTCAGACCAGGAAAAACTGACTGCATCAGTTTGTAATAACTGCAAATGCTACAGAGGCATTGCTGCCAATTGTTTATTCATTTAATGTACCCAAACCCTTAGCTTCCTTACCATCTTGCAGTCTTCTATCTGAGGCATCATTATGGCAGCTGATTACAAGTATTTTTCTTCTGTAGGTACAATTTCTGTGAGTTCCTTTGTTTGCCAGTGTCCAATCAGATTAAATGTAAACATGCCCAATTATGCTTGTGCCCCTTGCATGGATGCCACTTGTGCTTGTGCCGCTTGTGTCCATGCCTCTTGTTTTTGTGTATATGCCTCTTGTGCCTTTGCATGTCCTGAATGACATCTGAGTGGATCAATGACCACTGGCTTGGAAATTGCTGTTTTCATCTACTGTGTGTATTAATCCAGGTAATGCTCCAAATAGTGAGGTCATATGCTAGTCTGGATAGCTTTGTCATATACATGTTTGGCTGCAAGCAAACTATTCTAGGTGGTTTTTTCATTGAGGATTATGTACAGGTGCGGAAAAAAGTAAATGGAGCATGGTATTGCCTTCTAACATTTTTCACGCCTTGTCTAATTGAAATTGCTGGCTATGGTATGCGCCTGCTGGTAGTGGATGCTAGTGCGCTTTGTTATCGATTGACAATGTTTCATTATTGCTAATAGGGAAGGTGCGATTGCACTTAGAACGGAATATCATGCTCTGTTTATTATGTCCGCATCTGTATGTTAAAGAAGCCAGCAGACATAGCATACAAGTAAGGTGTACAGGAATTCAAGTTTTCTTTTTAATTTTTGTTTCAAATAATAGTTTGTATTTTATAGAAAGTAGAAGAAAACTACATGCCAGCAGTGGGAATCAAACCTATGACCTCCACCTGTCATGGTGCTGTGCCAACTGAGCTATGTTGGTGACTGTGTGACCTTCTACTTCTGGTGTATTTGTGTTGCTTGTAACACATATATTAACCAATAACATAAACATACCTTGAGCCTGTTCACCAGTGTCACCTTGAATAGCAGCAGTATATGTGGAACATAGTGTAATACTGCAAGCAGGTCATGGGTTGGATTCCCATTGGTGGCATGTGGCTGTTTCTTCTGTTTTCTGTCAATAGAAGCTTTATTGAGTTCAAAGGGTTATTTCTAGAGACTGGTAGCCGGCATCCTCAGTTCAAAACTGTGATGGCTTGTGCTGCTTCTCGGGCCTAGTTAATCAGCTTGCGCTGGTCTTCGAGGTCCAAGATGGACAGGGCCGCCTCTCGCTGCTCTCTTCTGCACTCAAGTTATGTCTATTTATCACTTTGTTTCAACACCATCATTAAAAACCAACCCTCATTTGCCTGTTCATTGTCGGCTGGCTTCTTTGATATGCATATTGTAATAAGCACCTCATTTTCCTAGCCCTGCCTTTGTTTAGAGTAAAGTTTAATCCTCGAGGGATGACTTCATTGAGAGTGAGCAACAGCAGCCTCGTTTTGTTTGTGCCACCCAATAAATTTTGCAAGCCAGTCTTGGTATTCATTCTAAGCAGCCCTTTGTTACCGCATATGAATGTTAGTTCTTAATATTACATTTTAATTTGCTCTTGCCTACCTGTATCCTTGATAGTCTAGTTATAGATATATTTCCCCCATGGCTGTACATTATGTTGTGCAGTATTATTTTATTTTGTGTGCTGTGTGTGTCTTTTAACTACTTGTACAACTCTGTTCAGGAAATGTCAAGTGCATTCTCCTTTCAGCTTGGTATAGACTAGTCTTTGCACCTGCTCTGCTTTGATGTGTCACTAGAGGCATCATATTGGATTTTGTGCTTTCTAAATGGCTCTTTAAATCAGTAAAAACTTCAGTATTCATGTTAAATACTTGTGAAAATTGTCATTTTCCTAGCATTTTTGGCTCATATTGAATAAACTGCCATAGTGGTATAGCGAGGTTTACGACATATTGATGCAAGTGCCCATACAAGAATTTCATATGACTAAAAAATTGCTCTTAAGATATGGACATTGAACACTATATGTAAATTTGCACATCTGGAACGTAACCATAGTGCAGGTACACGGGGATCCCAAAAAACAAAGGTGAAAGCCCTTAAAGTTTTTGTGTACATGTAGAGAAGTTTCATTGTAGACTATACTTTGGAGACAGGTAAGTCAAATAACACATTTATAGGCTCGACATTTGGAATAACCGTAGCATTATTTTCTGTGAACAGTTCAATTGCATGGAATTTATTAGTCCCAATGATCAAACGCTTTTGAACCACCCATGACTTGATAGAATCTGCGTGTTCACCATACGCCACGAGATAGCTTTTTGTGCTAGTATACATAGCTTCATGATTTAAGGTAGCTATAAATAAATTGTTGTGGACACGATTTATGACTCAAAGTGGCACAAATTAAACAAAACATGCAGTAAAGGGCAGTGGTGGAGCTGCTGCGTTAAATTATGTGTTGTGTTTATGCTGAAGCCAAGTAGAGTTTTTGCAAGGGTAGAAACTTGGGCGAGTCGGTAACGGTGATCCATGGAAAGTGAGAGTAGCGCAAAACGGGACAACGGGACAGAGAAAGACAGACACAACACAGGCGCTAACTTCCGACTGAAAGAAACCAGGGCGGCCCGTTGTCCCGTTTTGCGCTACTCTCACTTTCCATAGAGTTTTTGCGCACTTTTGCATTAGAAGGTAATTGGAAATCTTTCACAAGAACTAGACCGGAACTAAAGCCGGAGCTTTGAAATGTTGGCTTCGCGGTCCTTGCATGACATTGTCACGTGTGCAGAGGCGGAGGAACAGGGGTTGCAGTGGGAGCGACGGCTCCCCCCATTTACAGATCAGGTAGCACAGCTCCCCCAATCAAAGGGCACTTGCTGCACCCCAGACCGCAGGAAAGTCTGGTGTATTCGCAACAGGCTTGAGGATCACACGACATTCGCTTCCAGTCCCGACATTCGCCGCCTTTTTGGGTACGCGCGACCCTGCAAAGATAGCGATTTTTCTGTAACACCATTCTAATCACTGAAACTCTAGCGCCTGCATCAGCCCTCAAGAAAAATAATGGGGATGATGATGATTTTTATGAAAGTATCTTTTTCCCTCCCCCAGTAGAAACGTATAGTTCCGATGCACATGTGTCAATATCCAAAATTTTGAATAGATTGTCAGTAGAGTCTGCTATTCGATTTCAGTCGCACGTGCAGTTTCTGTTGGAAGTATCTAAAGAGTAACCGTGAATTGTGCATTTTCCTGGTCCTATGTATTTGCAGTCAAAACAGGCGTTTCTAAACAGCGCTCAATATCTTGAGATAAGCACGATCGCGCCCTTGTCACATTGATGAACGTATGCTTTTCTCGTGTGGCCATTCGGCAGCACGCGCGGTAGTACTGGCCGTTACACGAAACTCGTTGACGGCCGTCGAAAGCGGCTGCCCTTCGCGCTCGTGGATCAGAATGAGTGCAGCAGCACGCGGCGCGTCACTGCGTCGTGCCTCCACACAGCCGACAGTGGCTGTGAACGCGCTAGTGCAGTATGTGTACAGGCGCCAGTGCTCCTACCATTTTAGATATCCACGATGCGCGGCGCGCACAAAAGCAGGGCTTGCAACTGGGGAGACTGGGTTCTCCAGGCGTTGCGGGAGAACGAACGTATGGGGCCACTCGCATTATAGCCCGAACTGCCGCCTGTATAGTTCGCGTTGCGAGCCGTCCTTCTGTTTTTCGCGAGCAGTGCATCACTTCGTGCCTTTCAATGGCGATATCTGATGTCAATCGATTGGCCGGTGGCATTAATGTTGAGGTGGAATAATTTAAAGAAGACGATACATAGTACGTGGACGGCGGAGGCTTTAGTTTCAAGGACTTAATTCTTGCATTTCGTGCATATATTTTTTCTAAATTTATTGTGTTTACCCTGAGCAACAACTGCTGTTCTATCCACACTTTCAGTGTTGTCATTATATGTTTTCTTTTTGAAGAGCACTATAGTGACGGCGTATCTGGGTTTAGGATATTTTATTTTTTGGTGTTTTGTTCTGTTATAGTGTCCAGGTGAACTTGCCGGCTTCTAATTGAAGCCGAAATTTTGTAACTTCCTTTTCTTTATATGATGCAAGAACTGACATTTTGCTGCGAACTTCAATTTTTTTCCTGCTACAAAAGCTGGAATGCCTGCATGCTACAGAATACCATTTTTCGCGCTACAAAACCTGATATTGTTGCTACTCAATGCAATTTCTTCTGCAAGAAAACCTGCCTCAAAAAACGAGCTGTCGGTTCCACCACTGAAGGACAGCACGATCGAACCCAAGGCTTAAAAGCATGACTTTTTTTCATGCCCACCCTTTGTGTTCAAGGCAGAAAAAGAATTGAAGTTTCAAATGCGTATAGCTTTTCAGCCATAGAGTCGCAAGTCCTTGTGACCACACAGTCATCGAGAGCATTTTTTTTAAACTAGGGGACACTAGCTTGCATCTTTGTTGGCATACAACTGAATATAGCCCACTAAAAATTGGATGGTTCTAGATGTCATCTCTTTTTATGCCTTTAATCCTGAATGGTCGCAAAATTATATTTTAATGACTTGGACTTTTCTATAGGCTGTTAAAGAAGGTTGGATAGCTCAAGGTTTTTAGGTTTCGGAGCATACATCTTTCTTCAGCCAGCTAGAGAAAATTTGGATAGCTGCCACTCTATAGATGAAGAGACACAATTTTAAAGTTATAAACAGCTGGCTAAAGGGAATTTGATGGCTACTAGTGTGCAGACGCAGCTACATACACTTAACTAAAGCCAGCTGAAAGAATATTTGATGGCTGCGAATATTTAGCCTCATGTAAACACATTAGTCTACAGCTAGCTAAGGAGGATTTGATGGCAGCTTGCCTATAGCTTTAAATGGATATACCAGTATATAGCCTCGTAGACGTACATTAATCTATAGCTAGCTAAAGAGGATTTGATGGCAGCTTGATATAGCATTAAATGGATGTACTAGTCTAGCCATCTAAACAGAATCATATGGCTACCAGTCTTTAGCCTCATAGACATACATTAATCTATAGCTAGCTAAAGAGGATTTGAAGGCAGCTTGTCTATAGCTTTAAGTTGATATACTAGTCTATAGCTATCTAAACAGAATCAGATGGCTACCAGTCTTCATCCTCATAGACGTAAATTAGTCTACAGCTAGCTAAAGAGGATTTGATGGCAGCTTGTCTATAGCTTTAAATGGATATAGTAGTCTATAGCCATCTAAACAGAATCAGATGGCTACCAGTCTTTAGCCTCATAGACGGCATTAGTCTACAGCTAGCTAAAGAGGATTTTATGGCAGCTCATCTATAGCTTTAAATGGGTATACTAGTCTATAGCCATCTAAAAAGAATCAGATGGCTACCAGTCTTTAGCCTCATAGACGTACATTAGTCTACAGCTAGCTAAAGAGGATTTGATGGCAGCTTGTCTATAGCTTTAAATGGATATACAAGTCTATATCCGTCTAAACAGAATTAGATGGCTACCAGTCTTTAGCCTCATAGACATACATTAATCTACAGCTAGCTAAAGAGGATTTGATGGCAGCTTGTCTATAGCGTTAAATGGATATACTAGTCTATAGCCATCTAAACAGAATCAGATGGCTACCAGTCTTTAGCCTCATAGACATACATTAGTCTACAGCTAGCCAAAGAGGATTTGATGGCAGCTTGTCTATAGCTTTAAATGGATATACTAGTCTATAGCCATCTAAACAGAATTAGATGGCTACCAGTCTTTGCCTCATAGACGTACATTAGTCTACAGCTAGCTAAAGAGGATTTTATGGCAGCTCGTCTATAGCTTTAAATGGATATACTAGTCTATAGCCATCTAAACAGAATCAGATGGCTACCTGTCTTTAGCCTCATAGACGTACATTAGTCTACGGCTAGCTAAAGAGGATTTGATGGCAGCTTGTCTATAGCTTTAAATGGATATACTACTCTATAGCCATCTAAACAGAATTAGATGGCTACCAGTCTTTAGCCTCATAGACGTAAATTAGTCTAAAGCTAGCTAAAGAGGATTTGATGGCAGCTTGTCTATAGCTTTAAATGGATATACTACTCTATAGCCATCAAAACAGAATTAGATGGCTACCAGTCTTTAGCCTCATAGACGTACATTAGTCTACAGCTAGCTAAAGAGGATTTGATGGCAGCTTGTCTATAGCTTTAAATGGATATACTAGTCTATAGCTATCTAAACAGAATCAGGTGGCTACCAGTCTTTAGCCTCGTAGACGTACATTAGTCTACAGCTAGCCAAAGAGGATTTGATGGCAGCTTGTCTATAGCTTTAAATGGATATACTAGTCTATAGCCATCTAAAGAGAATACGACGGTTCCCAATCTGTAGGCTTGTGCACATACGTTTTTCTGTAGCCGGTGTAGGGAATTCATTGATTAAAGCTGCGAACTGGGCGAGTTGGTATTGATTCATATTTGAACAGCGCAATAAAACAACGGGACACAACGAAGAAAGGACACCACAAGCGCTGACTCGCAACTAGATTTTAATTCACGTCCAAGCATCTTAAATACTAAGAACGCCAAACACAAACAAGAGGGAAAAACCAAAAGAAAAACGATACAACGATGTGTAGTCTCGCGCTCGTGCTGATTGTCACCTTTGTGGGCATGATTAGCAGCTTTGTATCGTTTTTCTTTTGGTTTTTCCCTCTTGTTTGTGTTTGGCGTTCTTAGTATTTAAGATGCTTGGACGTGAATTAAAATCTAGTTGCGAGTCAGCGCTTGTTGTGTCCTTTCTTCGTTGTGTCCCGTTGTTTTATTGCGCTGTTCAAATAGGAATTCATTGGTATCATGTCTTTAGCTGCGCTGGCATTAGAATCGTCAATAGCCGGCTACAGGTACTCCTGTCGTCCTTTATAGCCGATCATAAACGGCCATAAAGGGTGATAGCTCACCATAGGCTTTTCTATAGATGTCCATAAGCTATTTTTGTACGGGCAGCCGTCACCGTCATTGCTTCGCTCTAGAGGAGATTCTCGTCCCTTCGTTTTTTTGTCTCCTTTCTTCGGGCGCTTTTTCGCTGCAGTATTCCGAACAGAAGCTTTCAGAACCGACTGGGGTATAGGGTAACACTCGATCGTATGTGCTTTTTGGTTCGAGTCACGGTAAACTCGGAAGCGAGAAGAAATAGTCGTTGGAAGGAGTCCTGAGAGGCTAATGAGCCTTCGTGCGTGTTCGATTGAAAGGGAAAGGAAAATATTTAAAAAATTTTGTGAGCAGTGAGCTAGAGTTTACTCCAGCGAAACGTCAGCTCTACCGGATCGCTTCCGGTACTTGGAAGGTGGGAACAAAGAGTATGGTGGAGCTTCCATAAAAAAACGTAAACCAATAAGCTCCTGCCTGTACCACTAAAGTATCACAGGCTTAACCCAATCGTAATATAAATGAAAAGGCCCGAAGGCAATGTTGTGCTTTTGCCACCCGCAGGTGGGTAAATAAAAAAATGGGGTAATGCTACTAAGCGACCCACAGCCGGGGGAGCGGGCCCGGGGAGACTCCCCTGATCTCCCCTGGGACGCAGCGGAGGGGGTGGGACATAGGTTGTGGGAATGGGACTGAGGGAAGGGTTATGGGTAATGTGATGGGAATGGGGACAGCGAGATATTGACCCTCAATTTATCATCGCTCGACTCCTGTCTGGCCAGGACAGGGAGGGCGTCGATGTTGTCCAATGTGCGGCTCCACTCACGGGATGCCCGACCACCCAACGACGCAATAGCTCCGACTCGGAGACAGGGAATCCTAACCCGGGGCAGCTGCCTCGGGCTCCTCCACGACTTTCAGGGGTCCGGTTCGGACTTGCGTAACTCTCCCAGCTACTAACCGTCAAGTGTTTTTCGCGGCGAACAGATTATAGTTTGCGCATATTTTTGCGTACGCGCTGAGTTATTTTGCGTTGTGTATTTTTTTGCATTAGCATCGCACAGCACATCGGCGTTTTTTTTTTCATTTCGCCTTCATGGAAAAGCAGCCGTCGGGGCCAGTATCCAATCTCGCTATCTTCGTCTCAACAGCAGAATGCTATTGGCACTAAGCAGTGGGACGAGTACCGAGCATACGATCCCAATAAAAGTGGAATTTCGAACTTTTGTTTACCTTGCCGTTTAACTGCTTTATTTTCAAGCTTTTGCAAGAAGAAAGCGAAATAACCGTTCATCAGTAAGCACCACGTATTGCGGCACCACTCAGTAAGGCTACTTATATCCTTGCGAACGAAACGAAGGAACGAAAAAGCCTTTAAAGAGTGCGTCGTCGGTGTGTTGATGCGAGAAAAGTAGGTGCGGTGGCATGAAAGGGCGTTCTTGAGACTTGAAATGGCGCCCTTTCCACATTGATTTCTTTGAAGTAACCGTCGGCAGCACAAGTCAATGTATTCACAGTTTCATGCATTTCGGGCACCTGTGTTCCTTACGTACCTCGAATAAACGCAGCTTCTTCTTGCACTGAAGGAATTGCATCTATTTTCGCTCGTCAGTGTGACATAATGCCAAATGTAGGAAGCAATACCAAACTAAAAAACTCAGCTGGGGATGCCGTTTCCAAGCCGCAGGTTTTTTAATCTTTTTTTGAGTGTGTGTAGAAACCATTTTCGTAGTGATGATACTTTTGCTCGTTTCTGATGGCATATTCCAAGACCTTAGCTACCTCCAAAGCCGTCATGGCGACCTGTGTGTTCAGGTTCGTTCTTTTTCGCTGCCTTCCCAATGGCGCCTAAGCGCTCACCGCTCATTAGACTTTTATCAGCTGACAAATTTATTGAATCAGTCAATGAATCAATCATTTGTAATAATAACAACGAATACATATTTAAAGATGTTCAGCTAATCTGGAGGTTCTCATACTTTATATTTTCATGTTACGGTGACTACGTCACGGACAATGGACAAACAGACTGGTGTGGTATTCAAATTCTTTATTGGTCTGAACTGCGCCCACAAACTGGACAACTCGGTGAAGGGGGTAGCAACAAGCGAGCTCGGTGGTCGTCGAAGATCAGAACCATTGTGCTGAATTTAAAGCTGACGAAGAATGTGCGACATAAAGCGCGGTAATTACCTATATGATGTTGAATGGCGTAGAAGAACGTTGGTGTGGCTGTAATCATTTCAGGTATATGTGAGTGCACCTTGCCGTCAAAAACACGAGCGATAATGCCATGCGGCAGCGGCTTTAACCATAACAAACAACCATGACGACGCTTCAAGCCGTTAGTCCCCTCTAAGGAAGCATCGGCCCCATAGTTTAAAGGAAAGGAAAGGTGGGCAAAGATAACCACTCAGAACGCAAGAATAAAAGCTGATAATGTAAACACAAAGCGTCAGTTAGTGCACATAATAAGGCTTTAAGCGCACAACATCTGCAAATTATGAGCGTGCGCTGCCGTGCTGGGATGCCGTAACTTCGCCTGGAACGAGTTCTCCGATTCGACGAAGTATCTTGTACATACAGGCCGTAGCGAATGATTGCAGTAGCGAATGATTGTAGTACACTCATACACGCGGTGACCCTGCTTCTATTCCGTGTGGCGTAAATTGTAGCGTCAGGTGTCGGTGCGGTGTTGGCCCTTAATTCGTAGGTGGGCAACTCGTCGGGCTTTCTCTGCGCGCTGAATTGTAGAGGCTGACATCGAGGTTCTCTTCGTCGGTGACGCTTGACAGCTTAACATCGAGTTCGCATTTTCGTAGATTTCCTGCCGTGGACGGGTCTAAACGGCGTCATCTTGGTGGTCTTCTGCTCAGCGATGTTGCACGCAAAGATGACATAGGAGAGGATGGCACCTCAGGTCTTGTGTTCGGCGTCCGCATGCACGGCGATCTTGTCGACGATCGTTTTGCTCAGGCGCTCCTTAATGTAGCTGGTTTGCGGATGGTATGCAGTTGTTCGCCGGTGGCTTGTGTGACTTAGTTAAGAATGCCTTGGGTAAGCTCGGCCGTAATGAGAATTTCTGAGGCGCCACTGGGTCAGAGGAGTTCCTCGACCAAAAGTAACTTCCGCAGCAGTGCCACTTGGAAACGCTTTTGCTTCGGCGCAGCGGGCCATGCAGTCGGTCGCCACGATGGCCCGTTTTTGACGTTGGGAAGGGTAGAGAAGATCCGTTCCAAATGTTGAAATGGCTTGGTCGGTGGCGGTATGGGGTTCAGCAGTTCCGCTACCCTGATCGGGGGCTTTTTTTTTGTAGCTGACATTCACGGCAAGTTTTGACGCAACGTGTGACATGGCCGGCTAACAGCGGCAAATAATGCGTGTCTTGGATTCGGTGAGGCGTGCGTGTGATCCCTAGATGTCCTGATATCGGCTCGTCCTGTGAATCCCGCAGATTTTCTTCTCGAATGCTCGTAGGCACAACAAAAAGGTACGCAGTCTTGTTAAGTGTGAAGTTGTTTTTCACAAAGACATCGTTCTGTAAAGGGAAGGACGACACTTAACACTTAAAGCCGATACACTTGACGGACCGTTTGCCCGAGGCCCGCGCATCACGTGTTCGTGCGTCACCAAATTGAGAGGCGTGCTGTCGGCCCGCGGACTGGACAACCAAGACAGTTCAAGTGCCTCTCCCTCGCGGCAATTAGCGGCGGCCCGGGAAGACGCGCGCGCTAGCTCTGGCAACCACGGATTTTGCCAGTATTTCGGCTCCCACATTTCGCTGAGTAACGTTGAGCTGGCAAGCTGCTTTGACAAGCTGCACTGCGTTCGCTACCATGACAAAGCGATCGAATGGATTAGCAAGACGGCCCAGGCCATTGAGGAATTGTACAAAGGGCAGCGCCTGCACCATTCAATAGAAGCCATGGGTCGGGAGGAAAACCAGTTTGACCAGCGTTGCCAAACAGTTTAAAATGATTTGTCAACAGTGGTACACCCGGCGCGTCTTCTGCTCTTTTGGTCCGTCGCATCCGCTCGACGTCATCGGACCGCAGGCCAGTTTTTAGTGGCTTATGAACACGTGATGCGCGGGCCGCGGGCGAACTGACCGTCGTGTGAATCGGCCTTTAGAGGAGGTAACAGGTTTTGCCTCTGAGGTACTCGACAAGGCGTAGTAGTTCAGGGTAGTAGCTAAGAGACGAAACTACAGGGACCGGCGCGTACTGATTTTTTTATTCAAGCTTACGAACGGTAAATTTGTAGTAAGCAATCGCCACGTGGCAACCAAGCAGCCATGAAATGGCAAGTGAAATGGCAAGAGGCTCAACATTTTTTTGTTGAAAAATAATGTTTAGCGTGTCGGAAAGAGCTCAGGACGTCCCGCCGCGGACTAGGACTGCGCAGAGCGGCCGCTTATGAATGAACGAAACAAATTTTAATACGCCTTGAGAACTAGGGTGGAAGAGGGGGGGGGGGGGGCGAAGAGTTATGAATGAAAGGGGTAAGGCTGCCTCCGTGTTTGTAAACGGACTTCCTTGAAGCAGTTTGATGGGGGCCGCGCGCGTCTAGTGGCCGTTGCGGAACACATCGTCGACAAGCGGCTCCTCTGGGTCCTGGAGGAACACGAGCAGTGCCCGCTTCTTGTGTTGTCCTCGTCGATGATGGGACCCAGACTGCATGCTGGACTTCTTCGCGAGCGATGTTCATTTGTTTCGGCCCTTGAGTCTAGGCGAGAATGGCAGCATCTTACGGAGCTCCTCACGAACTATCTCACTGATGGCATTCCGAAGATGGTTATCAACGCTTGCAGTTGTACCGAACGTTTGGCTCGCTGAGATGATTTGGAATGGTCGTTGGTTCTGGCGGGACTTGACCTCCAGAATCTTTTTGATCGTGGACGCTTTTGTAGTGAATTCGGGCTGTGCTTTTGGCAGGTAGCCCAACGGGCCGGTGAACATCTACTCTATCAGGTCGTGCATCAGGAAATTGACCATCTTTTCCTCGTTTATATTAGGATCGGCGCGTCGAAGCAAGTGCTTCTTTTCTTACACGCGTACAGCCACTGCCTCGTTCGGATGCTGAATACGTGACTGCGGTAGAAGCTGCGCTCTTTCCTTGAAAAAGACGCCAGTAAATTTATCCAGCACTTTGCGTTTAAACGCACTCCATGCCGCGAGAAGAGTTTCGTTGTTATCACACCAAGTTCGTGCCGGGCCTTCCATGAAGAAAACGAAATGTCCGATTTTCGTCGCGTCATCTCTAGTGTTGAACCATGTCACGCGCTCAGATTGGTCCAACCATTCTTTGGGGTCTTCGCCTGGGGAGCCGTTGAAAGTTTGGGGAAAAGATAGTAGAGGTCGACGTCGGTGGCAGGGTTATGGTAGACGTCGAAGAATCTTTTCCCTTGCCGGGTGTGCTCCGGTAGGGTCCCGACGTCAGCCCTTGAAAACGGCGGTTGGCTTGGTGCTCTGGTGACAGGCCTTCCTGGGAGCAACGAAGTGTGCTGCAGGGGATTTCCGGCGCAAGAACGAGTACATCGCACTTCCACCAGATGTCACGAGGTCGTGGCAACACCATGAAGAATGGACGAGTGGACAACTGTTGAATTCAAACTCTTTACTGGGCCGACTTGCGCCCGCAAAGAACTCAACAACTCAGCTGCGGCGGAAGCAGCATGCGTGCTCAGGTGTCGTCGAAGAAGGGAATACCGCCGCTCTCGGCTGCACTGAATTTAAAACTGACGATGAGCTTCCCAGAAAAGCGCGGAAATCGCCTACTACATACTCGAATAATGTAGAAGCAGTTGTGGGCGGCTCTAATAATTCCAGTTAAATCTGGTTGCATGTTACCTCACAAACAAAGCGATAAAGCCGTGCGACAGCAGCTTAAAGCGTAACAAACGAACGTTACTACTTTTAGCGTCATTATAATCAGTCCAAGCCTCATGTAACTGCAGAATCCTCCAAAAAAATAATAACTTACATCTATACTTCGAAGCCAATCAAGGACTGCTGACTTCTTTGGGTGCATATATATCTTAGCGAAACTCTCATCGCCTTGCATTTCTTCTCTATAGCCCCATAAGCTTGAAAAAATTGACAACCATATATTTCGGAAGTCTTAAGCAACTTTGACTTTAAGACGAGCGGAGTGATCGTTTATCTGTGGTTATTATCGCGCCACAACAAGAACAGCAGTGCGAAAGGAGCTCGTCACACTGCCTATAGAATATTCCGCAAAAGGCAAACTCTCCCTCAAGTTTATTAAGGCAGGCCATTGCGGATTTCAGTCTCCTGGGATGGGTGTTCTATGTCATAGAAGAGTCTATAATTTAGCTATGCTGGCTCCACGTCTGATCACTGCGCTGCAGTTTTTTTCTGGAGTAATTACGCACCTTGGTCGAGAACGTCACCGTTCAAGTGTTCACAGGGATACCGTTCAAACATTTCAGTTTTATTTCCAAGCATTTGCTGTACACGTACTTCCGGTTCTCAATGCATTTACACTAAAACATGCTGATCCAGGCGCATTGCGTAGCCCTTATATAGCGATACCGCGCTGTAGTTGTCCGATTTTGCGATCACACACACACACACGAGCAGCGCGCGGAGAGGGGGTTAGACAGCGACACAGCTAGCGAGGGCGTGTGCGTGCCTGAGGCCGTTCCGACCGAGGGCCACCGCCACGCTCATCCCCATTGCGGTGCCACTTGCCGATAGAGCTCTGTTGAAAGGGCGAATAGTGGTGCGGCCAGGACCGCTCCTCTCATCACGCGAGTTGCACGTCAAAGCCTTCTATTACAACACCGCGAGTCTAGCGCATTCACTCGCACAAAACAAGCTCCAACAAGGCAAATACATAGGCTTTGTCAAAAGCATAGAGGATAGGGGTGATGCTTCCGGGTCGTATAGTGGGGCTCTTCCAGCATTCGTCCTAACTTTCGGAGACGGAAGCACCAGAGTTCACAGGCTTGGGACGATGAGGATGCGTAACGAAGCACACGTACGTGTGGTCCATACGCAACCCTCGCCCCCAGGGCTCTGAAATTTTACCAAAAGGTGCGCAGTGGTGATCACTGTTTCCGTGGACACGGGAGCACGTGGCTTTTGTTGATATGAAAGCTGTCTGGCGACCAACTACACGCATGCGCAGTGGCTTTTTCACGATAACACCTTAGCTTCGCGCGCACCACATCATCGGAGCGCCCTCTCGTCGTCTGCTTACGCCTTTTTCGAAGCATCAGAGAAGCACCAATTGTGAAGCTCGATGCTTCTAAGAGTGCGGCTGCTAGAGTCTCAAGAGCTCGCCACCAATAGTCTGCCTCGCATGCCTCGTCGCCATCGCTTTAGCAGTTAGCTGAAGCTAAAAGAGCGCTTGGCACGGCGATATGCGCTGGTATAACGAACCGGCTGTGTCGTTATTGAGCGCGGGCAGTTAAAACATTGCGCATAATTATGATTGTCTCATTGTTAACGGTATGTTAACGCTCCTGTTTTACTACCGGAAATAGTTCACACCGAGGGATTGTGAACAAGC
Organism: Amblyomma americanum; assembly: GCF_052857255.1. Classification (NCBI taxonomy): domain Eukaryota; kingdom Metazoa; phylum Arthropoda; class Arachnida; order Ixodida; family Ixodidae; genus Amblyomma; species Amblyomma americanum. Next base: position 510,599,257 of record NC_135497.1, read on the forward strand.
GCATCTTGAACGGGATGTCGTTTGTGAGCGCAATTTATTCGCATATCGTAAGATTGCGCCATAACAATCACTATCCCTTCAGGAGGACGCTGGTAGTTTTCTGCTGTTATTGTTGTTTCAATGCGCGCGCACGCACGCACGCACACGCACACAGTGTTAGGAGGTATTGTTAATAAGCAGAATTTTCGAACATAATTGAGAACATGCTCTCTGTTATTACAAACCAAGAGATGGAACTGCAAATTTCCGTTAATGGACATGCGTCATTACTGCACGACAAATTGAAAAACATGCCAGGGGCGGTGCTTGAAATTGTGCTTGAAGTGCTACAGCTCTGCTATCGTGATGTATCATGACTTATAAGGAAAAGCTAATTTTGTTTTCATCAGGAAAGTTCATGCAAAAACTTATCGAGAATTTATGATGTCGATTAGATCCAAAAATTTAATTTAAAAATTTATGATTTTAAGTCCACAGTTTGATGCAAAATTCAAATGCAAAAAATTATCATTATTCTAAGATATTAGCCTGATGCAAAAAGTTAACGCAAAAGAAGTATTGCTTGTTGGGCGAGTTGGTGATCCATAATAATAGAGGAGCGCGTATCAAAACATGACAACAGGAGGAACAGAGAACGACACGAGCGCTGTCAACTGTTTATTTCTTGCCGTTGCTGCATATATATACATAAACCACCGCAGGCAGATTTTTATACGGGCACTGATAATATGCTTGACACCTTTAAAAACCATTTAACCCCATTAATTCTGACGCATGAGCTTCCTGACAAGAACTCTATCATATTCTTAGAGCTTAGACTTAAATTTCATACTAACGGCATCTGTTCGGGTTATCAACCTCGCGCAAAAAAAAGGCCTACTGCCAGCGGTATCAGCGTATTCGAAACTGGTAATGAGAGGTATTATGAAGTACTGCCTGGAAAATGCGCTCAAAAGCTCATACGAGCACATGATGCAAGAATGCTTGGCAAACAGCTCGTTCTGGAAAAGGGGCCCAAATTCAAGAATACAAATTATGCTGTACGAGAAGATTTTTCGTTAAAAACACGAATATCAAGGAAACACCTACTTGATTTTGCGAAGTCACAAAACGCCACGTATAAACTTAGCGTAGACAGACTGCACATCGGTGACGTCACCTTCGTATTTGATGTTGCATCTGGGAGCGTCATTCGATCTACAAGATAGCTCACAAGGGAAAAGATAGCTGGTACAATCGATCATTCAAACTCTACTTGTCGTAATCACACGCCATCACGATTACACTTATCATGCACTAATATGCGTAGTTTGCTACCCAAACGTGTTGAACTATGTTCATACCTGGATAACAGTGAGTGTGACATTTTAGCATTAACTGAAACGTGGCTTAATCCTGATATTTCTGACACTGAGGTACTGCCCGATACCAACGAGTACATAATCTTCCGCAAAGATAGAGAAAACAAAAGAGGAGGAGGTGTCCTAATAGCCGTCAAGAAGCGTATAGCATCTCATCTTGTTAATTTACCCAGTCCCCTTGAGATTATATGGATCTGCATTACGTCATCATTCGTTAATTCAATAATAGGTGCATGTTACAGACCACCAGATAGCTCCGCTGCTTTCATATCTCACTTGCGCGATAACCTCAGTGCCATAAGGACCAAGTTTCCTAAAGCTAATATATTTCTGATGGGGGACTTCAATTTCTCGGACATTGACTGGTCTAACCTCACCTCTGACTCTCGCTGTTCTAAAGACTTCATCGACTTAACTTTAGATTTTTCTTTAACTCAGTTAGTAAACCAACCTACACGCGGAACGAATATTCTTGACCTTGTTTTGACTTCATGCCCCGACAATTCAAGCATCGTCTCTACTAGTGAGGGATTCAGTGACCATCTGACTCTTAATTTTGCAGTTAGCATTCCATCACATACGCGGCATCTAACGTCTAAGCTCATCTTCAGCTATAAAAAAGCTGATTGCAAAGCTCTTAACGTTGGTCTGCAAGAATTTTGCTCCTCGTACCTTTCCACTTTCTCTTCCCGTACCGTCAATGAAAACTGGACCTTATTTAAAGAAAAGTTGCTGTCATTAATGGTTGCTCACGTACGACAAACTTCATTTCGGGTCAACATTTCTAAGCCATGGTATCATAGGTCACTTCGCACAATTAAGAATAAAAAGAAGCGCTTATTTAAAGCAATGAAAAAATCTGGATCTCCCTCTCTGAAACTGCAACAGAAATACTGCGAAAAACAATACTGCCGTGCCGTTCGTAAAGCGAGACTTAAATTTAATTCTCATGATCTTCAATCCCTTATGCGCAACAACCCTAAAAAATTCTGGCGTACAATATCCCCAACTAACACTCATGCCCAAATCGCTCTACAGGACAATACCGGAAATTTCATTACTGACGAAGAAAGTGCGACTATCTTTAACAATTATTTTACTTCAGTGTTCACCCATGAAGATCTTTCTAACATTCCTGCCACCGCCGAAGTCGACTACAGATATATGACCCCCATCGAATTAACTGTTGAAGGCATCGCGTCACTTATCAAAAACCTTAAAATGTCCACTAGCTCTGGTGTTGACGGAATCAACGCCAAAATTCTTAAACTCACTATAAACTCGAGCAGCTTAATCTTGTATCACATTTTTCAGCAGTCTTTATCTACAGGTGAACTTCCGTTTGATTGGAAAATAGGCAAAGTCATCCCCGTGTTCAAATCCGGAGACAGAAGTAACATCAGTAACTACCGACCTATATCTTTAACCAGTATTGCATGTAAGCTCCTAGAACATATCATTGCTTCAAATGTTGCGCAGCACCTTGAACAAAACCGCTTTTTTTACCCTCATCAGCACGGTTTTAGAAAAGGACTGTCATGCGATACTCAACTCATGGAATTTACGCACGAAGTTCTGACTAACATGAATGATAACCAACAGACTGATTGCATTTTCATCGACTTTTCTAAGGCTTTTGATCGAGTAGCACATTGTCGTTTAATTGCCAAATTCTCTGCTTTAAATATCGACTCATTAACGCTATCATGGATTAGAAATTTCCTCTCATTTCGCAAACAATTTACCAGTATAAATAATTGTTCATCCTCTCTCTCTGAAGTATCGTCCGGTGTTCCCCAGGGCAGTGTCCTGGGCCCGTTACTATTTTTAATATATATTAACGATCTGCCAACCGACATTACCTCTAACATCCGTTTGTTTGCTGACGACTGTATTATTTACCGCAGAATTTCTAATCAAACCGATCATATCGCTTTACAGAAAGATCTAGACCATATAACAAACTGGTGTTCCATGTGGCTAATGCCGGTCAACACTGATAAGTGTAAATTAATGACTTTCAGCCGTAAACTTTCAAACTCTTCTTTCACCTACTCGCTCAGCAGTAATCATGTGACAACAGCGTCCTCATATAAATATCTCGGCATTCACCTAAATCGAAACCTTTCCTGGTCGACACACATTAATAAAATTACAGCTAAGGCTTCACGAACCCTTGGATACTTAAAGCGTAATCTTCATGGTGCACCATCTGACACTCGAAAACTAGCCTACCAGACGTTTGTCCGCCCACAACTAGAATTTGCATCACCCATCTGGTCACCTCACCAAGCGTATCTAACACGTAATCTCGAATCTATACAGAACCGTGCTGCACGCTTCATCGCTCGTGATTATAACCGGCATTCCAGCGTCACTAAGATCAAGTTATCGCTATCACTTGAGTCTTTAGAATCACGTCGTACCGTAACCCTTCTTTGCTTATTTCATAAAATGATTTTCAGTCTTCACAGTCACACATTACCTTTGTCACGGCCATGTCGCACATCTCATCGCCTCAATAATCATAGCAGCTTTACGCGTATTTTTGGTCATACAAAAGCATTCAACATGTCTGCTCTCCCACGTGCCATAAACTATTGGAACAGCCTTCCTGACGATGCTACTAATACCAGAAACCCTGCTACATTTCGTGATAAAATAACCGCAATCTTCGCCTAGTTGTCTCAGTTCTGTGTATTCTTGCGAAAAATGTTTTATTGCTGCTTAGTGTGAACTAACTTGTGCACTTTTTAGCCTCTCTGTCAAATCGCGTTCCATTTCCATGTTGCCACATTTTGAAACACGTAATTATTGTGTGTTGTATTACTTTATTTGTATTCTTCTGAGTGCCTCTTGCTAACTATTGTATAAAGTTTTTCTTCTGTCCTTTGTGTTTTTGTGTTTTTTTTTTTTGCGCTGTTCTCTAACTTCTATGTACTGCCCCACTCACACAATGCTCCAATGTAAAGGAGCCTGTGAGTAACTTGAATAAATAAATTACAGATTAGACGACTGTCTGATTCTGGGTATCCTAGGCCACAAATTGTTTCTGTGGATGAAGGCCTGCTCCAAAAATGAAAACATCACGAAAGTACGACAAGCAGGAAGGTGTCTATGAACAGCAGGATCGCAAGAAAGTAGCTGTCATCCCTTATATTCATCAGACCTGCCACAATCTTAAGAAAATAGGAAAACGAGCAGGCGCTGAAATTGTATTTTCAGCGCCCATAAATCTGTCTATGCATTGCAGGAAGACAAATCCGTGCGGTAACTAAATAAAAATAAGATGTTTAATTGACCATCAGAAACGGTTTGTCACATGTGAAGAGGGTGTTGTCTATCGTGTACCGTTGTCTTGTGGCATGACTATATTAGGCAAACAGGTAGATGTGTAAATAGCAGGTTAAAAGAACATGACTACAATGTTAATGAGAGCAAATCGGGCAACCAGAGCCAGCACTGTTACCAATGCAAGATCCAGTCTAAGAAACGGGGCCTTCCAAAGCCGTGCATGCCCCTTTTTAAAAGGAGCCAAATTATCAACCGCCACAATGATAAGCTTGTCAGAGATATTATTGAGGCTTTGAATATTTCATGTGCAGGCAACAAGTGTGTGAGCGTGACATCACTGGCACTTTCAGCAAAAGAGCCCACTCATGTAAATCGATGGCAACCAGCGAAAGGCTGAGTGTATAGCTTGTATCAGCTGACCTGATAGCTCTTTCCGATTTCATGTTGTGCTTCATGTGTTAATGTGTAGCGAAGGCAAGAAATAAACAGTTGACAGCGCTCGTATCGTTCTGTGTTCCTCCTGTTATCGTGCTTTGATACGCGCTCCTATATAATTATTATTAACGCGGAAGCTTATAAAAATTTACCACGACGATCTGGCGACAGAACACAGCGGTTGTTGCGTTTTTGATTGCTTTCTGACAGTGACGATGAAAATATCGTAATGATATCAGAAATTCATTATCCATGTATGTAAGGGCTATGCAGAATGACCCGAATATAACCTTGTTGGAAATTCAGTGCGAATATTTTACTACACTGGCGTTACATACAGCTCTGAGAGCCTCAAAATCCCGGAGCTGCTGTGTTCACAGACGTCTATCACCGCTACTACGTGCATCTGCCGTGCGTCAACTACGGAAGGAAGCACACTGCAGCGCTTCGCGCACATGAAGGAAAATATAAACGGCTCCTCACTCGCTAATTTCAGCAAAATCAACAAAAACATTTAAGGGGCAGCAAGGTTCTGACTTTTTCAGTCCCATAATGATTTAATGTCTTTGTCAGCCGCTTGTTGGGGTGGTTCCTGAGGGAAGTTTTGATTCAGTTCATTTCATTCCTAAAGAGATGCAAAAGATATCTCGGTTTCGGTTTGGTTCCGCGAAAAATCATGGCTTCTTTTCGGCTGGGCTTCGTAGCCTAACAGCACCTCTTACCTGGCTCCCTTGTCACCAGGAAGGCTTCAGATGAGCCAAAGACGCGCTTGCCGGCTGATTCCACCTTTGGAGCCTAGTGTAAAATTGCTGAGTTTGTGTCTATTTCCTGCGGAATGGCGGGGTCGATATGATGCAGGGATATAATTTCTCTATAAGGAGATGTGGAAAAATGAAACCACGAGCAAAAGACAAAGTAAGTTGGTATTAGGGAAGTAAATGGCCTCAGGTCACTTGGGCTCCACCATCGTGACGTTGACGCATTAAGGACAGGAGGAAGAAAGAACAATCGCAAAAGAAATTAATGGAGCGATGAAAAAAAAGAGAGCATGATAACTTATACGGAGAGCGAGCGCACACCTACAGCATGATTCACGGGCAAATCGCGAGTCACATGCCGCGTACCGAGAAAATCGGCAACGTCACGAAATTCCCGTTCGCCGACCGACGGCAGGCCTCGCGTGCCGGTCGCCGTGGGCCCCCGGGCGACCGAGACGAGGGCTTCGTGGGCGAACAGCGGCCGTCTTTACGGTCCGCAGTTGGCGGTCTACTGTAGCTCGAAGCCCGAAACAGCAGTGCTGAAGAAAGCCAGGTCGTCGGGCTTGCAAAAAAATGTTGGGTTCGTTTTCCGAAGAACTCGTCGCAGTGCCTTGTGTCTGAACGAAAATGCGATACGAAATTGTCGGCGTGGCTGATTACAATGGCTTCTTAGCAGCACCTTTCCGCATTGAAGGTTGCCTGACTCGCGTCGAAATAGAGCGTCCTTTGAGTTATTAATTTTCTTGATATCCGCATAACGAGGATGTAAGATTTTTTTAATTTCGAAAACATTATTCTGAGAAAGAATACGAGTGGAGTGCTGCCACAGCCCACGTAGCCCATGGCCTGTGTGCGAGAACAGGTCCGGAGTGATCCGGAGTGGGCACGTGGTATCCGGTTCAAACAGGCGCAACAAAATCAGTACGTCAAAAATAACAAACCCACATGACCATCCCCTTGGTAAGAATACTCCAGCACCCAGCTGCGGTCGCGTTGGTTTCCGATTCCAAACAGCTCAGTACCTCGCGGGGGGATGCGGCTGGGCCACGGAGCAAGACTATACAGGAGGTGAAACTCCCGTCTGCGCGAGCGAGCGCAAGCGACCAGATGAAGTCACAGTTGTATGCGCCGACAGGGGCGCATGCAGTGGCGGCGCCTTGCGGCTCTCGTAGAAGCAGCACGGGAAAAAAAAATTGAAAAATGCAGCGCCCGGGCAGGTGCTCCCGCGGTGCGCGCTCAGGGCAGACGACACGCATACGAGAGGGGTGCTTGCTTCAGCGGGCACGCCATGACGTTGTATCACGGCCGGTCTTGAGCATAGCGCGCGCTTTTTCGTCTTACGGCCTTCGCAATGGGGTCTGTTTCCGCCTCCCGCCGCACCTCGGTGGGGTCGCCACTGCCACACCGCTCCGCCGCTGCGACCGCCGTTCACTCCGAAGGAGAACGCGCGCTCGCTCCCAATTCGGCCCGCTTCAGTGGTAACTGTCAAGCCTTTATATTTTGCCCTTTACGCTTTACGCAAAGACCGCGTAGTCAGCCCCTTTCCCATGGGCGAAATCTGAAACAACGGATTAACGTTTGCGCGCTCACTCCTTGAGCCGGACTGTGTATGGTAGAACGTATGCTTCGAGCACAAACTTCAACAGGTTCCACCCTTATATTTGGCTAAAAAGCAAATCTTTCAGCTTCTATAGTTCGTCTTCCGGCAGGTTATTTAGGGGTGTGTAGAATGATATGCGGCATGCAATACTTGGATGGCGAGTTTCAAAGAGTAAAGGATTCTGCAGAGCAAATATAGGTACTGAAATTTCAAGCGCAGCTGCTTTAAGTTTGCACAACAGCGGCATTAGCAAGAATTCATGGTGCTACCCAGGAAAACGCGTCATGTCATTCGCGAAAGGAACGGTTATGGACGGAACCCAACCCTGGCTGCTGGAGCAGAGCACGCTGCACGCACGTGACGTCCAAGATTTCCTCTTGGAAAGGCATTTTGAAGTTTGGCGGCGTCTCACGACCGCCCATCCCACCACATGACAATGCGAAAATTAAGTCTCTTGTTTACAGTAACTGCCAACAAAGCAAAAGTAGGAACTGCGCTCTGTCTTAACAAAATCGGCCTTTGCGAGCGAGCAAACTTATCTGGGAGGCGATGACTACTAGCTTTGCATTATTCTCCTGCATATTTGAAAGCCTCGTCCTTGCTTTCGATAAACCTCCCGTGAGCATGAACTTTCCTCACGTCATTCAGGAAACAAAGTAGCACCACAAAAAGAAGTTTTCCGCAACTTAACGGAGCTCCACTAAACCTCACAGGAATGCACGTTATACGAGCTGGCTTAGCTTATAATGTAAGGAACAGAAAATGAACATTTGCAGCACTTACATGTTAGTAAAATCCCCTGAATTTAAGAAAATGGAGGGCATTCGGCATTCAAGTCCATAATCTGATGTCTTTTACAATGACATATAAACCAAACATTCTAGGAAGTTTCAGGACACGCCGCAGGTTGAATATACGTGGAGAACAAAAAATGGCGGTCTTTATGGTAGCTGAAGTCACTTATTCGACATGCATACCTTCTGAAATTGCAATACTCAGTACATGTCAATATCTGTGGCAGCATACGCCGCTTGTACTGATTGGTTCTGTATGTTCTATTAATGTTAGTCAGGCCAGAATGACGACAAGGAAGCTTGCGTCCAACTAGAAAATTGTTTATTGGGGCTAATTCGTGTCCTCAAGCATAAAGCATGCAGTTCAGCGGCGCAGCGATTAAACAAGTGCTCGCTCAACGAAGGTCAGAATGACGGTCGCTCTCGGCCTTGCACAATTTAAAGGTGACCAGGAACTTGAAACATTAGACGCCTAATGCGCTTACGACCATTTTGAATATGACGAGAGACTTGCACGCGGCTACAGACATTCCAGAGGGATCTGGTGGCTTCTTGTTTGACAACAAAAGCAGAAAGGCCGCGGGCCATTGGCTTTGAGCAGATAAAAATATAATTACAATGCTTCTTGACACTTGCTCGCACATTAGTAATTAGCATTCTTTTGAGATTGCAGTACAGGCCTCTCGTTTAAGGAAGTTGTGACGTATAAGAGGGCAAAAATAAGTTCATTCAGGACTTGCGAAAAGTGATATCGGCGTAATTAAGTACTATATACACCTCCCAGCAATCTTGCAATTTATTTGACAGTTCAACGACTCAAGTACCGTCTCAAGCCACCAGCTACGGCGCTATCGAATTTATGGCTCAAGCGTCGTAAAGAATTTTTTCCCCGATACAGTGCATTTTTATGGGACGAGCACAAAACGTTCGTTCTCTGAGTTTTCATTATCTTCCTCTTAGCACTAACTTGTCGTTTAATCACGGACCATGATATATAAGAGAGGAAGTGATCACAGTATTTCCTTCTGGATTGAAAACCAGAAATGCTCGACATAGTTGTGAGGAATGGGACAGGTATTCATTTTAAATGTTTTCATCGGGCAATGTTTGTGACGAAGAATCTGTGCACATGTGGATTTTGTTGCCGATACGCAGCTTGATCATCTGGATTTTTTTTTTCTTTGACTTCGGTACTGCGCTCACCATGAAGCAGTGGACCACAGCGCAAAACCAGTCAAAAGCCACCCGCCGCCGCCGATGCAGTCGTGGAGCGAGCGGTGGGGTCGTCGCGCCTCTAGCGGCGGCGGACGGCGTAACTCCCGCAGAAAAACTCGCATTGCTTCTGCGGCGAATGCGAAGGCCGTATGAAAGAGCACGCGCGCCCCCCTCGAGACCGGCTGTGGTTGTACTTCAATAGTTTCTTTCCAGGCCGCCAGCCGCCGCCAGCGGGATTGACCAAATCAGCTGCCAGAAATCACTTTTGATATATATATATATATATATATATATATATATATATATATATATATATATATATTAAGGAAGCCAACAGTCACCGAAACCAAGGTGCATAGGGGAATGTTTTTCTATTTTTTTAAATTTCTAATGCCAATCAATTGTTTTTTTTAAAGAAAATTACTTATAAACCAGCAGAAAAAACAACCATGCCGCATGGTTGTTTTTCTGCTGGTTTATAAGTAATTTTCTTAAAAAAACAAAAACAATTGATTGGCATCAGAAATTAAAAAAAATAGAAAAACATTCCCCTATGCACCTTGGTTTCGGTGACTGTTGGCTTCCTTAATATGTTTGTCAAACGAGCCCCTCATTTCATTTGCCTTGTCTGCTAATATATATATATATATATATATATATATATATATATATATATATATATATATATATATATATATATATATATATATATATATATATATATATATATATATATATATATATATATGCACTAAGTGCCTAGCATTCAGTTCAGATGGAACATGACTGCTATTTTAGTCCCATCAAACAGCAACTACCGGCACTGCAGTTCCACCTGTACCAAAGCCTCCATTCCTTTTTGGCACTAACCCCTCCCACCCACTCCCGCTGTTGAATGTCACTTCTTATGTTAACAGTATGTGTGGACACCACTAAAGAACATTCAAACATTTATGATGGCGTATTGGTTGCTGCCTTTTTTTTCTTAACCATTACACCTCAAATCCAAGCAGTTATGTTTGTTTCAGTTTAGGTTCGTTGTCACAGAGTGGCAGTTGCTGTTCATTTTGGACACAGCTACAACAGCGGCGAACTTTTCTTTCTCACAGTGCACAGCCGAGAATGTACCTGCTGCTGGAATTCCGTCCGCACGTACCACTGCACAGTACCACAAAATGTAGCAATATTTGCTGTTGCGTGGTTTTAACTTGTTAGCTAGATTGCGTCCGCTGTCGTTAGGGGACCTATAAGTGACTGCACAGTGTAGACGCAATCAAACCATTGATGATATAGCCCCACGGGACAAAGCATTCTTCTTTGCACAAGGTGCAGTCAAAGGCACATTTTCCAAGCAGATTAATGCAGAGAAGCCGACCACCAGACCAGGGGGAAAGGATCTCTGTACCCCGTGTATCATAGTGGGTACCCGGCGGCACTGGCGACCGAACTGCGCGCCTACGGCATATGGGTCGGATGTTTTAACCACTAAGCCGCCGAACTGTTGCGCTAAATGTCTTTTCAATACTCTACACGGACCTTTTACACTTACAGAGGAAACGAAGATACTTAACGTAGGGTGATATCGGCCTTCTTGCCTGCGCGTCACGAACACGGGCCGAACCCACCAACGGTGCCTCCTCCGCTGGCGACGCTCCTGCCTCCTCCTCACAATGAGCTGAAGTGCTGTTCTGATCACAAGCAGTAAAATTCGTCTTCGTGCACACATCGCTGGCATTATTGCAAATAATGATGCTTGGAGGGGAGCGCAATACCGAAGAGCTGAACTGGGATCCAAGCGATGCTATGTCGAAGGTGCTGCAGATTACACAGATTACGCTAAACACCGAAGAAAACTGCGAGGCGATGCGTGCGCGTTTGCATAAAAACCTATTGCGCAAACTACAAATCAGTTTATAAATAGATTTACTTCTCCTGCCGCTTTAAAAAGCTAAACGCTTGAAGTGGCAGTCGAAAGTTTCGGCCGATTTTAGCCCATGCAGTCTAGCAACGATACGGCAGCGCGAGCGATACGCGAGAACAAGCGCGCGCCAGCAACTGTCCATGGAGATTCCCACCGCTTTCGATGTCCGTCGCGGCGTGCCGCTAGGCGCGTAGGCGCTTCGCGTGTACGCCTCTGAAGTGTACATCGAGTTGGGGCTTTATAGTCTTCCTCCGTGGGCTGGGCGAATCAAGCCTATGTTCTGGTGAAGTTGCCCTTAGGCTTGAAGCAGCGGAAACGAGACTGAGTAATTAGTCCATTCGGGAGGCCAGTTAGCGCCGGAACTGGAAAAATCCCGACAGGCAATACTGAGTAATAGTTAGTAGACCTGAGGAAATCGTAGAACACCTACCGCCTATAAAGTGAGGGCAGGGAGGGGGCGCAACAAAATCATGTGGTAGCGTGAAGTAGGTGTAAACTGCGGATATTAAAAGAGACGCCAAGGCGTTGGAGTCTGGAGATAGCCGTCTCACTGAATATGGCCGGGGGATATATATTACCATTGGGATTAAACCCGAGATACATTATTGGTGCGGGCGGGGATCTTTTTTATTCATTTAAAACGCCTCAAACTACGTTATGTGACCGGATCTGCCACCGGGAGGAGTACAGCCTCTCCAGCCATAGCAACTGCAACGCGTTCTGCGACCGTCGCTTACGACAACCGGACAAGACGCTCATCAGCGCCACTTGACTTCTGCATCGTTCTTTTCCCAGGTGGCATCATTATAAGGGCTGCTCCAGAGCTAAGGTATCTAGAATTCTAGCCGCCCAGAGCCAATAGCAGTCTCCTGTCTCTTCGTCTCTCCTTGGCTGCCACATTCGGCGCGACGTCCATGGGGCTGTTTTGGAGTGACCATTTACGTCGCCATTTGAAGTAGTGACGTAATAGTTGCTTATAATCGCCGGGACATTCAAGCTTTTCCGCAGCGGACAGCACGAAGTGGAGGCTGAACGATGATGTCATCGACGGTACCGGCACATTTCGAACGCTAAACGTTTGCTTTCAAGAAAGAAAAAAAAACCAACGCAACCGAACGCAAAGCCCGCCGAGCGCTGTTTGGCATCATCAGCGAGGCACAGCAGGGTGTAGCCGCCGCGGTGGCTGAGTGGTTATGGCGCTCGGCTGCCGGCCCGAAAGACGCGGGTTCGATCCCGGCCGCGGCGGTCGAATTTCGATGGAGGCGAAATTCTAGAGGCCCGTGTGCTGTGCGATGTCAGTGCACGTAAAAGAACCCCAGGTGGTCGAAATTTCCGGAGCCCTTCACTACAGTGTCCATCATAGCCTGAGTCGCTTTGGGACGTTAAATCCCCCATAAACCAGTTGACTTTTAGAGCTTGTGAAAGTCGTGTTGGTTGGGCCCCCTCCTTTTCCTTAGAAGCGGCTGCTAAATTGTTGATCATATATTTATGTCGAACATCATCATCAGCGTCACAAGCTCCACGAAGTGAACTGCAGGGCAAATGGCTCTCCCTCTGAATCAAAATTAGGTAATTACTTCGCTCAGCCGAGGTCATCTTATCATCATCATCATCATCATTTATTGTCCCTTAAAGGCCCCTGTCGGGGTATTACATAAGGGGGGAGCGTATACAAGGTTGATGTGGAAAAACAAAGGTCACAAAAATATAACAATGCAATATAGGAACATAAAGAGAAGCAAGGAACGCGAATAGTTAGAACGGTGCATGTAAAAAATGCCATTAGGCCACAAGCACCACACACGTCGGCGAGAGGTTAGGCAAAAAAAAAAAAAACTCCATACAGGAAAAAGAATTTCATATAAACACAAATAAAAAAAAACATGTCAACCCAGGTGATCTAACAACATCGCCTTAAACCTTGTCGCATCGTGCACATCTGTTAGTGAGTCGGGCAGAAGGTTCCATTCTTCAATTGCGGTCGGAAAGAAGGACTTGTTGAAAGCATTGGTGGAGCCATGGAGTCGTTGGACGCTATTTGAATTAAAAAGGCGGCGCGATGTACGAAAGGGAGGAGATATGAGGAAACCACGGAGATAGGGGAAATTGAAGTATAACTTATGGAACAAGCAAAGGCGCGCAACTTTTCGTCTGAGAGCTAAGGAAGTGAGGTCAAGTGATGATTTAATGGAACTTACGCTGGAATGAAAGTCGTATGTTGACGATATGAAGCGTGCTGCACGGTTCTGGACGGCTTCGAGCATGTTAATTAGGTAGGACTGATGAGGACTCCAGATCGCGGATGCATACTCCAGCCTACTGCGGACAAAAGTTTCATATGCCAGTTTACGTATGTTAGCGGGGGAAGAGGGAAGTGATCTTCTAATAAAGCCAAGTGTACGTGAAGCGTCGGCCGTGATTTTTGTAATATGATCAACCCAAGTTAATTTGCTATTGATTGTGATGCCAAGGTAACGATAAGATTCAACTTGCAATAGGTCCTCAGAAAATAAAGTGTAAGGATAAGTTAAATTAGAGCGTTTCCGAGAAATTTGCATAAAACTGCACTTCCTAATGTTCAGTTCCATCATCCACAAAGAGCACCAATTTTCGATGAGCTTCAGATCGTTTTGGAGGGCAGCTTGATCGTCTTTAGTATTTATACGGCGGTAGATAAGGCAGTCATCTGCGAAAAGACGGATGGTGGATGAGATGTTGTGTGGGAGGTCGTTAATAAATATTAAGAAGAGAAGCGGACCCAACACAGACCCCTGTGGTACTCCGGAGGAGACGGAAGTAGAATTTGAAGGAAGTCCGCCTATTACGGTGAACTGAGAGCGAGCTGTGAGAAAATTGTGAATCCAGTCTAAAACAAGTGGGTGAAGGTGAAGACCTGAAAGTTTGAACATAAGACGTTGATGTGGGACACGGTCGAATGCTTTGGAAAAATCAAGATAGATGACATCGGTTTGGAACAAAGAATCAAGGTTTAAGTGAAGGTCCATGGTAAACTCAAATAACTGTGATTCACATGAATAGCCGTGACGAAAGCCATCCTGATTTTTGAAGAAAAAGGAGTTGGAATTGAGGTGGGATGCAATATGCGAGTATATAATATGCTCAAGAAATTTACATGGTATGCAAGTTAATGAAATAGGACGATAATTCGACGGGTCGCTCCGGCTGCCAGCCTTGAACACAGGAATGACTTTGTTAATTTTCCAGTCACTAGGTATGGAACTGTTCGCAAGAGATTGATCAAAGATTATTTTTAGAAAATGAGAAGATACATTTTTTGTAGCTTTTAATATTTTGGCAGTGAGGTTGTCATGCCCGGCAGCACTGGATAACTTTAGTTTGTCTATCAGAGCACAAATGCCAGCAGTAGTGATGTTGATAGGTGCCATCGCAGAAAAGTTTAAAAAATCTTTGTGTGATGTATTCCAGGCAGGTTCATGTGTGAAGACTGATGTAAATAAGAGTTCATGACGTCAGATCGAAGTTCTGGAGGCACCTGTGAACCATCAGGATACAAAAGGGTAATGCAATGAGTGTTGCCTGATTTGGGTGATAACATCCGCCAGAATTTCTTTGGGTTTGTTAGTAGAATGCCATACAGATCATTGTGGAAAAACTTTCTTTTTGTACACCTTAGGAGACGCGTGTAATCCTGCAGGCACGAGAAATATTTTGTCCATTTATAAGCCAGTGCAGTTCTGTTAGCTTCACGAAAAAGACGCTTTTTCTTTTGAGAAAGCCTCCTTAAGGAGTTAGAGTACCAGGGCTTGTTGGAGTCACCGCGAATGCATATCAGCGGAACATAGGTTTCGACCAGATTTGAAAGTTTGTTTTTGAAAGTTAGCCAGTTTTCTTCGACAGACCTATTAGATGCAGACTGCTTGAAATGAAGAAAAAAGTTCTCAAGCTCCGAGTTGATACAGGCGAAGTCTCCCCTTTTATAATCGCGAATGAACTTAACAGAGCGCTGCCGTTGGGGAAACGGGAGTGATAGGTTGAAAATAACTGTGTTGTGGTCACTGAAACCGTCAGTGCTCGATATGTATTGGATGAGTTCGGGGCTAGATGTAAAGACTAAGTCAAGGGTGTTACTGCCACGTGTAGGGAAGTTTACTGCTTGGGTGAGGTTAAATGTCATGACAACGTCCAGGAAATCTTTCGCTTGACGAGAAGATGTGCTCAAGTTTCCCCAATCGATGTCAGGGAAATTAAAGTCACCGCAGAGGATGTAATTGGCTTTAGGAAAACGGGTATTAAGAACGAGCAGAACCGAGTAAAAATCGGCAATAAAGGAACTGTCACTGTCAGGAGGGCGATAACATGCAATAACTATGCATGTGCTTGTGGAAAGGGTAATTCTGATACAAAGAATTTCCTGGCAGGGATGAGTCATGAGAAGAGAAGAATTAAGACTGGTTTTAATAAAGACTAAAACACCCCCACCCCTGCGCGAGGCCCTATCACGTCTGTAGATGAAAAACAATTTATTGTTGTCAGGCAGTTCCTCGTCTGAGATAATATCGGAGAGCCACGATTCTGTAAATATGGCAATATCGGTGCCGTGATCGTCAAGAAAGGCTTCCACTGACTCTCTCTTCGGAAGATAGCTACGAATGTTTGCTAAAACAAAAGCCATAGTTTCACAAACATGTGAAGGTGACGGAGGCAAAAGTGGCTGATGGTGGGAGGGGAGCCTTGAAACAGACAGTGACCGCTATGACCGATGCTCTACCACGGAATCTGTATCCGCATCGTAGACGAACTGCTTATCGCCCATGGTTAACCTGTCATATCTTACTTTGTATTTTAAACCACTTTCCTTGCCGAACGCACGAAGTTTCTTTTGAGCTGTACGCACGCGCACTGAAAAATCTTCACGGATTGAAAAGTCAGTTTCTTTGAGCTTAGGGCCAGCAGAAAGGATTTTACAATTATCTTTAAAATGCGAGAATTTGACCATTATTGGCCGTTGTTTCCCTTGCTCGAAGCGGCCTAAGCGATGCGCTCTTTCTCCCCAACTCCCCAATCTCCCCAACTCAATCTTTTTCTTTCGCCTGCTGCGCTTCCCTCCAATTGGCATCCATAACTGTAACCATTAGAGACCTTTGGCTATGTCTTTTCGGTTATTGCCACCACCAGCGGTTATCACAAGTCTGCTGCGGTGACATCCCGGCTATTTCACTACGAGAATCTCCGAGGCCAGGTAGCAGCGCCATTGACATCCAACGATGACGGTGGAGTCATTTTGAGTCCTAACGTCGCGACTCGGAATAAATTCGCGGAATTTTTTTTATTCATTTCTCTCTGTCAGGGCGATTTACTTCCGGAAATAACTTCCACATCCACTGAAGCAGCCCCAGAATCGACTTTGATGAAGACAGAAATTTGATGTAGTTGTCCTCAGTGTCCCAATTTATTCTGTAGTTGTAGACGGACAAAAGTTAGCTTAAAACATTTTATCGGCATTTTACTAAGGACTATACAAAAAATGGATATCGGTTACAGTCATTATTTGAGTTCGCTGGTAGCGCCTAAAAGTTTTCAGGAAGTATACTAATGAAAACTGCAAGGTTGGAGTGCTAGTAAAGAAAGGCACCAAGTAGCTGTTTTGTGAACACGCGTGCAGAAGCCCCAGTTTTTTTGCGATAGACTTTAAACATCGCCCAAAAAAGCGTAACATTTATCTTCAAGTTAAAAAAAACCACACGTTAGAGAAGGATGTATCGTGAAAAGTGTGAACGCCTCCAAAGACACGGTGTGGCTCACGCATTGTTGACTGATGACCTTGAATTCCAGGACTTACTTTAAATACAAAAAATAAACAAAGAAATCCATATTCCAGCTCTACCTATGCTATTACTTTACACCTTACAAGCTCCTGATATCTGTAAGGACCTCTTAAGTGAGTAATAAATAGGCCGAGTGAGCCTACCTGTTACCGGAATGAAGTGGCAGCTTTTCTTTGGAAACCAAACGAAGCAGTTCATCTTTTTTGGCGCTACTATCAATCGATATTGTCCAACGTATCGCAATGAACATGAGCAAATTTTTTCCTCCTTATGTTATGTATGTACAGTGCCGGTCAGAGCTCCTCAGGACGCAGTTTCTTGTCAGGCATGAAGGGGGGGGGGGGGGGTGGTCGCTCTAATTTTCTTTGAAGTGAGGAGAGTCTTTTGGGCTTCAGCAGTGCAGCAAGCTATACAGCTCAAAAGCAGACCGAATGACCTAAACACTTTTAATAAAGCAATGTGAACAGAGAGAACACATTATTCTATGATCACAGGAAATATGGCAGTAATCGCAATAAATCTACTAACTCAGCTGATTACCTCGAAATATACTTAGGTACATAGTCAATGTACAGGGACAATCAAAAGAAATCGGAGCAAAGCGGCGCCTACCAGCTGCACTGTTCCAATTTATTTTGCTTTGCGCTTGCACCAGGGCGGTAACAAAAAAGACGATAGAGTCGTCCATGATACAATGACGGACGATTCTAGCGTCTGTTTTTCTGCCACCATGTTACAAGCGCGATGTACAGAAATTGTGAGAGCGGAGTGGGCAGGCGCCGCTTTGTTCGGATTTCTATTGATCGCGGCAGTACGCAGCCTTGCACACTGGTTACTTCCTTTGTGGACATCATCCTATGATTAGCTCCCAGCGATCTCAGTAAACGACCCGTTTGAGTTTTATTGTGCAACGAACAGAGGTGCCACTATTCCCTAAGCTTCAGTAATTTGCGAGTATTCAAAACTTGGCGAAGAGGACCGAACTGCGCATTGATGAAAAGGCTCCAGTATGGGCCAGGTAGCCACTGGCGCAGTCCCTGCTTGCCCCCAAGTGTATGTAGCTCGAGCAACACAGCATTGGTGCCACTGTGCGATATCGGGTACAAAAGCAATCGAATCCCCTCCCCTTCCAAGTTCCGATACGTGCCGCACTGCATGCTGGAAGCCGCCGAGATGTGTATTTTTTTTTGTCCGTGGTGATCTGCGCTCTTGGTAGCAGTTACGTATCAGTTAGGTTATTGGATCAATTTTTTAGGGGCCAAAGCAACACTCATTATTATGAGGCAGAATGTCGTGGAGAGCTCCGGATTGATTTAGACCACCTGGGGTTCCTTACCGTGCACTGAACGCTCAATACACGTGAGTTTTCATCGCGTAGTCATTAAAATGCAACCACTACGGCTCAGTTGGAACCCGCAACACAAGTACGGTCACTAGCTAAACTCCGTAGCCGCTGAACCAGCGGGGCGGCTCACTTAGGAAACAGTGCTTTTGCATTTAGCTCCCTTGCGCCGACGTCGTTTTCCAACCATCGCACCACACTTTAGGATTGAACACAGCCGCGCGTCTAACACATTTGAGCGAACGCTTTCGCTGCGTCCTGCTACCGTACCCTCAACTACCATAGGCTCGGGAAGGCCTGATTCGGCGACGCACTTAAGTAAGCGAGGTTGCCTTGTCACTGTATTCAGTACGCAGCAGTGCCAGGCAAAAAAAGGAGGTGAACAAAACGGCAGCAGCAAGCGCCCGATTGCAGAACACTTTTCCTAACGCTGCTATGTGTTGGTGTCGTCTCCAAGCGTGTCACGGCCGCAATGGCTACTGACGGTATAGGTAGCTGGCTCAGCACACACCGCCAGAGTTGCTGCCCGCACCACACCGACTCGTGAAACAATTGCATCGTGATGGTACTCTTGATCGGGTCACTGGAACAATCATAAGAAGTTATTCGTCGATCAGCTGCTGAGCCCCGGTCGAGAGGTCTAATCCCGCGTGCGACGACGGCCTTTCCATGACAGTCATATGTAAAAGGGGTCTATGTGCCGTGCGATATCAGCGCATGCTTACAGACTCCACGAGCTGCAAATTACTCTGGAGTCCTCAACTGTGGCGTTCTCATAGCCCACGTGATGCTTCGGGACGCTAAACACAAAGTATTCCTCACACAAAGTTGTGCTTCCAGGACCCTGACTGTGACTGAACCCTCTTCCCAAACCGTTGTCAGGGCTATCGCCCTCCGGGTCGCTGCAAGGAGGTGGCTACCGTGTGAGCCGGTCCGGGAGGCGACAGCAAGTGGCGGCGCCACGTGCGGGCACCGCGAGCAGCCAGCACGACAGCACGAGGGGCGTGCCAGCGCGGGGTCTCTGGCCTCGCGATGTGCGCGCGGCTTTCCCCGGCCTCTTACGAAAGCGGGCTGCTTTCGCATCCTTCTTCGCCGCGCTTCTTCCCAGACGGCGCGGTTGCTAAATTTACCAAGTTCCGACGTCTCTCCACCACCGAGCACTCGTGCAGCTTGCTCTCGGCAGTGGTGAGCCTCGGCCGCCGCTCTGGGCGAACAACCTGGCTGCGGTGACATCCGCATTCGCGCCGCTTCCCGGGTTGCCTTCCGATCCGAGTACGCACCTCTCGCCATTGAGAACAGAAAGCTGGCCCCGAATCGCGCTGCCCATCTGTGGGGCCAAGAACACGTGTCGGGGACACTGGAGGGCCGAGTCTCGCGTCCTAGAAGGCGGGGTTTCCTTCAATGAGTGGAGTAAAAAATGCTCTCGAGTTCTACCGCACTCTCCACTGGAGACGGACGCTGCGCCGTTCTGACTGCACGCAACTCGCGAGGCCCCGCCGCCGCGGCTCCTGAGGAGGGGGCTGCTTGCGTCACCGTGACGTAATTGGCCCTGGTTCCCCGAGGGGTAAAGTGCCGACCTCGCCGTCAGCGACAGCCCCCGGCTCCGTGCGTGTCTGTCGGGGCTGGCTCCAGACTGGGTGCTGCTTTGCGCCATGTTTTGTGGGTGCAGTGAAAGGGGGATTGGCTGTGATAGATCCGCCGCACCAAGTTCTGGTCTCAATATACGAAAGGCAGAAACGGAGATCAGGAAAGGGATTCTCGCGAACTTTAAAACATTCCGGCGCTGTGCACCAGGTCCTGTACTGGTGCTGGTTTACATGTTTCTTTTTGTTCATGTGTTCCTTTTGTTTGGATGTTTCAGTCGTCTATACGCGCTGGCTCATATGCGGATTAAGGAGCTACTGCTAGGATTTTTGCGGTGGCGAAACGTCAAGCCGTGTGGTCACTTAGCTGTCAGTCCACGTTAAAAAACTACGCTTGGCCGAAACAAATCCGAGTTGTCTGCAATTAATGTTGCGTAGTGCTGTTCTAGTTCCAGGGATAGCCTGTTAGTCCGTGCCATCGTTCATAGCATCTGCTGTCGGACTGTGCCGCAAGTGACATCATAGGACTGTCACCTTTTGGAGTTGTATATAAAAATGTTACCACTTGTCCGTAACAATTCACCCGAAGGAGGACGACATGTACCACCACATCTGCCGCAGTGTCGCGTATGCAAGGCACATGCTCTTAAG